>NC_141158.1:60361666-60685000 GCF_053477565.2 Lygodium microphyllum | reverse complement strand
TCTCTCTCTCTCTAACAATGCATTAGTAGTTCTCTCTCCTTAACTTATTTACATTACTAGATTAAGTTGATGTGCTTATCTTTGATAATATTATCACAATGTTAATGGTTCAATTATACATATATATGAGATATCACACTACATATACATTCACATCTTCTCTCTCTCCCTTCTTTACATGCATTTTATAATTACATCTTGATGTGTTAGTACTTTTATTATGCACACACAAGAAAACTACAGACACATCCACTTATACTTGCACATTGCTCTCTCTCTCTTCCTCACATGGATTGAATTTGTGCATTCGTTTATGATAGACCCTTGCAAGAAATTGCTTCACAATATCCATAAAATATAGCTCCATATTGCTTCATTACTTGTAGTTGTTATTCTTTTCAAGACTTCTTCATTTTAAACTCTAGACTTTAATAATCAAATATTTTAATATACGGATATATTTCACATTATATTGCATGAACTTACTATAGAAACTATAAAAAATACTAAAATCCACAAATACATTTGCAAGCTAGTAAACTACTATGCCCAAAGAAAATTAACATATTTATTTCCAAACACAAAATATCAGTCCAAATGTCCATTGTTGCAGGGTGAAATGGATGTTCTCTAACAAACTCCTAGACTCCCCAATGAATACGTGCTAGCTCAATCAAACATGGAAGCATGTATTCCAAATACTATTGAAAGGATTTACCTCAGTCAAGTAGGGAAGCATGCATTTGACGAGGATGGTATCCATGGGATTTTCTTAAAATGTAAATGGATATGTAAAGGAGTTAGGTGGGTTACAATGTATCTTCTTTATGCTATCATCCACAAATAGTATCATTGTAGGGCTAAAGTGTGGCCAATCAATATCATCAAAACATTTTAGAAATTGTGGCTTCACCCTGACTCCTTACTGAAGAATGAGTTTTGGAGAGAAATGCACTGGAGGTATCACTTTCCTATGATCAACCATATTCTCTTTCGAAGAAGACATAAAAGTGCGACATATTATAAAGAATACATGTGGAATTACTTACCAAAGTTTGGATCCTTATGTCTCTTGCACATTTTTTCCTTCAAGTATGTTTGGTATAATGCTTTCTCGTTGGAGGAGAATTCACCTTTAGGTAGTCAAGGAAGATAGGACATCTCCAGTATACCTTCTCATTCCACAATTGCTCAATCTAGTGATGCTTATATATGAGCTACTCCTCCTTCAAATGCACCTCATCTATGCATTTTCTTGGCAAAGTTTGCAATATCTCCTTCTCCAATTACCCACGTATGAACCTGCCATTCATAGTTATATTACATATAAAACACATCAACAAGATACCATTGCAAATATACTTTTATAGAAGGATACAAACTTATGTTTGTAGAGAAGTCTTGATGGGACCTAAAATGGGCCGGCACTAGCTATGGTACTAGCCAGACCTCATGCATATGACAGACAACCCCACCACACGGCCTCGTGGGCCAGGAGCGTCTAAAACTCTATATCCAATATGTAGTCCAACGTTCACCTTCCCTTCTCCTCAGAGGGAGATCCCATAACATACAGGCATAATGCCTCGTAATACACACATAGGGAAGCACCTCTCGGCTGATTGCCGCGGCTCCACTACGACTCTCCTACACCTCGGGGATTGGCCCCAAGATGCATCGCTAACACATATAACATTCGCACAAACTCCACTCTTTCATAATTCAGTGTTCCATGAGATTTTTATTTGCCTCACAAAACTTTCCCGAACTGCAGTACCCGTCTAACCCACGACTTAGGTTTCCTCTCCTCTCAACGTTGGTCAAAGTTTATTAATCAATTGCAATGCATTCTAGGAGATACCACGTGGCATGCTTGATGCAAGGTGTATGACGATTGTACACAACCATTTTATGATTTTAAAAAACCAGCCATGTGAGGTGCGGAAAACAACCCTTTCATGAATTTTAACTAAGCATTACGTGATGCGCTGCTTTATGGACTAGCACCGGAACTTCCATGCTACTAGTCGCCTATATTTAATTATGGAACGATCCCTAAATGCTATGCACAAAGAGGGAAATCAGAATTTGTATGTTTCCAGCAATTAGATCGTTGCACAAACTTCCTCCCCCCCTTATCGTTTAGGTGTTGCTACGGTGCATAGGTGTAAATGGTTGTCTTGTGTCATGTTTGTATGTAAAAACCAATAAACATATACTATAACACAAAGAACGAGGCCAAACTGAGGCTTAACCTCATGCCTTAACCTCGCCAAACATTCATGCACATAAATCTTATTTTTCCATATTTTTTGAGCGCGAAAATCCCAATTTTCTCTATTTTTCACTATTTTTTTCTATTTATTATTCATGAAAAATAGGTACTTTCTGATTTATTTATGTTGCCTTATTATTTTGACTAAAACTTAATATTTTCTCTAAGTATATCCCATTTCCACTCCTTTTCCCCAACTCAAAATCGAAAAAACCACTAATTTCCATTGAAAATGACATTTTACGGGTTTTAAAGAATTAATAACGGCTCTAAATCATTATGGGTTTTGTATTTTTGTAGTTACAGTCCTCAAGCATGATGTAAACAAGGTTCAAACAAAAATTCATCACATATGAACAACATTTGGACCATGAAACAACAAAAACAAGTAAATTTCTTCATAAAATTGGAGCATACCACGTGTCTTACGTGTTGCGGGTTTTTTAATAAATATTTTGGGCAGCCCAGGGACTGACCAGCAACCATTCTTCAGTGTTGAACCTCTTTCCTCAGTCTCCTCTTTATCTTGAAGCAATTGGATCACAGTCAGACAATCATTCTTCAGCCCCTCTTCTTCTTGATTTCTTGCACATGAATTGCCTCTATGCAAGAGAGAGAGGGAGGAGAGAGAAATATTGGTTTTTATCTCTTTGCTCAGTGCATCATTCCTTGATCCATTTATGGCAATGGAGGGCGAAGGATAGGCGCATCTCAGGCCCAAGAGGATTCCTCCTGCCTCCACTGATCAGAAAAATGATAAAAAAATGGGGCACAAAAAATTGACTCCCCCCCCCCCCCCCCACAACGTTTCAAATCTAACTATTAAGCTCTTTATTAAGAGCTTTTAAGCTCTTAATCAAATTATCTAGTTCATGCCTTTTGCTTTCACACTTCCGACAAGTGGTTTTTTCGCTTTTGGAGGGGCAAAGGACATCGGATTCGAGATTCGTCTGGATGGGTGGTTCTATGGCATCTAAATCTACAAAGATGGGCCCCATCACGCTCTTCCCGGCTTCCAGATCTAGTAGCTGCTTCACAACCCCGAACCTTGTGGGGATTGAATGGGGGATCAAACGACCTCGGAATTGAGATGTGAGACTTGCATTGGATTCTTGACATCGTTTTGCATCTAGGAAAACTCCAGCTCAACCATCCACCATCATTTGATTTCCCATGAAAATTAGCACTAGTGCTTTAGGGACTTGCCGCTTAAAATCGTACTGATTACCACCACCGCCTTTGAGAAGTCTATTTTTTCCCTGATATTCGTAATTTTTGGCTATTTTTAAGCACTTCTCGGCATCAAAAATCATTTGTAATAATTGGTGACCATGGGATAGGGTGACTCAGCCCGTCGAATCCCACGAATAGATCTGCACATAAAAAACAAAAAGGAGCATCAAGCTGATACAGAAAATACACAACACATCACAGCTCTCACCCTCTGTCAAAACCAAGGCATGAAATCCACGAGGAGTAGGCCCAACATAATTGAATAAAAAGTCTGAAGCCAATCGCTAACCAACTGCTCCAACAGAGCCAAGCTATAAAGAACTATCAAAGAGGTCACCCTAAGTGGTGGTCTGAACTACCTACCTAACTAAGGACAACTCAACCAGGAGCTCCTCCTAGGCGAGGAATCCTATAGCCTGAGCAAAAGGTATTAGCTTTTTTAGCATAGTTTTTCCCTTTTAGGTTTTTATTTTGCCATATTCAGGCATTTTTAGCACAGTTTTTTCCTTTTAGCATAGTTTTTCCCTTTTAGGTTTTTATTTTGCCATACTCGGGTGTATAAAAAGGAGGGATCTAAGAGTAGTGACCCCAGGAGAACATGGCATCGGCCTCAGGTCCTGTCTCGAAACCCAAGAACCTACCAAGCCCTCGCGAGGCGACACTTAATCATTTTCTAACGCTTACTTTTATTTTCGCTCCAACCTTCTTTTATTTTCTTTATTTTATGGCAAGATGTCACCCCAAGGAAGACAAGGCATTGGCCCCAGGTCTTACTCGTCTCTAGGAAGCTACCAGGCCTTCGCAAGGCGATAAACAACAGCTCAAGGATTTCTTTTTCTTTTTCTATTTTTATATAGGTTAAAACCCCTTTTTACACACCTTCGTATATTCATATATTGTCTTTCATATCTTTAGGGTTTTGTCTCTTTCCATCATTATTTTAGTAGGCTTCTCTAACTGCCTCACAAGTAACAGAAACTCCTAGAACGGCTGCCTGGCAGGTCAACAGAACAAGGTTACTAGAACTGCCTTCTAAAACAAGTCTTTCAATGCCTAGCAATGCCTTGTAGGAGGTAATGACTACTTAGACCTCCCCCAGACATACAGAACGTAAGCCTGGGACTTCATGCCTTGATTGCCGGTCCCCAACAAGAAAGAAAGCCCTCACCCGCACATATATCATTAATTGCTTAAGGGAAAAAACTCTAAAAGGGGACGAAACCACCTGGAATGGCCACAAGAAGCTTCTTCGCAGCAAAGGCTCCCTCCAGTGACTTCATCCACCTGTATGGTGCAATCACTAAAACAACAAAGCATTAAACGTACCTGCACCAAATAGAGATAGGGCCCTCTTGGCCTAAAGAAATAGCACATTCCATTGCAAACTAACGAGCCCTCTTGGCCTAAAGAGATAGATTATTAAAACCTAAAAACAACTGGCCCTCTTGGCCTAAAGAAATCAGACATTAATGGAGCCCCAAGAGGAACACCAAGGAAAATGGAATTATCTTGCAAGAAAATCTATCTTGTAACATCAACAAGCTTGTTTATTATGTTTTATATGATCACAATGAAGAAAAGAACACCAGGCACAACAAATCTTCATACAGCATCATGTAGACCTCCCACGGATTTGATAGAATCAACCATATTCTTCAATATCTTCATAAAATCCATCCATATAACAAAGAAAGCAAAGGAATACACCATCTTTGAATGGAAATATATCACATAGTATTCATCTTCAATATCTTCATAGTCTTCTCTCTCAATCTCTCATATACAATCACTCTGTTTCAGTAGAATTGACTATCTCTGACTCTCTCCCTCTCTCTCTATCAATAATACATCATCTCCTCACTACAATCTCTCATAATCACTCTCAATGATCCTTCTTAGGTCGTGGATACCCCTCCCAAGAGGTATGTCTGATATGAAGAGTCACCAGAGCCACTGCAGTGTCTTTTCATAGCTCACTACTGTCACTTCACTCCAGTCTTCACTTGAGTCTTCAGCAGCTACTTCTTTCAGCTCTTTGCACTTGTATTCACCTCTTTCCAAGGCTAGAAAACTTTCCCAAACTACACTTTCATCCAACAGAACACATACAGAAGCATACAGAACAGTCTACAGAACAGTACCAGAACAGCTACAATACAGAACAGAACAGAGACAGCAGCTCTACAGAAGACCTACAGAAGGTTACAGAAGGTCATCACAACCTTATAACTCATACTCAAACCATTCCAAACTCTCACAAATCATTCAATAAGCTTTCACAAATCATTCAATAAGCTTTCACAATATCTCAATCTTCATCAATCAATACTACAGAAGCTATACAGAAGGTATACAGAACCAATCAAAACCTATCAAAACATCACAGAACCACTGATAAACATCATCAACTTCCAAAACACAATCAATATCATCCAAAATACTCTCAAACCACTTCCAAACCAATCAATCATCTCATAAAATCAACCATTCAGCTCTCAAAAACAACAAAAATCAACCAAAAAACAAGTCATTTCAACACTCAACATATCCCCACACTTAATAAGGAAGCGTCCTCGTGACCCAGGAAAAAGGGAATACAAGTTCATTTAAAAGCTCAACTTTGATCTTCAATATCTCTTCAAAAACAATCCATCCAACCACGACCCCAACTTATAACCTGTATCTAATATAAAAATACAACGAAAGGAAAACCCTTTATACATTAACACTTCTTATCAAAGTAGAAATCACAACAAACTTGTAAAGGATATAAGAGGTTTCTTCTTCTTCTTCTGCATCAGCATCTTCAACTCTCCAACCACGACCCCATCACCACAATTCTCCAAAATGTAGCTCGCACGAAATCCAATCCAATAGGAAACCACAACGTTCTTTTTACATAAATTAACCCACAACACAAACACTACACACAACACAACATCTGAATGACTCCTCCAAAAAGAGATTTTCATTAAAAAGCATCCACCATACATTGGAAAAGGTATCAATGAAGATGATCCCTCTTGAAAGATTGATGATTTCGGAAACGATCCATAGACAAGGATTCATCTACAAATGTTTTGGGAGGATTTTGAAAAAACTGAAGACAGCACATCCTTTCCAACAGGACAAGGTATCTGCTAGGCAAACAAAGGGCATGAAAATACAATATATCCAGCTACTGGGAATCAATGCTCACATTGACATTCATGCACAACTTTGGAATAGGCTTGGAATCATTATGAGAATGCCTATGCATATACGCCAAGTACCAAGCAAAGTGAGCAGTTAATCTCACTGAAGGATCTGCAGACTGTGAATACTGCTGAGCAAAATGAATATAGTTCTGGTAAGCTTGACTGGCAGCTGTCCATTCTCTTGGAATTACTGGCCAGTTTATCTAAGGTCCTATAAGGGAATCATTCGAGCTCCATCCCCTTCTTCTGGAAATCTGATGATCAAACCCGTCATAGTCACTAACCAACTGAGGTGGTTGAGATATAGAAGTGTTAGGAGAGGGAAGTGGAATAAGGAAAAATGGATGAAGTGAGGGGTAGGCAAAATCATAAAAGGAAGAATGATTTAAAGGAGTGGCAGAAATTGGTAGGGAATCACTTAAGAAGGGTGTTAACTGATAAATAGGAAAGGTGGAAGGTACATGAATGGATGGAGAAGGATATGGTGGAGAAGGGAAAAATACTCTATCCTCAATAAAGGAGCAGTATGTAAAAATGGGAATTTGAGGGAAAGATGAAGGTTGGAAAAGAAGGGGTAAAATGGTTGTGGAATTAGATTGACAAAGGGAAAGATATAGATCATATCGGTGAGCCATTTGTTGGTAATACAAAAGGGTAGGAACAGAAGGTCCTAAGAGAGATCTTCTATGATAGGCATCAAAAAAGGTAGAATCAAACGGATTATGTTTTGAAAGATAAGCTAAGAGATCCACCCTCAGTTGATTAGTACTCTGGGCATAGGTAGGGGCTATGTTCTGTCTTTGATTCAGGACCATAGAATCAATCATAGTATGCCAGGAATTATCAGGACAATTAGGCACTTTCGAGGAGTAACTCTGGAACATGTCATCTATGCGCAACTCCAAATTGTTGACATACAAAACAGCTTGTAGAACCACGTCCCCCATATACCAAGCCATATCCACCTCATCTGGAATCAACAAGTCTCCTTGTAGATACATGTAGGACATCAACATGGTATTTGTCGTGACAGAATCTTCAAACACCATCCTTACCACCTCTGTCAGCAACTCAGCAGACCAAGCGTCAGGAAAAGGTAAATCCATCGTGGAAAGCTTCATGTAGAATGCCAACTTTTGTAATTGGTAGTGGACAAAGAAAGAATAGTCTGGAGGAACATATTCCTGAAACTGCTCAAATGTAGACCATAACAAATCCATTCTGGATTGCAATCTTTCCACTTTATCTTGGAATAGAGGACACAAGGTAGCCTGTCTCTGAAGAGCAGCCAAGTCCTGCTGTGAAAGAGAAGAAATCAAGGGAACATTAGGGCTTGGAGGAACAGACCGTGACTTTGCCAATTGATCTTGCAACAGCTTGATTTGGGAAGCTTGTGATTCCATTGTGTCATTAGCAGTCTGTAAGGCTGAAAGTTTGTCATCTAAGAGAGTTTGGAACTCTTGCGCTTCTCTGGACATCCTCTCCTTCTCCTCTGAAAGGCTAGTAACCTCTGATTAAGCCGCTGTTAAAATTGAATCTTCAAAGAAGATATCTCATCTCGTTGGGTTACAACCAGTTGGGTTTGTTGCTCCATCTTCTTAAACAAATCTGCTAGGGTATCCTTAGCAGAGGCTAACTCGGATGTTGCCTTATGCAACTAGTCCTTAGACTACATCAGCTCTTCATAAAAGGAAGCATACAGCTGTTGAACACAGGCTGTCACTGACAATTCAATGGAGCTCTGAATGTCTTTACAAAGGAAAGGAATTGCATCTCTCGAGACTAGACTGTTCAGGGAGGGAACTGATATATCCAACGAACATTCGCGATGTGCTCTGAACAGGTTATTACAAGTGAGATACCAGGGAGATCACTGCCAGAGGTAGCAGGAATGGGCACTGAAGGAAGAACTGAAGGAGCTTTATCCGCTACCCGCTTCAAGCGTTTGCGCTGTATGACCAGGGGAGGCAGAGAATCATCATCCTCTATATCAATGGGTTCGGACTCATCTGAAGGTGGAGGAGGAGGTACTGGATCTGATGGAGGAGGTGGAGGCACACTCTTCTGTAAATATGAGTAGGTTAAGAAGGCAGACAAGTACGATCCATAGGTGGCATTGGTAACATTACCCCTGGTGACTTTGACGAAATGTTGATCCATTTTAGTGAGGAGGTAAGTGCTCCAGTCAATAGCGACTCCTTTCAACACCATCCTTGAAGCTGTGAAAAGCTCTTTGGACAAGTACTGGGATGGCGTTTTGGCAGGCATAAACCTATCCTGGAGAAATTGACAGACCATCTTCCACACAGGATCAGTGAGATCATGGAAAAGGAAACTCCTGAAGAGTTGATCACCTTCTTAACATCCAGCATTTCCCTTGTCTGCTTTTGTAACAGCTTCAAAATCTCTTCATTAGAGAAAAGCTGACGAGTGGTAACAAAAGGTTCACCTTTGAAGGGAAGAGACAGAGCCTTCCCTAGGCCTCGAGGTGTCAAAGTCATAGAAATACCCTGGACCAGTCTCGACTTCTTGCTGTAGGAGGCCAGAAACTCGTCACACAACGATGGATCCTCTGGAAGCAATGGAAAGGAGGTAGCCACAAAAGCAGCGAGTCCCGCCTTCGTGAGGGGCTCAAAAGTGAGTAGGGAAGAGTAATCCCTACTGATTAGTGGGACATACTGGATAGGGGGAGGAGCATGAGAAGGCGCCATTCAGATGGTTACACACACACCACAAACACAGACAATCAAGGAGAATGCCTGCAAAGCAACAGACAAAAAAAAACCAAGGATAAGAGAACAACCAAAACAATAAAACGTGACTCGACCAACTATCCCCAAGCAAACCACAGCCTAGAAAAAATTCGACATGACCCTTAGACATATGCGACCGAAAGCTTCATGCTATGCATCATACAAACACCCAAATCCCCGTATCAGGCAATAAAGAAAAAACTACACACCGTACCCTTAACCGTAACAAAGACACTAAACCAAAACATCACAACTACCCACACACATCAAGACCACAACTTGTGATAAACCGGTGTTTGACCATGGAAATAACTCCAAAGACTGCGCATACCCATCCCACGAAACGGGTTCATTAAAAAGGGGAATTAAGTGCAGTGAGGGGGAATTAATTTAATGAAAGGCTCATTTTAATAAATTATTAAGAAATGGGTGAATTTTTATTAAGTGATAAACCTTAGCAAGAAAACGGCGGTTCCTTCTTAAAAATTTAATTACCAATTATTAGGTGAAAACGGTGCCTTAATTCGAATCCCGGACTTCAATACCCAGACTGGGTCTCTAAATGCAAATTGATTTATTAAAAATTAAGGTGATGTGGAGCGCTTTTTTGCTAGCGCGTGCTCTTGTGAACGGCTGGTTCATTTTAATTAAAAATTAAAGTGCCTCTTTAGCGCACTTAGCGCGTGCTAAGTGAACGGCGAGTTTATTTTTATTTTTAAAAAACTAGTATGTTTAGTGCGAATGTGCGTGCCATGGTGGTGTTTAGGTTTCATTTTTTTATTATTTGTTTGTTTGTTTGTTTGTTTTTTATTTTTATATTAACCGTGGGTTTTGGGGTAGCTGAAAAAAATAACAAATAAGGAAAAATACCTGGTAGTGGGTGTATGTAAATGCAAAGAATGCGCTCTCCTCAATCCAAAAATATCTCGATTTTTTGTCTAGATGTTTAGTTTGTGTTTGGATGAAAAAGGTTTTTATTATTATTATTTTATTTTCAAGGAATTTAGGTGTGAAATAAAATATTGGGACAGCCTAGAAAAATATGCCAAAATAAGTAAAAATGTTAATGGAAGTGTTAGGAATTTTTCAAAAATTAATTTGGAATTTTTTAGCATTTTTAATGAATTTTTTTCATTTGTTTTTGGTATTTTTAAAAGATTGGGGAATTTTAAAATGGCCGAAAATGTTTTTGATGAAATTTACAGGTTGTGAAAAATATGGCCATGGGTTGCAAAAATAATAGGAAATTTTCTAGATTTTTCTGTATTTTTTTAGAATTTTTAAATGATTTTGTTGAATTTTTCAATGTTTTTTGTTTTGTTTTTAGTTTTTGTTATTTTGTTTTTGTGTTTTTAAAAGGGTTTGCGGGTTGTTGAATGAAAAATCTGGGAAAACACCCAGAAATAGGCTGCATGGCAGCTACGTGTCAGCAACTGGCTAACTAGCTCCCGCACCTGCACACGATCACGAGCAATCGATCGCAAGCACCCACGCACGCGTACACACCTATGCGTGTGTCGAGGCCACGAGGGTGTCGACGGGTGGGACGAGGGTTTATGGAGTGGATGTGGGGAGCTGCTGCGTGGGAACAGGGGTTGACAGCGGGGTAGGGTGGGGTGTAGTGTGTGAGGTAGGGTAGGGTGTGAGCGTGTCTGAGTGGTGGGACTGGGGGCGTATGTAGGGGAGTGTGTTAATGGAGGAAAGGTAGGTGATGGGGGGGGAATGGGGGTTTAGGTGGAGGGGTGTGTGTTTGGTGGGAATGGGGGCGTAGATAGGGTAGCTGTGGGTGGTTACAGGGGGGAAGGAGTGTTGAGATAGAGGGGTTCAGCGCGTTGGGAATGGTGGGGAAAAGGGGGTTAAGGTAGGGGTAGTTGGGGTTGTGTGTGTGGCAGGGGGGGAAAGGGGGCTTAAAGGGGTGAGGGAGGGTTTGTGGTTGCAGGGGGGGAAGAGGGGCTTAGTGGGTTAGTGGGGGGTAATGTGTGAGTGGGTGTGGGAAGGGGGGAATGGGGGTTAGTGGGGGGTAAAGGGGAGGGTAGGTTGGTAGGCACATGGAGGACAGTGAAGGCAAGGTCAACGGCTGCCCTGCAGGGCGGGAGGTCGGCGCGACAGACGGCGTACAACGTCGGCAGAGGCATCTGCAGCAGGCGAAGGGCGACTCGGGCGAGCAGAGCGCTAGCGAGCGCTAGTCGGCGGGGGCCACAGGACGCGGGCAGAAGGGCGGCACGGCGAGACAGGGGTGACGAGGGCCGCTAAGGCGGGCAGAGGCGCGGGTGACCGTGGCTTGGAGGGCGGGTGGAGCGCTGGCGAGGAGGGCGAAGTCGGGGGGCTGCGCCACAGGGCTGCGGTGGTACGGGCGTCGAAGGCGAAGGCGTCCTGGAGGGCGGCACGGCGCGGCGCTACAAGAGGACCCGCACGGCAGCTCGACGAGGTGGCGACGTGGTGGCCTAGAGACTTGGAGGGCACGCAAAGGCGCAGGAGAAGGGGGAGGGGAAGGAGGGGAAGAGGAGAGGAGCAGAGGAGGAGGGGATGGAGAAGAGGGTGGAGAGGGAGGAGAAAATGGAGGAGAGGGAAGTGGAGGAGTAGGGGAGGGAAGGGAGGACGCAGGGAAGAGGGAGGGACGAGACGGTTAGGGTGGGGAGGGGTCGGGGTAGGGGAAGGGGGGATAGGGAAGGGTGTGGGGATGGGCAGGGGCCCAGGGGGGGGTGTGGAAAAGGGTGGGAGGGGATGGGCACGGGCCCATGGGGGTGGCCAAGGGATGGGGTGCCCCTGGGAAGGGTAGGGGTCATGGGGTGGGTAGGGCAAAGGAGAAGGGGCAGAGGCCATAGGAGGGGGGGTGCCCAAGGAATGGGGTAGGGGGGATAGGGGGTTGCCCAAGGGGGAAAGGCGTACCCCCGTCCCGCGCATGTGCGCGGGGCGGGGGTAAAAAAATTTACTGTGACGGGATTGAAAGGGTGCCCGGATGCTGGGACGAGGCACGCAGATGCGACCGGGGTGCGTTAAGACGCATAAAATCGAAAATAGGCACGTTCACGCGCGGGACGGGGCGCGAAAACACACAAAAATAAAGAAAAATTAATATCTCCCAATCCGAATGTCAAAACGAAATGGCGTAAAAACAAAAAGTGGGTAGGAAGGCAGGGGGAAGACAGGGAAAATATGCAACGGAGGTTTCGGGGGGGTAAAGGGCGGTTACGTGCACAAAACACAAAAAACGGATCAAAAAACGCAATTAAAAATTAATATCGAAAGATCTGTGCATCGGAACGAGGTGCAGGAAAAAGAAAAAATGTCCAAAAAGACGTGCCCGACAATCCTATCACATCAAAACATAGTTCCAACTGAGATAAGACGCGTTCACGTGGGAAAAACCCAAAAAACAGATCCGGAAATGGGATCAAAAATTAATATTGGACGAACCGTTCACCGGAATGATAGGCAATAAGAAGGAAAAATGTCCGCAGGAAGGGGTGGCACAGGGTTGTCATGTTAAAACGCGGTTCTAGTGGATGTAGGAGGGGTTCACATGCAAAAAACACCAAAAATACACCCGAAAACTCATTGAAAATTTAATAATTAAAAATCTAGAAGTCGAAAGAGGGTGAAGGAAAAAGGAAAAAGGTGGGGGAAGGCACAGGGGACACGGTTGTCAAATCAAATTGGAATTCCGATGCAAACAGGGCAGGTTCACATGGAAAAATGTCAAAAAGAAGCACGAAAAAGTCTTTAAAAAACCAGAAAATTAATATTGGACAAACCATGCATCAAAATGACACGGAGTAAAAAGGAAAAATGTCAGGGGAAAGTGGTTGTCAGGGTTATGACGTCAGATCACGGTTCCGAAGCAAGCAAGGCGCGTTCACATGGAAAACCCGGCTAATTTACGTAAAATGCTACAAAAATTAATAACTCAAAAACCGTGCACCGGAACAGGGGTAGGTAAAAAGGAAAAATGGTCAATTCAAAGGGACGAACAGGGATATAAGGTTAGATTTGGACTTCGGTGAACGTAGGATGCGTTCACATGGTAGGACCGCAAAATCAAGGAATGAAGGAAAACTGCAAGAGAACAGCCCCAAGGGTGGGTGAAAAATGAACGAGTAGGCCCATCAAGGTAAAAACAAGACATGGCATAGAGGCATTAGCAGGTTGAGGCATATGCAGAGGGGTAGGCAATGTAGACGCGCAGGGACGCGTCCCCACACTTAAAACCTTAACGGGTAAGGTTAACCGAGCAACAGGGACCTAGGGCCATGTCACAGACCATCCACTAACATCCCCACACTTAAAACATGACCGTCACTGAGAAACAGAAGGTGTAGAGTTAGAAAAACTTGGCCCATATTGTTGAGGATCAAGGTTAATTGTCAATGGCACTTCCACTGTCTTTGTCGGATGCTGGAGGTACCAAGGCAACTTCTCGGCACACGTCCTTCATGGCAGGGACCATGCAGCAGTTCCTAGGGAGGTAGGTGGTTGAAGGAATCGCAGGAAATTCGTCGATGATAAGGAATATTGCACTCAACTCACAGTCACTCAAATGAAATGAAAGAACTGTCACTCGCCCCAGGACTAATATCACTCGAGGAATAAGGATTGAAACCCATATCGCACACCCAGTTTAGGAATCGACATGGGAATGGTGCAGAAGAAGTATGCCAGGATGCACAGTTGATGGTGCATTAGTGCGTCCAACCCGTCTGGCATAAGTGCAAGGAGGAAGGCAAGGGAGCCTTACAGTGCAGTGTACAGAACACGGTGATGTGTCTTGTGATGACGGTAAAGACCCATCCCATGGGTGCATAGGGAAACTAGAACATACCTGACTCCAAGTATCGGAATGTCCCTCAATCTCACTTCTCGGTAATTGATTGAAGAAACTCCAGTCACACTCAGCCCACCCTCTGTCTCACACTCTGTTGATAGATACAGGAGGACAACCATGTCCTGAAACCTATTGATGTTATCCTCACGGTCACTGCCTTGTGTGCATTTGATGGTGCAACTGTGCATCCCGCCCTGTGCCGGCATACGGTGGGAGAAGGAAGGCCAGGGAGCCTTATAGTGCAGTGCACAGAAACAAATTGTGCTTTGTGCATTGAGAGGCCCATCCCGTGCGTGCAACACTCCATTCACACTACTCACCTCTCATTTGATTTGAAGGGAAAAGACTGGTCACTCGACCCACCCTCTATCTCACTCGTTGTTGATAGTTACAGAGGGCAACCATACTGACTTTCCCCATCCGGTTAGGATGAAAGCTCGCATCACTCAATTGTTTGTCGATGAAGATCGCATCGTCAGTTGTTGAAGAGGTGTACCCAGGGAGGTAGCCATCAAATCGAACATTGTGTTGGATAGGAACATGTCGTCTGCGAGAGGACAGTTAGACGCTCTGCAGAGAGACCCAGGACATAGCGTACCAAGGGAGGTAGCTTCAGAACTGGATCCTGGAAATTTCAATTGATGAATCCACTTTCTGGACTACTGGGTGTTGCCATCTTTTCCACAGCCAGCTTCTCGCCCGAGGGTGTTGACCACCTTTTCCACAGCTAGCTTCTCGCCCAAGGGTGTTGACCACCTTTTCTTGGAACGAGGCCTGCTATGATAGGGAATTTCTTCCTTTTCTCCCATAACAGATTTTTTTTTTCTTGTTTTTTTTTTCTTGTTCTCCTACTCCCGAGGGTGTTTCTACCTTTTCTCGAAGAATAGGTCGGCATGACAGGGACCTAAGTCCTTTTCTCCCATGACTGATATGTATATTTTTTTTCTCTTTTTTTTTCTTTTTTTTTTCTTTCTCTTCAAATTAAGCAACGGAATGGTAGAAAGACCATGTATCAGAACCAACCTCGCCATTGTCGCCGGTGGAAAATAGAGGATAAGAGATCAAGGCTGGAAGATGGGGTTGAAGGGACAGAGGGTTGCATCCACCTTATCAGGAGTGGCTGAAGAACGGCTATCAGAAGTAGCATCATAAGAAGTACAGTGCCGCGCCAACGGGGGAAAGGATCAAGTGACCATGATTGTCAAGATCCCCAAGGAGGGAAGTACTTCTTCAGGTGAAATCCATTGATCAGAAAGGGATCATCAGAGGCATCAACGGTCTGCACTTAGACAGAGCCATTAGGGTTGACAGCAAGTACCTTATATGGGCCCATCCACCGTTGTTGAAGCTTTCCAGGAAACTTGCCAAATCGTGAATCATAGGCTAGGACTAAATCATCTTCTTTGAACTCCTTGTGCTTGATGAAGTTGTCATTGTAAGCCTTACGTCGAGCTTGCGTGGCTTCCATGCACTGTAGAGCCATCCTACGAGTTTCGTCCAAACATTCTAGGTGCAGGAGACGGCGTTGTAGTGAATCATCGTCCCCCAAACGCTCTTTGATAACCACTCTCAAAGAGGGTAATTCCAGTTCAACAGGGAAAACAGCTTCTGTACCATACACCAGCTAGAAGGGTGTCTGTCCTGTTGCTGCTTTATGGGAGGTTCTGTACGCCCAGAGGGCCTCTGTAAGTCAATCATCCCAATCACGACGATGTGCGGCAATCGTTCTTGTCACAATCGAGCAAAGGATGTGATTGGTGACTTCGACTTGGCCGTTGGCTTTGGGGTAATAAGGAGTGGACTTGCGATGGCGGATCTTATACAACTCTGTCAACTCTTCCATGACTTTATTAATGAAATGAGTGCCTCTGTCACTTACTAGCTCTAAGGGACTGCCAAAAAGGGTAATGATATTCTCGTACATGAACAGGGCCATGCTGTTACCATCGTCCCGCTTTAGGGCTTTAGCTTCACACCACTTTGTGACATAATCCGTACATACGAGGATGTATCTGTTCTGCTCCCTTCTGGTAGGAGAATCGATCGAGCCTACGAAGTCAATGCCCCAGTTCTCAAAAGGCTTCTGGGGAAGGATAGGTTGCAGTGGCATGGCACTTGTCTTCGTGGGTTTTCCCATTCTCTAACAAGCATCACATCTTTTACAGTAATCATAGGCATCCTTGTGAATGGTAGGCCACCAGTATCCTGCTAGCAGAGCCTTCCTGGCCGTAGCTTCTCCTGCAAAGTGGCCTCCACATGGCTCGTCATGGCAAGCCTTCAGAACAATCCCAATCTCATCTCTTGCAACACATCTTCGGAGCACTTCATCTTTGTCTTTCTTGTACAGTGCACCGCCTAACAAGGTGTAGGGGGCTGATTCCAACATAAGCTTCTTCCTTTCCCGACTAGAGATACCAGGAGGATACTGTTGGGTTGCCAACAGATTGGCAATGTCTACATACCAGGGAGTTACAGTTTCTACGAGAAAGAGGGAAGCATCAGGGAGGTCTGGATTATCCTGCTCCCCGTCTGCGATCTGTGGGATACGCGACAGATGATCAGTCAGAACATGGGAACGACCAGGCTTAGTAATCACCTCAAAGTCGAACTCCTGAAATAGAAGGAGCCATCTCATCATTCATCCTTTCACGTCTGCTTTGTTCATCAAGAAGGACAGGGCCTCATGATCCACATAAAATTTAAAGTGGGTGGATAGGAGATAGTGGCAGAATTTTTCTAAGCCAAACACCATTGCCAAGCACTCTAGCTCTGTCACTGTATAGTTCCGTTTCCGATCAATGACTTTCCGGCTTGCGTAATAGATGGGTTGATCCAGCTTGGAGGATCCCTTTTGGCATAGAATAGCACCTAAGCCTTCAATAGATGCATCAGTATGCACATGGAACTCCTTCGTCCAATCAGGAGGTTGCAGAATGGGTGCCTCAATCAGACACTGCTTCAGAGTGTTGGAGGCTTTGTCACATTCTTCCGTCCAAGTAAACTCTGCATCTTTCCTCAGAAGCTTGTTGAAGGAGGTTGCCTTTGTTGCAAAATGAGCTATGAACCTTCTGTAGTAACCCACATGGCCTAGGAATCCCCTCAACTGTTTGAGGTTGGTGGGTGCTGTCAGAGCTGCGATCTTTTCGATCTTTGCAGGATCTGTTGATATCCCTTGTGCAGAGACAATGTGACCCAACAGAACTCCAGAAGAGACCCCAAAGATGCATTTGTCAGGGTTAAGGGAAATCCCATACTCCCGGCATCGGTCAAAGCATTGTTCCAGGTGTCCCCAGTGTTCACGGATCAAACTATAGACACAGAAGTCATCCAAATATACCTCAATAAAGTCGTGCAGATGATTTTGGAATGCGGCCATCATGACTCGCTGGAAAGTAGCAAGGGCATTGCAGAGCCCAAACGGCATCACTCGGTAAGCGTAGGTTCCCCATTCTATGGTGAAGGTTGTTTTGGATTGGTCTTCTTCTGCGATTTGGACTTGGTTGTATCCACTAAATCCATCCAGAAGGGAATAAAGCTCATGTCCTGCCACTGTGTCCAACAGTTGGTCTGTGAAAGGGATAGGAAAGTGATCCTTCTTTGTCTTGGAATTCAACTTGCGAAAATCCACACAGATTCGCAATTTGCCATTCTTCTTGGGTACAACCACAATGGGTGAAACCCATTCACTATTTGCCACTGGATAGATGAACTCGGCTTCCAAAAGCTTCAGCAGCTCTGCTTTCACCAATGTGGAATAATTCGGGTTCATTCACCTCTGTCGTTGCCGTACTGGCTTGGCATCAGGCTCCAAGTCAATATGATGCTGACATATTGTGGGATCAATCCCCTTTAGGTCTGTGTAGGACCACGCAAACACGTCCAAATTTTCTTTCAACAAGTTGTACAAGGTTGACAACTCCTCTTCTGGGAGACTGCTACCCACCTTCAAGTGGCGTTCAGCGCCATCTGCATCCACAAAAGTTAACTGCCTTTCACCTTCTACTTCACGGATGAAGGTCCCATGGACTGCTTTTGGATACAGATCCGACTCCTTCAAAGGAGTGGTATCCTCTTTTGATGTCCCGCTAGAACCAACTTCTTCTTTTGGTGGAGACTTAGGTTGCTCCTTAAGATGTTGGAATGGGATTAGAGCCGTTTCGGGTTTGGTTTCAAGATTAGTTACCTCTTGGATTGAAGACTCATCTTCTAATGACACGTCCAGGAACATCACATAACAGGGACCCTCTGATTTCTGTTGGGTTTGTGGGACTGGTGCTTGTTGGCACGGTGCATCATCATCATCTTTCTTTGGCAAGGGTGGGTGAGGACGGCATGAGCCACTACTGAAAGACGGCTTATTCTTCTTAATCCATTTCATAAAAAGATTTTGTATATGAGAAGATCTGTTTACCAGACCAAATGGTACCATCGCCATTCTGTCCCATAGCATGAGCTCGTCTGCTTCTGATGCTTCTGGAACTTCTTCTTCATATGTATCCTCTACAAGTGAGATAGATTCTTCCGTCTCACTTTCATAACCTCCTTCGTCCATATCATCTCCATCCTCTTCTGTCTCTGTCTCTGTCTCTGGCTCTGGCTCTGTCTCTGGCTCTGGCTCTATCTCTGGTTCTGTTTCTATCTCTGTAGGAGCTCTGTAAGAGAAGAACAGGTTCTCTATTTCACCTTTTGCCTCTGTCTCTGGCTCTGCTATGGCCATGTAACAGGGAGAGCAGTACATCCATGCTTCTATCTCACTGTCAGAAGTGATTTCGGAAATCATTCCTGGTTCAGGCAGGAAGTATTCACCCATTGACAGGGATTTTGCATCTTTTGGAAGTTGGCTTACAGTATCCACTGTTAAGGAATGTGCCACTGTTTTCTTGAGAAGGATCTGTTTGACAGCATCTTCGTCTGCTGATGTTCCATCTGTAGCCTCATTAGGGGAGTCAGAAGATAATTCCAAGGAGGTGGATCCATGTCCTTTTTGAGAACCATACAGTTTCAGCACCACTTTGTTGGGTCCCCTACCCAAGGTCAAGGTTCCTTTGAACCAATCTGTCATTGCTCGGGCTTCAAAAAGCCATGGTCTGCCCAGTAACAGAGGGTAGGATGTACCATAAGAGTTTGGCTTCACCACCAGATAGGTTAGCCAATAATCTTTTCCAGCCACCCACTGTAGTTTTCACATATGGGAGAATGCCCAAAGGCTTGATTCTGCTCTGATCCGCCAGTCTGATAAGCCATTGGGTGGGTTGCACACCTTGTAGGCCTAGATCCTTCATTGTTACATCCGTCATAATGTTCACTGATGAACCACCATCAATCAGTGCATTTGCAATGAAGCAGCCTTCTATCCACACGCGAGTCTCTGGGGTACCCGGATCTAGGAAGGCGTTAGCCACGTCTACTTCTTTGACAGGCTCTGGAGCTTTATTGGACTTTGTTGCTATTGAGGGAGCAATCCTTAAGCCACGTCGTCTTGTCAGTATACTTTTGAACCTTTTTCGGCAACTGAGAGACAACATCAATAATTGTCGGAATGTGAGGTTTGGTTTAAATGTATCTAGATCTATGACCAAATCGTATTCCTTAATAGGATCCACTGGCTTCTCTAATCGGTTAGGGAATGGGGCAACATCCATTTTCATTTTCCCTCTTTCTTCCAACAGAGGCATCATGGGAACTTCTTCTGCCACTTGTGGCACTTCCTCCTCTTCTATCTCCTGGACCTCTGGTCCTGTCTCTAGAACTGTCTCTGTAACTCTCTATGGCACTGTAGTGCTCTATACGGCACTGTCTGGCTCTGTTCTGTTCTGTTCTTCTGGTGGAAGATTGAACTTCACTATTATGGCAAGAGGATTATTTTCTTTCTGGATAGGTGGTTACTTCTTCTTTGCACGCGTGATGGCAGCAACTTCCAATTCCACTAAATTGGAGGTAGGCTCTTGGGCCTTGGCCGGACTATCAGTAGCACTGTTTTTCACTGGGGCTGGGCTTGGACAGTCTTTTGCAGTGTGGCCTTCTCCTTTGCAACGACTGCATAAGGGCTTGTAATCCACTGACCTTCTAGGATTTGGACAATTTGGTGAGATGTGTCCCTTTTCGCCGCATCTGTAACACTCCACTTCTGATCTCTGACCACCGCCAGACTGTCTTCCTCTGTAACTTTGGGAGGGAAACCTTCTGGGTTCAAAATTAGGACCAAACTCTCTAGGCTTGGGTCCAGTATCCTGTGTTGTCATTTTGGATTCCAGCAAATTGAATCTTGCATCTTCTTCCTTTCTTCTCCTATCATGCATCTCCTTCAGAGAGCAAATATCCTCTGTATGGTTCTTCCATAAACAGTAGGAACAGAAAGCTCCAGGGATGGTTGGTTTTCGTGTACATTCAGTGGCTAAATGACCTGCTTGATGACACTTACCACACCAAGTATTTGACTGCATCACATCTCTTCCTGCTCCTGCCACATTGGATATACTGGCAGTATTCACTTTCAGCGTCTGTAGCTGATCTGTAATCACATCCATCAACTCCTTTTTGATATTTGCAACTGAGTTGGATAAATAATCCTTCAAGATTTCTCCTCCTAAGGTACTGGCATTAGGTTTTTGAGGAGTCTCTGTAATCACTGCATAAACAGGTTGGGCTGATGCAGAGGGATCTCTGTTCTGGTTCTGATTGAGAGCTCATGTTTGAACTATTGGCTGTTGGCTCCAATTGGTAGGGTTCCACTGTTGCTGCTGATTTGGCATTGGGGAAATTGGTTGGGATCATTGTTGTTGTGGTTGAACCATCATTTGAGGCATTGATTGTGGCCACTGTGGATTTGGTGCACTATACTGTGATACTGGGAGCATCTGTTGGTAGGGGTAGGGGATTGTCCCTGGGACTGCATTTGGTAGGTACATCATTCCTGGCATCAGAGGAGGTAGGACTCCTCTTCCTGGATTCATCGCCAATCTAGCTTCCACTTCATCGTACAGTCTTGCACCTTCTGTTGCAGCTTGCAGTGTGGCTGGTCTTTGCAGCTCCACAAACTTACGGACTTCTAGTTGTAATCCTCTGAGAAACACCCCCTTCTGAATACCATCATCTAGATTATGGTTAGTCCATCTCTTCAGGATGGATTCCATTCGTGAGACATAAGCTTCTACTCTTTCTCCAAAGGACTGACTTAGGTTCATAAATTCCTCTCGCATCCGCTCTTCAAAACCTTCATGCCTGAATTTAGTGAGGAAGGCCAACTTCAGGTCGTCCCATGTGCCAAAAGTTCCTGCTGCTTGTCTCTCATACCACTGAAACGCTACGCCCTTGAAAGTGGCGGGGAATATTGCCAACCAATGCTCAGGGGTTCTGGCATTGTTAGCCACACATGCTACCATAAACTCTGCTACATGAAGATCGGGGTCTTCATTGTACTCTCCCTTAAAAACTGGCAATGGAACTACATTCGCTGGCCTATCATCAATATTTCCAGGACGGATCTGGCTTGGAAGTGGACCTCCAGCAGGAGGAGGAAGGGCTTGATGTGCCATTGGGACTTCTGTAAAGAGTTCCGCAAGGGCGTCAAAGGCGGCTTCTGCTGCGAGCTCGTTCTCAGCTCTGATTTTTGCTTTCTCTCTTCTCACGTACCTCTGGACTCATTCTAACGCTTGCCTCTTTATTGCGTCATTCATCAGGGGGT
This sequence comes from Lygodium microphyllum, assembly GCF_053477565.2. NCBI lineage: Eukaryota > Viridiplantae > Streptophyta > Polypodiopsida > Schizaeales > Lygodiaceae > Lygodium > Lygodium microphyllum. The sequence continues at coordinate 60,663,036 of NC_141158.1, read as the reverse complement.
TGTCTCCACTATGTTGTTAGTGCTCCACAGAGGGATAACAGAAGGCTTCAGTATCTGGAGGACTCTCTTCCCAACATTTCTTCTACTTCTTCCTTTTCAACGTCTCTGAATTCTGCTTTCATGCCACTGCACAGAGGAAGGTATTCGGTTCTGAAGGTGTCAAAATGCATCCGTCTAAGCATTGTGGTGGTGCCATCATCATAGTAATGCCAGCTTCTGATGGATTCAACAGTGTATGTTGTAAAGAACACTATGTCTACCAACTTCCAGTGGGTTGCTAATTGAACAAACAGAAGATTATCAGTGCACCAAGCATCCCACGTATCTTGCTGTTGAGCATCCACGAACAAATTCCAACTCTTTTCCTTCTTATCCTTGTGCACCTCTACAGACCAAGACTCCTGAAGCTTCTTCACAATCTCCCACTTGATGATGTCTGGAAACTTCTCAATGAATGCCAAATCTTCCATGTATGGTCATTCTCTCTGTTTCTGCTCTTCAGTTTATTCCCAAACAGTTTGCCACCAAGATCCAAGTTTCTGCTGCTTCAACAGGAAGAGGAAACTGTCCACCACATAGAGCATGCATCATGATGGTGATGTGTTTCCGCCATTATGGGATGAACTTCTTGTGGAAAGTGGCTTTGATTATGAGAAACTCCAACTCTTCTTCAGTGGAAGAAGGAACTTTACAAACATCCATTGAATTCTTCTCTTCTTGGCAATGCCAATTCCTTCATTTTCAGCCTCTTCTGGTGCTTGTTGATGGCAAGCTTCCCCGGCTGCGCACCAAAAACATGGAGCCCCAAGAGGAACACCAAGGAAAAGGGAATTCTCTTGCAATAAAATCTATCTTGTAACATCAACAAGCTTTTTTATTATGTTTTATATGATCACAATGAAGAAAAGAACACTAGGCACAACAAATCTTCATAGAGCATCATGTAAACCTCCCACGGATTTGATAGAATCAACCATATTCTTCAATATCTTCATTAAATCCATCCATATAACAAAGAAAGCAAAGGAATACACCATCTTTGAATGGAAATACATCACATAGTATTCATCTTCAATATCTTCATAGTCTTCTCTCTCAATCTCTCATATACAATCACTCTGTTTTAGTAGAATTGACTATCTCTGACTCTCTCTCTCTCTCTCTCTCTCTCTCTCTCTCTCTCTCTCTCTCTCTCTCTCTCTCTCTCTCTCTCTCTCTCTCTCTCTCTCTCTCTCTCTCTCTCTCTCTCTCTCTCTCTCTATCAATAATACATCATCTCCTCACTACAATCTCTCATAATCACTCTCAATAATCCTTCTTAGGTCGTGGATACCCCTCCCAAGAGGTATGTCTGATATGAAGAGTCACCAGAGCCACTGCAGTGTCTTTTCATAGCTCACTACTGTCACTTCACTCCAGTCTTCACTTGAGTCTCCAGCAGCTACTTCTTTCACTTCTTTCAGCTCTTTTGTACTTTTATTCACCTCTTTCCAATGCTAGAAAACTTTCCCAAACTACACTCTCATCCAAAAGAACACATACTAAAGCATACAGAACAGTCTACAGAACAGTACCAGAACAGCTACAGTACAGAACAGAACAGAGACATAAGCTCTACAGAAGACCTACAGAAGGTTACAGAAGGTCATCAAAACCTCATAACTCATACTCAAACCATTCCAAACTCTCACAAAGCATTCAATAAGCTTTCACAATATCTCAATCTTCATCAATCAATACTCCATCCCTCCTTACAGAAGACAATCAGAACAAAACAGAAGCTATACAGAAGGTATACATAACCAATCAGAACCTATCAAAATATCACAAAACCACTGATAAACATCATGAACTTCCAAAACACAATCAATATCATCCAAAACACTCTCAAACCACTTCCAAACCAATCAATCATCTCATAAAATCAACCATTCAGCTCTCAAAAACAACAAAAATCAGCCAAAAAACAAGTCATTTCAACACTCAACAATTAACTACTTAAAGAAACTGGTCCTCTTGGCCTAAAATGGATAGTTCATTCTAATCCATGCAATATATGATCTCCTTGGCATATACAGCACATCATATCAAACTAATCAGGATACCAAGGATAGCATAGAATATGAGGACTAGCCTCATGCTACTCATGTGAGTTAGCTAAAAGCTTGATCTATACTCTTTGTAGATCCACTAGCCCAAGCCTTTCTACTGATATCTCAGTAATAATGGCCATCTCTTCTTGGGTACTATGAGCTGAATGAATGACATCATTAGGTTGATATATCTCATCCCCTTGGTCGTCATTCAAACGGATCACTTGTCCCAAATTTCCAATAACTCCTCCTACAGAGAGAATCATGAATTTATGATCATTCAACTCTTCTCTAATTGGACCATTCCATATGTCAATGATACGATCCAAACTAGACATAGCTTCAAGACTAGACCCATCACATAGATGCATCTCAGGGCAGCGGTCCCTATTGTCAGATGTCGCATTATGGCCTTTAGTCGCATCCTCTTGGGAATCCATCAAAGCATGTCCACATGCGATTCTTGGCCCTTCATCTGACACACCAATAGTATTTTTAGGGGTTTTGGGCCTCCAAACCCATCTCATATTCCTTTTCATATTCTTAGACTGCCTCATCTACCCACATTGGTCCAATGGATTCATAGTGGATTTATCACCATTACCAAATGGCCTCACAGCCTTATGGCTTCTATTTAGTATAGGTGGACCTTTGGCATGCCGCATCTTCTCTACACGAGGTGTCTTTACTTGCCTTTGTCCACTCTCTGCAACAATTGCTTAGCCATAGGAACCATGCTTTTACTAAAAGGAATAGCATCTACTCGAAATCATGATTCATCTATAAATTGGAAAGGTCTTTCAAGAGCCTTACTAGGAGCACAACTAGAACCACTCATAGAACGCTCATCTAAGCTTGTAGACCTAATGGTTCTATCAATTCCACCATCACAACTACCTCTCATGGAAGTGTTGCAAGCCTTGATGGGACTTACTAGGTTTGGAATCTTTTTATCCCTAGAGGGTATATTATCCCTACTATTGCAATTTTCTACTTGGAGATTTTGGCTACCAAGGTTCCTCTCATAGGCTGCCTTGGTATCAACAAGTGAGTTGTCTCCTTGTAGAAATGGTTGGAAGCTAGGATGCACTTGTACTGAGCGGGAAAACTCCAAAAGTTTTTCCAACATCTCTAAATATGTCCCTCATAATCAATGGCATGCATCTTTTCTTCCCTTAATGACTTAGGATTCCACAATCCCACTTGGATTTGCATGTTAATCTCTAAGCCACTCAAAAAGAGCTCACATAGCACATCCCCTGGCAATGTAGTATCTCTTCTTGGCCAAAGCCTCAGAATATCATCAAATGCTCTAGCATATTCTTTAACAGAAGGATAGGATTCTTGCCTAATCTACATTAGCTGCCCTAAAACTTGGGTCATAGGCACCTTCTTTTCATATTCATCTAAAAATCGATCACTCAACTCCTCAAAGGATTTAATAGACCCCCTTGGGAGGCTCCAGTACCATTTTCTAGCCTCTCCCTTTAGGGTACTTAAGAATACGAGCATCCGATGAATATCATTGAACCCACTTGCAAGGCAAGTTAGGCCGTTTAGTCCTTTTCTTCTGGATCAGCACTGGGACATTAAGATCCTCGTAATCATAACCCAACTCTAGTGTGTTAGGGTCTCCAACCTCTTCCATTTCCACCTTTACTAGTGTAGGGAGGTTAATATTATCCTTAATGTCCCTTTCTGCCAACTCATAAAGTGGTATAGGGAGACCTATAGCTCTTACATGTCATTCTGATCCTTTCTTAGAGTATCTTCCATATATTGCCCCTTCCTAGGCAGTTCCATGATGGCTTTATCTAGGAGATTCTGCCCCTCATCAAAAGCAAACTTATCCTTAGCACCTAGGACCTGGGGACCGTGTCTTTTAAGCAAAGGTTTTCCCTTTACATCTAGGGCTTCTAACATCCTTGTGATACTTCAAATTTTGGCATGATGCCCCACCACATGGGATGTTTCAGCCATAACTTCACTCCACTATGTGTCGAGTTTTTCCCATGGTACTACGGCTTTAGCATAATCACTTGTTGATGCCATACCGCCATAGCTTCCAACATACTTGTTCCATGCCCTCTAGGTTAATGGATGGTTATACATGATTTCTCTTGGGTAGAGACAACACCAAGGCGAACCTCGGGCCATGCCATTGCATTAGAGGATGGGGTAACCACTAACTGATTACTCTTCTCATCACCTAAATTATCTTCTTTAGAGAACTCATGCTCTACATAACTAACTAAGTCCATCAGTACGTTTTGTATAGGGAAAGCCAAGGTTTTCCATCCTTGAATAAACCCCATTTTATGGTTAGCTTAGCATACTCCTAATGAAAACTATAAAATTAGGTCCCTTTACAACCTATATTTGGAGACCGCCACTTATATGCAGCTCCCAGCAGATGCACCACTGATGGGACCTAAATTGGGCTGGCACTAGCCGGACCTCATGCATACGACAGACAACCCCACCACACGGCCTCATGGGCCAGGAGCGTCTAAAACTCTGTATCCAATATGTAGTCCAACGTTCACCTTCCCTTCTCCTCAGAGGGAGATCCCATAACATATAGGCATAATGCCTCGTAATACACACATAGGGAAGCACCTATCGCTGATTACCGGAGCTCCACTACGACTCTCCTACACCTCGGGGATTGGCCCCAAGATGCATGGCTAACACATATAACATTCGCACAAACTCCACTCTTTCATAATTCAGCGTTCGAGGAGATTTTTATTTGCCTCACAAAACTTTCCCCAAGTACAGTACCCGTCGTCTAACCCATGGCTTAGGTTTCCTCTCCTCTCACCATTGGTCAAATTTTATCAATCAATTGCAATGCATTCTAGGAGATACCATGTGACATGCTTGATGCAAGGTGTATGAAAATTGTGCACAACAATTTTATGATTAAAAAAAACCAGCCATGTGAGGTGCGAAAAATAGCCCTTTCATGAATTTTAACTAAGTGTTACGTGTTGCGCTGCTTTAGGGACTAGAACCGGAACTTTCATGCTACTAGTCGCCTATATTTAATTATGGAACGATCCCCAAATGCTATGCACAAAGAGGGAAATCAAAATTTGTATCTTTCCAGCAATTAGATCGTCGCACAAACTTCCTCTCCCCGTTACCTTTAGGTGTTGGTGCGGTGCATAAGTGTAAATGGTTGTCTTGTGTCATGTTTGTATGTAAAAACCAATAAACACATACTATAACACAAAGGAAGAGGCCAACTAAGGCTTAACCTCATGCCTTAACCTCGCCAAACATTCACGCACATAAATCTTATTTTTCCATTATTTTTGAGGGCCCAAAATCGCAATTTCCTCTATTTTTCACTATTTTTTCTTATTTATTATTCATAAAAATAGGTATTTTCTGATTTATTCATGTTGGCTTATTATTTTGACTGAAACTAATATTTTCTCTGAGTTTATCCCATTTCCACTCCTTTTTCCCAACTCAAAATCGAAAAAGCCACTAATTTCCATTGAAAATGACATTTTACAGGTTTTAAAGAATTAATAACAACTCTAAATCATTATGGGTTCTGCATTTTTATAGTTACAGCCCTAAAGCATGATACAAACAAGGTTCAAACAAAAATTCATCGCATATGAATAACATTTGGACCATGAAACAACAAAAACAAGCAAATTTCTTCATAAAATTGGAGCATACTGCATGTATTGCGTGTTGCGGGTTTTTCAATAAATATTTTGGGCAGCCCACAGACCGACCAACAACCATTCTTCAGTGCTAAACCTCTTTGCTCAGCCTTCTCTTCATCTTGAAGCAATCCAATCACAGTCGGACAAGCATTCTTCAGCCCCTCTTCTTCTTGATTTCTTACACGTGAATTGCTTCTATGCAGGAGAGAGAAAGACTAGTTTTTTATCTCTTTACTCAATGCATCATTCCTTGATCCGTTTATGGCGATGGAGGGCCAAGGATAGAAGCATCTCAGGCCCAAGATGATTCCTCTTGCCTCCACCGATCAAAAAAATGATTTAAAAATGGAAAAAAATGGGGCGCAAAAAACTAACAGCCCCCCCAACAACATTTCAAATTGTGGCTATTAAGCTCTTTGTTGAGAGCTTTTAAGCTCTTAATCAAATTATCTAGTTTATGCCTTTTTCTTTCACACTTCTAACAAGTGATTTTTTCGCTTTTGGAGGGGCAAACGACATTGGATTCGTGTTCCATCTGTACAGATGGTTCCGTGGCATCGAAATCTACAAAGCTCGGCCCCGTCACACTCTTCCCGGCTTCCAAATCCAGTAGCTGCTTCACAACCCCGAACCTTGCGGGGATTAAATGGGAAAACTCTAGCTCGGCCATCCACCATCATTTGATTTTCTATGAAAATTAGCACTAACGCTTTAGGGACTTGCCGCTTAAAATCGTACTGATTGCCACTGTCACCTTAGACGAAGTTTATTTTTTCCCTGATATTCGTAATTTTTGGCTATTTTTAAGCACTTCTCGGCATCAAAAGCCATATGTGACGTCTCCATGTGCTAACTTGCATGACTTTTGAGACTCAATATCATCATCTGGTTTGAAATTCTCTTTATCTCCTATGTGAACAAGAAGAACAAATCTATGTCTAGTTGAATTTTGTAGTAGTTTCCTCATTAAAAACGAGAGAGAGAGAGAGAGAGATTATGTGACTTTATATCACAATCTCTCTAAGGGGACATGATTTTTTTTTTTGCCGAACAAGGGTTGCCAGCAACACCTTCTAGATAAGAGAGAGAGAGAGAGAGAGAGAGAGAGAGAGCTTTGAATCACAACTCCCCTCCATCATTTTTCTAAGGGGACATGAATTTTTTCGTCACTAGATAGGGGTTGCCGGCAACCCCTTCTTAGTGAAAAAATTCACAAGTTGCCCCTATCTCTCTAAGGGGACTTATGGAAATCTTTTTGGTTGGGAAGGGATTGTTGACAGCTCTATGTTTAGTAATTTGTTAACAAGAGAGGACTTGTGAAAAAAAAAATTGTTGAGAAGGGATTGCTGAAAACCCCCTCTTCGGCAAAAAAAAGTTTCATAAGTCCCCTCAAAGAAATGATGGATGAGACTTGTGAAAAAAAAAATCATCTCAAGAAGGGTTTGTAAACAACCCTCTTCTCGATTAGTTGATAGCAACCCCCTTCTCGACTTAAAAAAAAGTCAAAGTAAGTCACATAATCTCTCTCTCTCTCTCTCTCTCTTTATATATATATATATATATATATATATATAATTTAGTAATTAAGTAAAAAATAATAAATATTTAAGTTATTAACTAAGTAATAAATTAAGTAGTGCATGTATGTATGCGTCTCTCTCTCTATGTGTATGTGTTTTTGCATGGCCCTTATCTTCATTTTTCACTATGTGTATCTCTTGCAACTTTGTGTGTTTCTCGCTCTTGCTCTCTCTCTCTCTAGAGTCATCAAGATTGACTCAATAGAGTCAATAGAGAAAGAGAGAATATATATATATATATATATATATATATATATATATATATATTGATGAGAGAGAAGATATAACAAATAATTGTTAGCTAGGAATATTAAATTATGTATATATTTATGATATATTTTAATATGAGACATAGTAGATTGAAACATTTTGAATGAACTATATTGAAATGTTTGAACCTTGTAAATTAAAAGCAATCCTCTCTTTTTGGAACATTTTTTAATCCTAATATAGAAAACTAATAATTAACATAACATATAATGGCTATTGTCCTTTGCATTGTGTATTTGGAAAAATAAAGACCTTATCAAAGATTTTAAAAAATTTTATACTATTGAAATTGTAATCAAACTGTGACTTTTTCATCTAATTGTACTTAGACCAAAAAAATTTAAATAGAGAAACTTGATCTCAAGTTGGGGGAGAGAGAGAGAATGTGTGTGTGTGTGTGTTTTGATCCAAAGTTATTAATATAAGAGAAGCCCAAAGGTAGTATTGTAGTATTATAGAAGAGAGTTGCTATAATTGTTTTAAGCCATGTGTGTGTGTGTTAATATAAGAGAAACCCAAAGGTAGTATTGTAGTATTATAGAAGAGAGTTGCTATAATTGTTTTAAGCCATGTGTGTATGTATGTGTGTGTGTGTGGGGGGGAGAGAGAGAGAGAGAGAGAGAGAGAGAGAGAGAGAGAGAGAGAGAGAGAGAGAGAGAGAGAGAGAGAGAGTGTGTGTGTGTGTGTGTGTGTGTGTGTGTGTGTGTGTGTGTGTGTGTGTTGATAAAGATCCAAAGCTATTAATATGTAAGAAAGGCCCAAATGTAGTATTGTAAGAGAAAGTTAAACGAATTTTTAAAGCCACACACACACACACATATATACAGAATGTGTGTGTGTGTGTATAAAGATCCAAGGCTATTAATGTAGGAGAGGGTTTAAGGTAATATTATAGAAAAGAGTGTTAGAAATTTTTGAAGGCAAAGAAGGGGGTGCTAGCACCCCCTTCTTTGGCTTCAAAATTTTCTAACACGCTCTTCTAATACTACAATACTAGTACTTTTGGGCCCCTCTTACATTAATTTGAAAAATGTAAATCTCTATCCAAACTACTTTTCACATTTTTTTCTCTCTTATCAAAAATGATTGTTTAAAAGACACATCTTTCTTGTCTCTCATCAATAATTTTATATATATATATATATATATATATATATATATATATATATATATATATATATATATATATATATATATCTCATCCAAAAGTTATTTTTATCTCTTTCTCCTCCCTCTCTTCTCCATTGAGTCACAATACCCTTCCAATTGAAATTCCTTACATTCAAAGTTTCTAGAATATATTTTTGATTTTAAAGACTAGGTAAACCATTGATGAATTGCTTAGTCAAGGTGGATTAGAGTTTGTATGAGCAATAATCTTTAAAGCTATGTCTTTAGTTCTGTAATAGACAATAGACAAACCTACCTTGATTTGTCTCTATGTGTATGTGCATGTGCATCATGCACACATAGAAGATTTATAGCTGATCATATTGCTGTTTGTAATAAGATTTTGAGCTATCTTGAAAAAGTGCATTTGACTCTGTCAGGAGAAAAGTCTGTTTTTGGATTGGATGAAGTATTAGTTGTTAGATACATGTGTGGACCATATGGGAGAAAGCCCTCGCCAGTAAAGATTGATGCCATAAGCAGGATGTGGGAGACATGTTCGAATGTATTGGAGGTGAGAAGATTTTTGGGTGCATGTGTCTTTTACTTAATATGGATTCCATATTTTGCTCATGTGGCTGAAAGTTTATATCAGCTCTTGAGAAAATGGCAAAAGTTTTGGTGGGGTAAACATCATACAAAGGCAGTTCAAAAGTTAAAGAGCTTATTGATTTCAGCCCCAACACTAGAGAGAGCAAATTATGAGAATGGGCAGTCTATTATTCTCACCGTGGATAGATACAAGCCCAATTGGCATTGGTTAGGCTATGGGTCAGGATGATGTAGGATGATGCTGATGGGAATAGGTATGCCATTCGGTTTGGAGCGAAGGTCCTCAATGAACGACAATAGTGGTATTCTCAAGTCAAAAGAGATATTTGGGGTGTAGTGATAGCCCTTAAGTGTGATAGGGAGTATTTTATGCGAGCTCATGTAGCGGTAGAGACTAATTGTCTACCTCTATTGGGCATGATAGCAAATTGCTTAACTCCCAATATTGCCATGTTATGATGGATTGCATATATAAAGTCATTTGACCCTAATTTTCAGCACATTGGAGGTAGAGAAAACCCCATGGTGGCTGACATGCTTTCATGAGCAAGTCTTGAAGATGAAGAGAACGAGGTGATAGGTGTTAAAAATGACTTTATGACAGCAGGGAATGAGTATGCAGCTGATGCTATTACTACATGTACAACTTTTGTATCAGGGATTTCAGCAGTAAGAAAAGAGCTTACAGCCATCGAGAAGAGATGGGCAATAGAGAGAAAGCATCATCACTGTTATGCTTTAATGAGAACACAATTGTTGAAAGAGTTGTATGAGAATGATTGGCTAAAAATAGGCCAATATCTCAGCCTCATGACAAAGAAGGCTGAGTGGTCTGAAGTTGAATTCAAAAGGATTAAAAGAAAAGCTTATGGGTTTTTCTTGAAAGACAGATATTTATGGAAGCATGCAAAGAAAAAGAGAGGAGCTCCGGTATGTGTATTAGGAGATAGGGCTTCTCAACATCAGGTGATGCAGGAGTTTCATGAAAGTTTATGGGCTAGACATAGAGGAGTTTGGGACACATTTGCTAAGATCAAAGAGAAGTATTGGTGGCAAAACATGTAAAAATATGTGGAGCATTATGTGGAATCATGCAATGTCTATCATATGTATTCCATGGTAAAGCATAGAGATGGGTTGCAATCGACCTATCCATTGTCTATGCATTACAAATGGGTAATTGATTTGGTTATTATGCCTATAGGCTTATGGAATATGAGATATCTTGAGCTTGCACGAGAAGACTTGACAAATCAAGTGGAAGGACAAACTCTTAGCATAAAGACTACTCAAGAAGTTTGCAGGTTCTTATTAGAAGAAGTCTTTTACAAGTATAGTTGTGTTGGTAAAGTTGTTGCAAATATAGGAGAATTGAATGCGGATGAGGCTCCTGACTTCTTTTCACAATTGGGTATCAAGTTGGCTTTAACTTTAACCTACAATCCTAAATAAAATGGCAAAAGTGAAAGAGATCATCACCCTATCATTAAGGCATTATCAAAGTCATGCAAGAGTAGGATGAAAGAGTGGCCAAGAATGTTACCCTTTGCTTTATGGGTTGTTAGGACCACTCATAGTGCAATTATAGGGTATATGCTTGCTAAATTAATATATCGACAACAACCAATCATGCCTATTGAGGAGACTATTGCTATTTGGAGTGTTCAACCATGGAAAGAGGGTTTGAATAGAGAAGAGTTTCTGGTCCTACGCATTAGACAGTTAGAAAGAAGGCCTGAAGACATTGAGATAGCCATGAAAATTTTGAAGACTGCAAGGATCAAGAAACAAGAAGAGGTTTGACAAGTGACACAGACTTCGACCACGAGCTATATAGGAAGGGGACTAGGTATTGGTTTATGACAGTAGCTTGGAAAATCAACATAGTGTGAGTCGAAAGATGGAAAAGCGATGGTTTGGTCCATATGTGGTAAGGTTTTTTTTTTTACAATGCTACTTATGCATTAAATGAGATGGATGGGACAACTCTAAGGATTCCAGTGTGGCTGAAAAACTTATCAAGCTCTTTAAGCGTAGGGAGCCTTCATTATATGAGTTGAAGGAGTTGGATACTGAGCATGAACATGAGAATATGGAAGAAGAAGAAGAGGTAGAAGACGAAGACATTGACATGGCAGAGGATACTTCTTCTTCTGACACTGCAAGTCTGTAAGACTTTGGCACATGCCAGAGGATGTGCAAGTTAGGAGGAGGGGATGGATGTCATACCGCTACACAGTCACAATGTGGAAAACTCTAGAGTGCATCGTCATTTGGCTTTCTTATTGATTTGGAGAATCAATGCCATATTAGTCATTAGTGTTAGTGTTCATAGTGTGGATGGTTCAAAAATACTAGATTTCTAGACAATTGTAGCCAATTTTTGATATTTTAGATATTATCTCTTGTAAATATCCAAAAACTGTTGGCAAATTCTATAACAAGATTATATGTAAAAAAAAAAAAGCAAGTGGCTTTCATCCATTTTGGGGGGATTTTATGCAAAAAGAAGTATTGGAAAATTTGCACAACGCGCGATCATAGTTTTCAGGCAATAAATAGCACTCCAAACTAGGAGAAGAAGGAGTGATCTGGGAGAACTCTAGCCAGGTGCCTTGGTATTTTACCCCCCTTTTGAAGTTAATGGAAGTATCAAATTGGCTATTTGAGCAGCAAAGAGGAAGTTATCTTTTATACGTTTTTTGTCTATAAGAGATTTATTTTCTCATGATGCAAAGATAAATTTAAAAACTTTACCTCTATGATTATTCTTCTACATCTTCTATTTCTTTAAACCCCTTCTCTTATGTCTACTCCTCTCCTTGAATCTCCCTTCACCCTACTATCTCTTACCCTCGTGATAGACTTTCAACCCCCCCAAACACTCCGACAATGAATACATTCAAAAAAAATTATTTTTTTTCATATGTAAAACTTTTTTTCATTTTTCTTAATTTTTCTCAGATTTATCCTATTATTTATTGATATTTTTTTATTTTTCAAATATGTAGAGCTTGCATGAACTAAGATACAACATTAGTCTTCATATGATCCCATGTGAACACCAAAATAACAATGATAACGCATTAAACCCTCAATTTTTGCAAAATCTCACAATTTGTACATTGTAAGTTTTCTCATTTTTATTTTAATTATGCAAATAGTAAGAACCAACTGGGAATTCTAATTTTTCAAGCACTATAAACCATATTCAAACATTCTAGATCATTTTTCATTATATGCGCAAGAGATTTATCATAAAACGATAAAATCAAGCACTTACACATTTAATTTAATACAAATATGCGCATATTTCAAAGTTAGGAAGCTACTGATGCTCTTCCATGGCCGCTAACACATCCTCAACCTTCGATTTATGCTCCATAACACTCCAACATCATCACACATCCAAAAATCATAGATTTTCATTCATCTTTGCACCTTGTTCCTTAATGTGTGAAGGCATATCCTATAGCGTGGTCTTGCGTTTTTAGATCCTTTTAATTTATAACTTTTTTATTCTTTTGGACTTGATACTCGGGCATGTAAAAAGGAAGGAGCTGAGCGTATTATGACCCAAGGAGAACAAGGCATTAGCTTCAGGTCTTGACTCGGTACCTAGGAACCTATCAAGCTCTTGCAATGTGACATTAAATCCTTTTCTTGTGCTCACTTTTATTTTTGCTCCAACCATCCTTATTTATTTTGTTCAGCTAGACATCACCCCCTAGGAAGACAAGGCATTGCCTGACTCATCCCTAGGAACCTACCAGGCCTTCGCAAGGCAATGATCATTTACCTTAGAGTTTTTCTTCCTTTCATTTTATTTCTTTTTATTTTGTTAAGGGGTTAAAACCCCTTTTTACACACCTCCATATACTATAGTCTTTAGATATATTCATTGTTTCATCTTTGTCCTTTATTTGACAAGCTTCTCTATCCACCTCACAACTAACAAAAATTCCTAGAAACATCTACCTAGTAGGCTAGCAAGATAGGGTCATTAGGAAAACTCTCAAAAACAACTCTTTAAATGCCAAACAATGCTTCACACGAGGTGGACAACTGCTCAGACATCCCCAAACACACATAACCCAAATTTGAGACTTCATGCCTTGATTGCTAGACCCCAAACGAATAAAATTCACCATATACACATGGACATATATAGCATAAAGGAAAATAACTCATAAAGGAAGGGCATCACCTAGACTTGGCCAATCTGCACAACAAGAGGCTCACTCCAAGTACTCTATCAAATCCATCTAGTATAACACTAAGACAAGAAAACATTAATTATATCTGCATCAAACAAATACATGGTCCTCTTGGCCTATCACAACACTTAACATACACAAAAGCATCCTGGAAAATTGTTGGCCACAAATAGCCAGTCCATAAAAATTTCTAGGCGGTAAGTCATTCAACAAAATGGCCTCCACATGTTGAATTATGATATTCCTCAAGAATAAAGGGTACCTCATCGAGCACCACGCCACAACGATAAATCTCATCCACACCTTTCCTATATAAAATACCTGCTATTATTAAAAAGTGAAGTGCTTGCTTGCTACTTAATCTTCCTCATCTCGGATTTAGAAAGAGTTTAGGTCGAGTTTCCTATTCATAGATAATGTGTAATAGACATGTACCATGATGGAATAGAGACTACATCAATCTTACATAAGCCCTTGCAATCACTAATATCAACCCACTCTTCCTTAGGCTCACCAAAATCAACTAGGCTCTCAACAATACCATGTACATTTGGCAGCTTGCTCTTAATCTCATAGTCAAACTCTTGCAAAAGAAATCAACCACTTGGCTAAGCAATCAAGGGGCTGAAGCTTGTCAATAAGCACAATCCCTGTGCCTTGGTGAAAAACACCACCTTCTCATAAAGAATATAGTGTTGTAACTTCTTAGTGGTGAATACCATAGCCAAATAAACCTTCTCTAAATAGCTATAAGGAAGCTCTAAAATTCCTAACTTCCGGCTTGTGAATGCAATGGGGTGATAAAGCTATGCCTCCCAAATTTGGGATAAGCAACAACTAATATATGCCTTGTCATAGCTATGAATATATAGAAAACCTTACCCCTTTTTGGAGCTTTTAAAACCAACACTTTAGATAATTCCATTTAACATCTTCAAACGCCACTTTCCATGCTTCCATCCATTCAAAAACATGGCTCTAAGATAAAGTATTTGTCAAGGGTAACAAACGTTCAGCCAATGAATTAATGAATTGACTATAATACCCCACAGATGAAAGGAAACTGTGAACTTTCCTAGGGCAAGTGGATAGGCTCAAGGCCACAATAACAACCACATTTTCAGGGTCTGTGTGGCAATACCAGCTGCACTCATGACATGACATTGTAGCAAACCATAAGGCACCTTGAATATACACTTTCAAGGATTTAGCACTATGCAATACTCACAACATCGCTCAAAGCATCTGCATAGAGCAATCAAGTGTCTATTCTCGAGGCATGGTAGTTGTCCCAAATCATCTATGAAAACCTTCAGCTCTTTAGGAGATTTATCAATAAAGCTCTTGTCCATCATTCTTTTCCAAGACCCAAGAGCATTACATAGGCCAAACGCCATCACATGGTATGCAAAAGTAGTGAAGATTTAATAAACATAGTTTTGAACTTATCTTCTTCAACTATGGCCATCTAATTATAACCCATGAAAGAGTATATCTCTCACCTTGCCAACTGATCTAAAATCTGATTGATAAAGGGTAGAGGGTAACGGTACTTAACCATCTACTTATTTAATTCCTTAAAATCAACACACATGTGGATTTGATTATTCTTTTTCTTTCTTATTACTATTGGTGAGCACCACTCCATTTTATTCAACGAGAAAGATAAAACCAACCTTTCTTAAACGCATCAATTCCTCAAAAAGAGGTTCTCTTAGCTCAAAAGGCATATGCCTAACCTTCTACCTCATTGGCTTATTGCCTCCTTTCAACAAGATCATATGCATGGCAATAGAGGGTGGGATTCCCTTCAGTTCAACATAATTCTATGCAAATATATCCCTAAACTCCTATAGGATTACTACATAATCTACACACTCATTAGCAGATAACATAGTGCTGAGTTTAATGGGACGTGGATCATTGGGAGTCCCAAGATCTAGCTCTATCACATCAGCATCACGAATCATGTCCTTTGCCTCTCATTCAAACATACTTGGTAAAGCTCCTCAATAGTAGAACCCTGTTCAAAATCACTAGAACTCAAGGTTCTGATGGCTAAAGTTCCCTCGATTTCCTCACATTCTGTAGTGGGAGATAATGCCCTTTCATCCAATGAGCACTCAGTGTATGCATGCAGAATTATTTGCTTTAATCCATGCCCAAAAAATCAATCAAACAGCTGGGATATCCATCAAATAATCAAAATGTAATATCCACAAACGTCCAAGCAACAACTGATAACTTGGCCATCTAGCAAATCAAATAACATGGAAGTCAAGGACACACTCAATATAAGCAGTTGTCACATGTACTTGCATTACCATTCCTTCCACCTGTCTTAGGCTATTGTATGTCATTTTTAAAAGTGTCGTGACATCCTTTTGGATTAGTAGGCCTAGCCTCTCCAACAAATCCATACTCATAATGCTTACGAATGAGCTAGGGTCAACCATTACATTGTCTATCAAGATTCCATCGACACATGCATGCACCCTAAGACAATGCTTCTCCACATTATCCCACCATTCACTATCCACTTGATGGACACCAAAAGGTTCAACGACATAACCTATTTGTAGGATTTCCTTGAACTCCTTTACAAAAGTTCAATGACAATTGAATCAATTATAGTAGATTCACATCCGGTTTAACTTTGAACTCCTTTATAAATGTTCAATGACAATTGAATCAATTATAGTAGATTAACATCTGGTTTAACTTCACAAAGCATGTTTGCTAGGTCAAACTCAAGAAAGCTTGCTACTACTCTCTTCTCTTTCCACACCAGCTACACTTCTGGCTTCTTGATAATCTTAGTACCCTCCTTTTCTTTCAATTTCATTTTTTTAAAAACCATAGGCTCCTCTAAAATACCCTCATTTTTAAGAGGCCCTACTGGGGCATCCAATACCTTCTTGTCATCCTTGCTAGGTTTCGGGTCAACTTTGCTTGAACTAGGATCATCGCTCTGAGCATCTTTTAGTTTTTGACCTCTAGTTACTAACATTGTTAGGAGATAAACTCTCACTAATTGGAAAAGTTTTAATGAGATTTACCCCACTCTAGGAATTTCCTCAAGTGTGAATTTACCCCTTTGCGAAATTTGTTTAAGGCTCTCTCCTTTGGCATTCTCATTATTTGCATGATGGTCCACACGACCAGATTGTTGGCTACCTTGCTAGAGAGAGCTAACCCTACTCCAAGAGGTGGTGGCTAAATGATCAGATTTTCCATATATATTGCATTTGACATTAGGACAATTGCGAGAAAAATGTTGCCCACCACACCACTTACAATTCAATCCTAATGGGCCCTCATCATTGGGCTTTCTAGTAACCATCAAATTTTATTGCCGCTTTAAGAAATTAACATCTACGATGATCTACTGATATTGTGCAGTGATCATGTCTGTAGAATGTTTCCTAACATCATTTACTTCCTCTACAATATTTGATGGAGAGGACTCATAGCCAATGGCTTCAAGAGCTACCCTCTCACTAGGTTGCACAACTTGCAAAGGAGTGGCTACCTATACTAACCCTTGGTTTACAAAAGGAGCTCTTTGGCTCATAGCTGGCTTAATAGCATTTGGAGGAGCTGGCAACAAAGGCACATTTTGCATCATGTTTTCTCCACCATTTGGGTTGGTCATACGGATACTGATCACACCTTGATCTCCATTAGCCAATCCCAAATTATTTCTAAGACTAAGAGTTGAGTTTAAATTTTTCCTTGATGTATAGGCCGCTTGTAAGCAGGACTCTACTTCCTCTACTTGAGTTATAGCGATATTTGTATCCACTAAAGGGACACTACTCAATTGCACTTGGATATTGAAGTCCAATCCATGCAAGAAATATTGCAATTGGGTAGCTAATGGAATAGGGATAGAGACTTGCAACTTGTTGCAAAACACCTCTTTCTTCATCTTCTTGGCATATGCACACGTATTTTCATGGGGCTCTTGATGTGTTACATTTAGTATACATAGACAATACTGACCACCTCTTTCCAAGGCAAATTCTCTTCGAAAGGTTGCAAAGAATAAATCAATCATAGTTATAGTACCTGCTTCTAAGTCGTGATACCACATTGCAACCCTCCCTTTTAAGGTCATATTAAAGAACATCGTTAGATGTCCCTTGTCCTCAATTCAACAGTTAAACATGAGTTTCTAAAACTCACTTATGTGAAGCTTCGCATTCTCCTCTGTTAATCCATTAAAAATGGGTAGGGGGGACACTAAGCTGGAAAATCTGTCATTCTTGCAAGAATTACAATAGGTTGCACCATAATGATGACCAAATTTGTTGTAGGAGTTTGTGTTGGTATGACTACAACTCCACTCAAAGTGGGCTAACTTACTAGGAGAAGTGGAGCACTAGAGATTTCTCCTCCTCCTAGTGAATTGTTTGTGCTAGTAGGGTCACTAAGACCTCACTCTCGAAGGGGTATCAAGCTATTAGGTTGAGGGAAATGCATCCTAATTATTTCAGCCCGTTGTCTAGCCCTTTCGGCTCATTCTAGTTTTTGGATCATCTCAGCTTGGTGGTGTTTATCGAGGAATAATGGGTCAATCTTGGTGCTCTTTGGTATAAAATAACTAACTAGTCCCTAATCAACCAAGATTTGGAAACCACCACTATTACTAGTAGCTCCTAGGAAACGCACCACCTATCGGAACCAAAAATGGGCCCAACACTAGCTTTAGGGCTCTAGCTGGGCTAAACAATTCCACAGTTTCACTACTAAGAGCGTATAGACACTATGAACAAATTTAACCAAAGAATGCATTTGTAGATACTTTTTTCTAAATCATAGTCCAATGTATTGCCCTTTTTTACTCCAAGCAATTGGAGTACCCAAACATAACAGTGTCTAGCACCTTGTATCACATACACATGGAGCATCCCCCAACTTTATTTTTTGCTATAGCCCACTACGGCTCTCCTACACCCCAAGGATTAGCCCCAAGATGCGCCATTTCAACATATAACACATGTGAAACATATTCCTTTCTTTATAATAAATGTTCCAAGAGATAATTCAATCATTACTAAATCAAGCCCCAAAGAAAGCAATCATCTAAACCTACGGCTTAGGAAACCTCACACTCAATGTGGGTCGAACATTTACAAACAAGTGTTATGCACCCAAGAGATGATTCTCATAATACCACGTATATAGAATGTGTATGCAAAGTCAATTCCTTTAAGTGCACAAACAAGTAACCTTATAGATCAAACAACGTAATAGATACACACTTTAACATAAGGAATGGGGATAAACCTCATGCCCTAGCCCCACCATATATCCATAGACACATTTGTAATTTTTATTTTTTTATATAAGTATTTTTTTTTATTTTTCTTGATTTTTTCAAGATTTATCTATTTATTAATGGTTTTTTTATTTTCAAACATGTAGAGCCTGTATGAACCAAGATACAACATTATTCTTCATATGACCCCATGTAAACACCAAAAGAACTAGGATAACGTATAAACCCCTCAATTTTTTCAAAATCTCTTAATTCTCACATTGGGGGTTTACTTGATTTTTATTTTAATTATGCAAACATCAAGAACCAACTGAGAATTTTGATTTTTCAAGCACTAGAAATCATATTCAAACATTCTAGACCATTTTCTATAACATGCGTGAAAGATTTATCATAAAATGATAAAATCGAGTAGTTATACATTTAATTTAATACAAATCCACACGTATTTCAAATTCAGGAAGCCATTGAACCTCTTCCATGGATGTTGATACATGTTTGACCTTCAATTTATGTTCCATAACACTCCAGTATCATCACATGTCCAAAATCTATCGCTTTAGCCCATCCCCTCTCAGATAGATTAAGCCATAAGAACAAGGTACAGAGATGAGAGAGAAATATTGAAATTAAATATTTTCATTCCTTGCATCATATTGTGCATGATACAATCAAAGCCCTCAACTCATAGATTAGGGATATGCCTTCCATCTGTGCCCAATTGGCTTGGTTGTCTGAAAAGCCATTATCATCCAAATCAAGGGAGCGTCAAAAAAATTGCGCTCCCTCCCCCGCTTCCCTCCTCCACACTGAAAAAAAAAATTTGTTCAATGCCTTAGCTTAATCAATAACCTTAGAAGTTAATGTGTTCAATTTTTGCATGGTCACACTACCCAAAAGTAGTTCTTGGCCTGGACAAAGGACCAAATGAGCTCAGAATCACAAATGGATTGGACAGCTAGCTTCATGGCATCAAAATCCATCAATCTGACCTCCATCATGTTCTTTTCAACTCCTACATCTAATGGCTATTTTTAATAACACCAAACCTTGTAAAAGGATTAAATGGGGGGTCA
Organism: Lygodium microphyllum; assembly: GCF_053477565.2. Taxonomy (NCBI): domain Eukaryota; kingdom Viridiplantae; phylum Streptophyta; class Polypodiopsida; order Schizaeales; family Lygodiaceae; genus Lygodium; species Lygodium microphyllum. The sequence goes on along the minus strand of NC_141158.1, from coordinate 60,643,105 downwards.
AACGACCTCCAATTGAAAAATGGAGATTGGCATTGGGTTTCTATCATCAAAATGCATCTAGGAAAACTCCAACTCCTTGATCCACAATTGTTTCATTTTTCATGAAAATTTTTCTCTTTCAGGCCTCTAGGGTCTTTTTCCACTTTAAATTGACTTTAAAAATCCACTCTCAGATAGCCGAATGGTTTGGAAAAAAATGAAAGCATGGGTAGAAGGTACAAACCCTGAACAATCCCATCCCACTCCACCAACTTGGCTTTAGTGTACCTCCGACCCTAAGTGCCTTGGGGGTCAACACATTTTGGGAAGGAGTTGAGTATAGGTAGAAGGCACAAACCCTAAACAATCCAATCCTACTCCACACTCTAGCTTTAGTGCATCTTTGACCCTTAAGTGCCTTTAGGGGTCAAGACATTTTGGGAAGGAGCGAAGCAACATACTGTCTTGCTCATGGAAACCCCTGGAGACACTACTTGGTGAGGAATCATGGAGACTAATACTAATATGAGTATAGTTGACCAAAATGTAATTTAAGCTTGAGGAAATCCAACATTTGAACCATTATGCTTTAATCTGATCGTAACTAACATATTCAAAGTAATACCTGCAAGAGTCAAGGGATTGGCAAGTCAAGATGGTGGAAGTCAAATTCAAGAAACTTTGTCATCACGAAAGGAGTTGGCTATGATGTGTTGCTCAATAGATATTGGATGCACAATGCATGTCTCATTGAAGATTGGGGTAATGGTCTGGTCTTCCTTGGTAATCAAATGGAGGTAGTTCGCATTGAGATGGCAACTTGGAAAACATCCCTATTGACCTAGACACTATCTCTACACTATAAATAGGAGACACTAATGACCCTTTGACCACCCACCGACCTCTAGGTGGATATATTTCCTCCCCTAAATATGAGCAACACTAGATGCACATTCTTGCAACCTTGGAATTATCATTCACAAAGGAGTTGCCGCATCATTCAACCCACAAATGTATGAGTTAATCAAATGCATTAAATACTATAGTGCTCATCCTTGAACCTCTTATTGAATCCATCTCAATGACTCTCTTCATGATGGCCCTTGACTTAGCTACCAACACCAAATTCTAGGGCTATCTAACACCAAAAGATAGGCTTGAGCTGCATAAGATCCTTAGCTAATGCGGACCATGTTTTTGCAACTAATCAAATACTAATATGACCATCTTTGAAGAACTCTTAATCAATATCACATGGAAATGGATGAGCCTGCATCATATCCTTATTTAATTTTCACAATGAGCTCTTTTCCTAATAATGTAGAAGAAAGTCATAGATGCTAAGGAAATGAGTGACTCAAAGGACTACTTATCAATTCAAGATAATGAGGACTCCAAGTTAGATTCTGTGGACTATGAAATTGATGGCCACACCATTGAGAAAATCCACATGGACCCAAAACCCTCTCCACTCAAGAGACCACTCATTGATGTTGGAATTGTCAAAGTGACCTTAGAATTAGAATGTCTTGATTATCTTAAGGTTCTTGACTATGAAGAATGAGGCATCGTACCAGTGGTCTATACCCAGATCTTAAGATACTCCTAGCCGAGAATGACCAAGACAAAGTTTAGGAGGATATCATAATTAGTTCTAACTCCAATGCAAATGGAGATAGCGATTGTGACCCAAAAATTTCCCAACCATCCCAATTTGTACAAACTAAAACCAAACTCTCTATCCATCTACATATAAAATATTTGAAAAGTGACACACACAATGCTAAGTTTTAAGGTCAAAGTAAAAAAGGCCCAAATAACTTATTCCCATGCTCCACAAAGTTCAAGAATAGTGATCCAAATAGTCATATTAATCAGGGCAAAGCGTGCAAAGACACATTCAATGAACCCATGGAGGGGGCTGCAAAGATCAGAGAGGTAAATATTGTAGTGCATGGGGAATCTCCTAACATGTATGCATTGCTAAAGATATTAGGAAAGAGGATGAAGCAAAGCTTGTAGACTTGCTAAAGAAATATCGAGATATCTTTTCTTGGAACTACTCATATCTTAAAAGGGTCTTGTTGCAAGTCCTTACACAATTTGGCAAGCCTAATGCTAAGACCTGAAGCAAAGACCCTATCCATAAATCTAGTTATGGTCTGTATGTCAAGGAAGAGATCAAAAAGTTGTAGAAAGTAGGATTCATATATGAAATTTAGCACACCGACTAGGTATCACCTATTGTTGTGGTGCTCAAGAAGAACAACAAAATTTGAGTTTGCATCAACTATAAGAAATTGAACGCTACTACTAAGAAAGACTATTATCCTCTACCTTATGCAAATCATACGATTGAAAGAGTAGCAAGAAAGAAAGCTTACAACTTCTTGGATGGATTCTCAGGGTACAATTGAGTACAAGTCCATCCATATGGTAGGTCAAAAACTACCTTTTCTATTGAATGGGAAGTCCTCACATACATTGTCATGCCATTTGAATTGATTAATGCTCTTGCAACCTTCCAAAGATTCATGTGCACCATCTTTAAGGACATGCTATGAAAGTCGCTTGAGCTATTCGTTGTTCATGACCTTTATGTCCATTCAAGTTGGGAAGAGCATCTTGAGAAATTGCGACTTGTCTTCGAAAGATGTTGGCAATATAACTTGTCCCTAAATCCCCTAAAATTCCAATTTTGGATCAAGCATACCATCATCCACGGCCATGGTGTATCCAAGGATGGAATTGTTAACTGGGTATTACCATCACTTGTGCTTAACTATAGATCTATTGCTCAACCACTCTACAAGCTACTAATCACCTGGGCATGGAATAAGGAATCCGAAGCCTCCTACAAAGCTTTGAAAAACGATCTAATTATTGCACCCATCTTAAGAGCCATAGATTGGATAGCCACATTCCATGTGCATATTGATGCTTCTAAGATTGCAATTGGAGATGTATTGTGCCAATTTGATGAACATAATATGGATTTTTCAGTAAGTTTTTCTAGTTAAAAACTCAGTGAGGCTGAGATTAATTATTCGACACAAAAAGAGAAGGACTAACAATGGTTCATACTATTAAAAATTTTAGACACTATCTCCTTGCCACTTCCTTCACATTTTTTGTAGACCATTAGGTGCTCCTATACCTCGTAAATAGGCCTTATGCCATAGGACACATCGCTTGATGGTTTCTATCATTTCTTGAATTTGACTTCTCAACTGTAGTATGCATGGAAAACAACACTTCATTGTTGATCATCTTTCTAGATTGACTAGTGGAGAAAAGGCTATAGGGCTTGACAGACCAACTCCCTGATGCTCATCTATTCCACATTATATAGGAATCTTAGCTCTTCAAATTTGATCTCACCCCTTACTAGGGCTAATGACATTGTTCATGTCTTGGAGCAAGGCCTATTAGAAGTGCCAATTGAGAAATCTCACCTCACATGTCTCAATTGATCGCATTGTTAATTATACAACTTAGGGTAGGATGCTCTACTCAAGAGATGTGTTTGTGAGTGTGAAATTGAATATGTGTTTGTAGGAAGCACATGGTGGAATTAGTGAAGAAACTTTGATGGAACTGCCATAGCACAAATGTATTTCAATCCCAATTGTGGTGGCCTTCACTCTTCAAGTATGTAGCCCATTTTATCAAGCACTATGACGTGTCAAATGAAAAAACTATCCACCATCAGAAAAGATAAAATGGAACTCATGCTAGTAATTTCCTTCTAGCCCTTTCAAATGTGGGGCATTAACTTCATCATCGGACCCATTAGTCCAACTATGTAATACTCATAGGCTCAATACATAACTGTTTCCATGGACTACATGACTAAATGGGTAGAGGCTAGGGAAATCTACAAAAATGATGCATGAACCATAGCTTGATTCCTTTGGGAGCAAGTCATCTCATGCTTCATGGTTTTCCCATTGTGACCATCAATGATCAAGGAACACACTTCTTGAATGAAGTAATTGGGCATTTATTGTCTATGTTCTTAGTCATCCATTAGGAAGTCTAGCCCCTATTACCCACAAAAGAATGGCTAAGCTAAAGCTACGATTCTTATTAATGAACAAGACAAAGACTATATCAACATCACTCTCGTATTGGGATCATAAACTTCTAATAGCATTTTGGGCCTATCATAGAACCTACAAAATTGCCATAGACCAAATCCCTTTTAGACTCACATACAATATTGATGCCATTATGCTAGTGGAATTCGTGATTGCAGGTTTGTGCATCACTATTCAAGAATATTAGAAAGGCAACAAGGTATGGAAACTTTTTCTAAATGAGCTTGAATGCCTAACAAAAACCCATTACTAGCCACCCATGCCCTACTTATTGCAAAGGCTTGACAAAAGGCCTAGTTTAACAAACACGTCAAACAAAGATCCTCTGATAATTGAAACTCTAAGGCCTCATTCCTTTCTATGTCCGCATAATTAGCACGATAGGGAATGTAGAGTTGGAGACCTTAGATGGCCAACCTGTTGGCCACTTCAATGGCAAAAGGATTAAGAAGTACCACCCACTTGGATATCCCTTGCATGACCCTCCCATGGTTAAAATGGACAGCCTTTTGTTTTGTGTAGAACAAACCCTCTACAAAAAGTTTGAGCAACATCATCAACACCCTACACTATCACCCCCTAGACCTCATCAAGTAAGCATCATTGTTAGAGCTGTTACAATTAGTGACATAGAGCTAGACAAAAAGGTTCTAATCCTAGTTGTGTACATCTACATTTTCCTCATCACTACTAGGTTACTTTTGACATATGCTCTTATTGAAAAAGATATCGAACTAAACATGCTCTCTTACTACTAGTGGCATTATCTAGGGCAGCCACAATTGCAACCCATGGAAGCAAAGATGAACCCCTATAGAGTATGGCCTTATTTCTTGTTGGGTCACCATAAATTGACAGTCACCATTGAGACTCAGGTCATCCCACTCATATTCTATGTTCTCCCAAACATTGAAGGAGTTGGTACTGAAATTCTTTTGGGGCATACTTTCATGTTCCATACCAATTTTAATGTCAATTACATTGAAAAATGCATTCACTTACACTTGATAGACACACAAATAACTACTACCTTCTCTACCAAAGGAGCATAGTCTCATCACCTCAATCACCCTCCTAACCTCTATTCGATTCAAAGCCTTCAACTCATGGGAGTGTTACAGAAGCTTTTTTATGCTTTCTAGCCTTTGGAGAGGTGGTTAAATTATTTTGTAAAGTTAAGAAAGATCTGTAACCATATTTCTTTTTGAATAAATTTGGCCCACATATATTGATAAACTAAGCCCATAAGAGGCCCCTTTTTAGCCTTCCATTCCAAAGAAGCAAAAACCTAAAGCCTCCTCCCATGTTGCTCCACAACATGCGCCTTGAAAAGATAAGCAAAGGAAAAGATACCAATAGCCTTATCACAAACCATGCATTACATCACACTAGATTCCAAAACAACTACTAAGAGTGCAAGGGTATTATGAAGGCTCTCACTAACTTTGGCTACCCAACTACCCCCATGATCTCCTACAAATTGGCAGCTCTAACTACATTTAGAATAGCTTAAGTCACCACAACTACTAGCTCCCCATTGTGCATTGAGATCATGTGCCCAGGATTAGGGCTTTTCCTCAAACTTTTTTCTACGTACTATTTCTATCTCACTTTCTATCTCACCTTCTCATCCCAATTCCAATAAATCCACTAGCCAGACCTCAGACCTAACCCCATACTTAAGCAATGACCATCTACCATTGAAGGAAGAAATCCTTGACAATTTCTACAAACTTTTCCCCTATTGGATGAGCAAGTATAGGCCTCCTTTGCCAGCTACGTATAGAGTGCCATGACAATACCACTCTATTTACAATATGGTTGAAGTTATGTCCACATACATTAACAAGCCCACCACTGATTGCTTTCTACAATTGGACTCCACATTTAGCACCTTTGCCAAACTATTTGCAATGATAGATTTAGGGTTGGCAAACACTAACATGCTAATGTTTGCTTCTCAATGGCACCCTACATGGGAGGAACATGAGCATCTCTTTTGAAAAAGTCTCACAATTTTGGATCAATTGACTCAAGAAATACCTTAAACAAAATTAAAATCATTACTTATCCTTCCTTCTTATCTACCAACTACAATCCTCAAAGACTCATGCATTGTTGAAAACTTACAATGACTTTGTAACTTCGACCACTCACTTCCTAAAGAAATGGTACATGCCTCCTTATGAGGTTATCATGTTAGGAAGCAAAGTGGTCACCATTGCCAGACATAGAAAGATTGTCAACCTCTTGAAATATGACTCGACATACTCTGAGACCTCTTCACTATGGGCAATCATCAAATCCTATGCATTAACACCTCCTAAGAAGCTGATGTCACTAATCGATTCAATGGACCTTCACTCATGGATGACCTCACATCATATCTTTATGAGTTACTTGTCTACTCCGTCGACTTAGATGCTCTTGATGTGACTTGGCGTACAATCCCAACTTTTATGAATAGTGGATTCCATACCCTTCTCTCATTATACACAAATAAATCACTTCTTCAATTGTATATAATAATAAGACTATATGTCTTATAAAATATAAAAATTCAACACACACTATGACCTTCTCTTTCAAGTTGGGAAGCTTGTTCCTATTTTGCAAGGAAGAAGAAAGACCAAAGATACTAATATCTCAAAATTTCTGCAATCTCTAGAGATCAAGTTTTTTACCAAAAAATTAATTTGTCAAGCCCAACAACCAAGGTTCCCAACCAAGTAATAATTTATTGTAATGATGGTCAAGCAATGGAAATTCTAGAATTCATATTGCAAGGTGACCATGCATTAATGTAGTTGGGAAGTTGCATTTTTGAATAACTTTGAATAGGAAATTATCTTTCAAGCATTTTTTAAGAACCCTCAAGAACTTCTTTGACCTTTCAAGAATGACCATGACTTGGGAACAAGCCTATCCTTGTCAAAAACCCTTGGCAAGGCATCTTTACTGCCTAGCACTACACAAATTTTGGAATAGCTATAAACATGTGTGAAATGGGATACATTTTATTTTGAACCACAAGTAGCATCGAAAAACTAGTGAATCACTACTAGTTACTATGAGAACTAATATCAAAATGTGAATTAGGAATTTATCTTAGAGTGATGGCTAGTCCCATCCATTTCCTATTTTGTGAAGGTGCCATCTTCTACTACTACATAGAAAGGAAGGCCTTTAAACTCAGGCTCAATATCCAAAATGGGGAGCAATGGGTGACCCAAGAATCCATAATTGAGCCCACACTAGAGGTGGTAGAGAAAACGTTGGGGAGAAAAGTGAAGTTAGGAAGGTATCTTAAATCTTGGAAACTAGTGGAAGTGCCTCAGCAATGGAAAGATCCCATTCTTGGCCAAAAGGAAGTGTTGCTACCCAATGTACAAGATGAGGAGCTAAGTCATCACACTGTTATGCATAGTGAGGATAGTGGAGAAGCTGGAAAGCTATGTACTTGGTTCACTTTTTAATGAAATGCTATTGTACTTTGTACTTAGAGTCTGTAACTCTATCCACTTTGTGTTTATGAGTCCAAGCTAATCTATCTTGGAACCTAATTCACTTGAGTGAAAGTTTGTGTCTAGTCATCAGTTTTCATGTCTCTTGCTTACAAGTTCAAACCTCCATAGCTAAACTATGTTCAAGATCCATGTTTGTCAACAAGATCCACTCAATCTATCAAACTTTGACTTTGGAGATTCAAAGGAGAAACCAATTGAAGAAACCTTTTACTAGAAGGAAGCCTACAATGACATAGTTGAGGAGTGAAGGTGCAAACATAGAATGTAACTAATTTCTCTCTTCCATAAGAGCTTCTACTAGAAGAAAAGTAAGGAAACCCCAAGGAGGTGGTATAGAAATTTCATACATAAGAAGAATCCACCAATGTAGTGATCTTTGACTTTAATTTGGATAAAGGAAACTGATTCAAGGAGCACCTACCTCCTAGAACAATGCGAGAACTCATTGGAATGGTAAAAAAGTATAGCAAAGAAGTGGGCATGGATGCTAGATGCTAAAGCCTTCAAGAGATATTGTCAAAACATAGGTGTTAGAAGTAGATACATCACCATGAAACCACATGAAGTTTGGCTAAGAGACAACCAAAATGAAGATATCCCAGCATAGAAAATGATAAGGTAGTGTGGTACACCTTTGTTTACTCCAATGTTAGTGCAAATATAGAATCACTCCATTGCCCCTATCCCTATTGACATGACAAGGAATACAAGGAAGGAGAACATGATAGATACAAATTTTCAAAGATTCCAAATGTCAAAGCTATTGAGAAGAAACAACTCTACCTATTCCAACAATTTGGCCTCATTCCATCCTTTGTTTATTAGTATGAGGCAATTTACAAATGCCCAAATCCTTCCTTCATAACCACATGCAACTATCTTTGCCTCCTTCATCACAGTGCTCCGACAACCCATTGCCACACCATATGAGGAGAGGTTGCCACTACTATTCTTTTATGTAAATGCGGGTGTAGACTAAGTGGTGATGATACGACTACACTTCACGATAGTTCTTCTTTCCCCTTACTATGTGGAGCTTTTATAGGATATGGTGGACAACAAATTCGTACTTTGCACCCAACCATTCTTTCTAGAGTCATACCTACAACTATGTAGCTCATTAAAAGGGTATATGCTCACTAAAGGATGCCTCCAACATGCACTTGGGCTAATCCTTGAGTAGTGGAAATGCTTGTCAAATTTATTCCCCAAAAACAAGGGAAGAAGAAGAAGAAAAAGATAAAAAGAAAAAGAAAAGATAAAGAGACATGCACAATGATACACTCACGTGACCTAGGGGTCGATCCTCTAGCCCATGCCTCCACACCACAACCTTAGGGCTCATTAAGAGTAGGACAACTTGAGCATGCTCAGTAGACCTATCACCCCGGGCATAGCAACACACCCAACCTTGCACAAATGGATCCTCAAGTGTGGGACAACATCTTGAGTGTACTTGGAACTCAACCTAGCTTCTAGTTGTACAACATGCACACAACCATAAGATAGGTAGACATTCCCCTCAAGGGGAGCATGGCTACATGATAGGTACACTAGGTGCATCTAAAACCATCAAGATTAGTGTGGCCAGCGTCTTTTTCTTCCTAAAACCTATTACACCGCCTCAGCCACCAATCACTCACTTTGTCATCACTACCAAAACAACCTCTCTCCAGTTCCTTTGAGATCTCTTCATCAATTGGCATGAGTGTCATGGGATTGGCACTTGTTTAGGATATTGAGATATGCAAACTCAGTAAATCTACCTACTACCTACCGACATGAGAACTGTGTGTGTATAGCTATCTATCATGTGTAAGCTTTCAATAAGTCGGTACTTGACCTAGTCAATGGTTAATTGTTTTGGTCACTAAGACCATGTAGTGACTTAGTGAGTATGTGTGATGAATAAGATGAAGAATCTAGCTAAGAGCTATCTGCTCTCTATTGTCCCTATCTCTCTCTCATTCTTTACACATGGTATCAAAGCATGAACTCTCATAATTTGTGAATGATCTGTGAAGCCCAAAAGCACGACATTAGAGTTGCAAGGAGCTAGAGATTGAAGTCATGTAGAAGTTCATGTGTGGCAGCTATTTGCATTACTTCAAAGGTATGATTACCTTGAGAGCTTAGCTCAAAGATTTTTGAGGCTATTCAAGTGGATCTCTTGGCATATGTGGGGGCTCACTACAAGAGGCATATTGTGTTGTTTTGTTTTCGTGTGTGGCTTGTGGTGTGTTGTCGAATAATTTAACATTTTTGTGTTGTGTTGTGTATCTGACAAAGTCGATTTCCCCAACCAACACTCCTTAATGTGTCCTTATCGAGTTGTGAGTGAGGCTTGCCCTCAATCACCACTCACATAACACCTAGTTCTTTACATGGCATTAGAGAAAGTTATTGTCTTCTTCTAAAAATACACTCAAGCTAGCTTTGCGTGAGCTACTGAATTTGCCACATACAGTCTTATATGAAGGTTCTTCTCTAGAAGACGACTCTCTTTTTGGATCTCCTAGTCTCGATTGTGCAGCAGATGTAACATGAGAAAAATCGAAACTAGTCATCGTAACATTTCATGCTTGATGCAGCACATAATAGGTCCACAATCTCTCGACCCTCAGGAGTTCTTGTGCTTAATTGGTAGATGTTCAATGCCTTGCAAATCTTTTGCAACATGCTAGCATCTGTCTTGTTTTCTATCATCTTCAGTCACCTAATTGAAAGGGAGGTGCCCCAATGGATTCTGGATGAAGCTAGTGGAGGCTGTACAATACAGAAGGTACATGGTACCACCCGCAAGGACCAGTTATCTAATGCATGTCTAAGCGCTTGAATGATGATGTGATGGCTATTAAATGATGCACATGTCAAAGGTTCCAATTAAAGTGACGATAGTTATGTTGGACAAGGACAAATATTGATTTCATGGCACCTCAAATCTGAACTAAGGTCTATACTCGATTGCAGGACACCTCAAGTTTGAACTGAGGCATGTACCCGATTCATTGAATGTGTTGGGACGAACCCCGTGATGATTTTTTTTTATAAAGGAAAGTGCCTTAGTTGTCTGTATTCTACCCATGCTGATGGATATGGTTGCAGTTACAAAGCTATAAGTAATCACATAACCCATTAGAATACAGCATGTAGACCAAGTGTGTGACATCTAATTAATTGATTTCTGTGGTTAGAGTTACTTTGCCAACAGAATGGAATCATTGACTATTTAGTCTTCACCATCAACACAAGGCTTGCCAGCAAGGAGACAAAGCAGTTGATTAGTGTTGTAAGAGATACCACGAAACAGTTAAAGGAGCAAGCAGAGAAAGCAGAAGTAGCATTGGTTGTAAATGCACAAGAAACGATACAAAAGAACAAAGAAAATTTAAGTTTGCATTGCTAAAAATGCTCCAAATCCAATCAAAGATATTGATGATATCTCTACAGAAAGGTTTTCAACTCCACTAATGGACATAGTCTTCTGGTTGCAAGCCCTAAATACTTGAAGTTATTTAAATTGTAAAGGTTGTTTAGTTCACTAGTGAACTGCATGGAAGCATCGCAGTTGCTATTCAGGAGGTACATTAAGTGGAACCATAGACTATTCCATTTATCAAATTTCAAAAAAGGTTTACCCTCAGCTTGAGGAGCTTGATGTAAGTAAATGCCAGAAGTGTTTGATGTTTCATTGGAATAAATAGGCTTCAATTGCAAGCATATTATTGTGCTAAAAAGGAATGGATTTGGTGGAGACATTGTAATTGTAGTTGAATGGGAACAAAAGACATGTACTAGCTGAGAATGCAATAATGGTCATTGTTGCAAATTTTCAGTAAAAACTGGTTGCACTACAGGTCATTGAAGTGCATTGCCTACTGGCATTTTTGGAAATTGACTCTCTACATTAAAAGTTTATTTGCAAAGTTGAAGACTTTGGAATGGCAAACACAGGAGAGAAGGACACTATCACTCAAATAGTAGGTGAGAAGCTGGACTACAACAATTTTGTTGTATGGAAATTCAGGATGTCTAATTTCTTAACTGGAAGAGGCTATTGGGACCTAGTCACAGGTCTTGAAGATGAGCCAAAGCTACCATAGGATAGACCTCCAACACAGGATCAATTAAAGGCATATAGGACATGGTTGGAAAAGGCTAGCAAGGTCTTGCATTGGCTTTCCTTATGTGTGTCAGACACAAAAGCTATGCAAATTGCAAACTATACTTCACCAAAAGCTGCTTGGGACTTATTGATGAAGAATTATGGGCATGTCACTCATGTTAGAAAGACACAACTTGAGCAAAAATTAAACCACATATCCAGGAATGGAAGGTCTATTGAAGACTGTGTGACTGAGATTAGAACCATTGCAAAACAACTAAGCCCAATTGGAGCTGAAGTTGAGGATGATGATTTGGTGGCCACTACCCTCCATGGTCTTAGAGAGGAGTATAAGCTGTTTGAAACTTCCATTTGAGTGCATCAGGAGCAGCCTGATTTTGATGAACTTGTGGCACTTCTTTTGCATGAAGAAGTGAAGCTTGGACTCAATACAAGCTCCATTGGGTCTAAAAATAGCAGGAATAATGTATTCTACTCAAATTAAAGGGGTAGAGGTGGAAGAGGAAGATCAAAATTTAGAGAAAGAGGTGTTGGAAACGCATATGCAACCCGTGGTCAGCAAAGTACTCGATGGAAAAATAGGAAGCCTCAAGAAAATAGAGGTGCCTCAAATGCTCGTGGAAGAGGGGGTTATTCATCTAGAGGAAGAGGCGCTTGGCAGTAGCCCCAAATGAGTCATGGACAGCAATCAAATGCAAATAAGGATTGTCACTATTGTGGCAAATATGGGCATGTAGCTAAAGATTGTTACAAGAAGTAGAATGATCAGAGAGCAAGAGGAAGGAAACATGGTAATTATGGTTCTTCTAGTGGTATGCAAGAGGATGACAGGTTGTTTGCTATGCAACATGTGAAAAAGGGGTTGCCTACACAAGGCAAATCATACGACGTATGGTATATAGACTCAAGGGCATCTAACCACATGACTTCTCATGGAGAGTGGTTTGACACATTGGTAGAAGGTGCTCATTGATATGTTTGCACAAGGGATGATATGCAGCATGACATTATGCATACACGTACTGTTCCCTTGATGATGCATGGTGACTAGAAAAAGAGTCTCTATGATGTGTTACATGTACCCTCCATAACCAAAAACTTGCTTTTTGTGGGACAAATGGCTGAACAGAATCTACAAGTTAGATTCAATAGAGATGGATGCTACATTGAAGAGTATGGTCAAGGATGCAAATTCATTGCTAAAGGCAAAAGAAATGGCAGGTTGTTTACATTGGATACGAAAATTCCATCATTAAATGCTGCTATGTACTCACATGACAATGCTACAATAAGGGACATTCACATATGGCACAAAAGGATTGGTCATGTAAGTAAGTGTTCAAAAGCTGAAGAATATGCAACATAAGCAGGTTGTACTTGGACTTCCTAAGTTCAATCATGTGGAATTGGGACATGTATGTCAATCATGTCAATTTCAGAAGCAATCAAGGCTGCCGTTTATGAGGCATGTAAGCACTACTACTAGACCACTACAGCTTGTACATTTTGATATACGAGGACCCTCAGAGAATGCATCTCTTGGGGGATCACGTTACTATGTGTCATTCATAGATGACTATAGTAGGTACACATGGTTGTGTGCTGAAGCACAAGAGTGATGTCATGGATGCTTTTCAGGACTTCAAAAGACATGTGGAGAAAGAATTGGCTTGCTACATCTCATGCTTGAGATCTAATAGTGGTGGAGAATGTCTCTAAAGACTTTGATCACTTCTTGGCAGCTCATGGGATAAAAAGGCAATTGACACGTAGGCACACACCACAACAAAATGTGTGGCAGAAAGGAAAAACAAGGTGATCATGGAATTGACTAGAGCCACGTGGAATGAGAAGAGCCTACCAAATGCATATTGAGTAGAGGCTATAATGACTGTTGTGTATGTCATGAATCGTATACCAACAATAGGGATACATGAGGCGACTCCTCATGAGAGGCTTTATGGGATAAAGCCAGACATTATCCATCTTAAGGTTTTTGGATGTTTGGCATATGTACATGTTCTAGATGAAAAGAGGAAGAAGCTTGATCCAAAGGTAGAAAATGGCATCTATATTGGGTATGCACAAGATAGGAAGGCTTAAAAATGCTACAATCCTTCTACTCATGAGACATTGGTCCCAAGAGATATAGTATTTGATGAGCTGAAGTCATGGCATGAAAAGAAGAACATCTTGATGAATGATGATGATGTTTGTCAAAAGACTTATGTACATGTAGATACAAATGAGGGTGCAAAAAATTCTAGGCCTTCTAAAGATGCTACTACATCAATTAGTCCTTAGACAGGTAGATTGAGGACTTTAGCATCTTTGACCACACTGACATAGTATATCAGTGAGGGGGAGAAATGTGTATAAAGGCAAAGGCACACTTGATGATGTTACAGGGCCACTCACTTGTGGTTATGATTCACATGGCAATGACATCTTGGACAGTGAGTTTGGTATTCCGTCAGTTGTGACTTCTGGTGTGAGATATAGATACGTACCACCTCATGAGAGAGGAGAGTCTCATATTGCACCTCAATTGAGGAGATCAGAAAGATTCAGGAAGCCTGTGGATAGGCTTACATATAGTGGCTATACAGTGAGGCACTAGGCATATATGGCAAAAGTCACTAACTTCAAGGAACCCGCAAAGTTTTCTAAAGCTATTTTAAATGATCATTGGTGTAAGGCAATGGATGAGGAATATTCAACCCTAGTTGAAAATGACACTTGGGATCTGGTTGATTTTCCTGAAGGAAAAATGTCTATTGGTTGCAAATGAGTATACAAAGTGAAGTGCAAATCAGATGGCACATTGGAAAGATACAAGGCAAGACTTGTAGCAAAAGGGTATGCACAACAATATGGTCATGATTATGAGGAGACATTCAGCCCCGTTGCTAAAATGGCAATCATGAGAATAGTGATTGCATTTGCAGCATCTAGAGGATGGAGTATGTATCAAATGGATGTGAAGAAAGCTTTTCTCAATGGTTATTTGGTTGAGGAAGTATACATGGATCAGCATGAAGGCTATGTACATCTAGATTTTCCTACACATGTGTGTAGATTGAAGAAAGCATTGTATGGGTTGAAGCAAGCACCTAGAGCTTGGAATGTTAAGACAAGTGCATGCTTATAGAAACTTGATTTTACTATGGGCAAGGCTGATCATAGATTCACAAAGAAGACAAGGGCTAGCTATGTGATATTAGTCATCTATGTGAATGACTTGATCATTACAGGTGATGATGTCACGGGAATTGGAGAGATCAAGGAAATGTTACATGTTGAATTTTAGGTCAAAGATTTGGGTGAATTGAAGTATTTCCTTGGGATTGAGGTTGTCTCTACACCTCATGGTACTTGGTTGTTGCAAAAGCAATATGCACAAGACATGTTAACCAAGTATGATATGTTGGATTGCAAGTCTTTGAGCACTCCATTGGAGCAAAATGTTAAGCTACTTGCAGATGTTGGACATGAGATTGAGAATGTCACTATGTATAGAAAAATGGTGGGTAGCCTGATTTACCTTACCATTAGTTATTCAATTGGATTGATTAGCCAAATCATGCAGAAGCCTATGAAGCCTCACTTGGATATAGTGAGGAGGATCTTGAGATATGTGAAGGCTACATCAGATTATGGTCTATTCTATATGCATAATTCTATGAGCATGGTAAGGCTTTGGAGTTTACAAGATATACAAATGCTGATTGGGCTGGAAGTGCCTATGATAGAAGATCTACTAGTGGGTGTCCTTTTTCCCTTGGCAGTAGTATGTTCAGCTGGAGCAGTAAGAAGCAACCTACAGTTGCACTCTCTAGTACTGACGTAGAGTATAGAGGTGTTGCACTAGCTGCATGTGAGGCAGCATGGCTCATGAAGCTTCTTCATGATTTGGGCATGCAGGAAGTCATGCCTATCACACTCTATTGTGACAACATGAGTAGTGTGCTCCTAGCTAGTAATCTTGTCTATCATGCTAGGACTAAGCACATTAAGGTACTGTAAGGTGCCCGCCCATCGACTAGCCTATAGGCTATCCAGGCACGCTTTTAGCGGTCTATCAAGAAACGAATCTAAGCATGCCCGACACTCCCATGGAATGTTCTGAGTTTTTTGCCCTAAGGTTTCTCGATTCCACCTCGCAACGGAATGCTCACGGCGGCTGAACCCACTAGGATCGACCTAAAATTTGGGCTCCTAGTGGCCAAGGTCTCCTAACAGCATTCTAATGTCGGATCCTAGACATCCTACTTTACGCAGAGATGCCCAAGCCAAAGCAGACCCATGCCCCACTTAGTTCAAAGAGAATGGGAAACGAGAGGGATGCACCACTGAACCTCTCTACCCGTAGGGCATAGTCCCATTCCGGTCCCCTAAAATGGCATGAATCGAGGTTCTATCCTAACAATACCTAAAGGTCGAACAATGGTAAACCTTGTGAGAAGCCTCCCAGTTCTCTAGGACAACCATGCCATAGGACGGACCCGTCAGGGGTTTTGCCCATCCGCTTTCCTTAATAGCTTTAGTTTTCTAATTAGGTCCTACCACATTTATGTGTGACACTTAAAGTCAACTTCATTAATTAAGCCTTTTAAGGAACATAGTTAGTTCGCATAACTTATAGCACAGACACAAAAACAGAGCAAGCAATCTATTGACAAACAAGTTCAAACAAATTCCTTAACTTATCTTCAAGTAATCTTTGTCTCCCACCCATACAGGAGAAATTATGTATCCTTTCTATCCAACAGAAGTATCATTCTACCCTGCAGAAGTAGCTTGTCCAAATCACATGGCACCACAAATTCAATCCTTTATCTACAATAGGATATCCCAACATGCCCAGACATTGGGGTCCACGGAGGTCTTCAACTCCATTCTAGACCTCGCAAGGGGTGTCCAGAGCTCCACCTGACCCGCAAGCTGTCTAGGAGCGAAACATCATTCCCATGGTTGGCCTTTTCACCACTCAACCTTCGGCCCATGAATCGAGTAGTGCCCTCTTTGGGTTAATCCGCGGTGCGATCATGGAGGTGATCCACATGTGCAATATATCATTTCTTAATTAAATCCTTTATCCAACACAACAAGGCATTCAGCCCTAATATAATTTTCTAGGAAAACATTCATTTATCCCCATGGCAACTTGTCATCACATACCCTTGCCATGCATTTAGCATAAATCACAAGTACTTGGAACAATTATCCAAACAACAAACTAACAACCATTTGAATGTAAAAGCATTTAGGATGTTGTTAGATCAACAAGAGATCAACCAACAAAAAAAAACCAATTATATTCTTGCCAAACAATGCAAGAATAGTCGTGATAGCATTACCATCACCTAAATGTTCTTCCCCTTGGGATCAAGGAGTGATTCTATGTAAATTTTACTTAACACTTATATGCATAATTTTCATTGTTATGATTATGCCATTCATAACCCTTGACCGATTCCTCCTTGTAATTGCTCTATCAACAAACAAGCCATATGCACAAGTATAGGTCATCACATACCCTTGCCATGCATTTCGCATAAATCACAAGCAAGTTCGATCTTTTGAATATCCCTTATGATGACCTATACTCGTGCATCATAGTATGGGGCCTAACATATCTCATACGAGAATCAAAACAAGCATCTATCAATTTTGAAATACATTACTTACGACCGGAACTGCAGTTGGATTGACAATGATGCCTTTGCCCGAAGCTTCGTTGCTAGTTGTGGGATTGCCATCCACACGTGACATTCTTCACTTGGGGGCCATCGTCCGCAAGTAGACTCAAGAGATTAAGAAGGTAGAATAGATTCGAGATGGGAGAGGGTAAGAGGAGATGGCTAAGTCGAGGATCGAGATAGAGGGGAATTGAGCTAACTCTCTTCCTTGCAACCTCTCGGGGTGACTCTTCTCTCTCTCTCTCTCTCTCTCTCTCTCTCTCTCTCTCTCTCTCTCTCTCTCTCTCTCTCTCTCTCTCTCTCTCTCTCTCTCTCTCTCTCTCTCTCTCAAGCTTTCTCTCTCACAATCTCTTGGAGGGGTATCCTTCTCTCTACCTCTCTCTCGCAGCCTCTCGGGGTCTCCTTATGCCTCTTGTGCCTCCCCATGCCTCGTATTTATAGTGAATTAGAGAAGAGGGCTTGTGGCTGAGAAGAGGAGCTCTTTGTGGAGGGGGATCTTGGAAAAATCGGTGATCTGATGCTCAGATCATAAATCTGATGGTTCCATTGGCTTCGAAAGGGGGGTAAAACTCCTAGACACTTGATTAGAAAGCTCTTAGTTCACTCCTTCTTCTTTTCTCTGTTCTAAGTGTTGTTTTCTGTCTGTAGACTGCAATCGCAGCGCGCGCGATTTCGCAAATCTCTCTCTTTATTTTTTATTTTGATAAATTCCCCAAAACTAGCTAAAACATCACTTGTCTTTTCTTTAAATGACATCCAATTCTAGAAATATCCATATCTTTTTTTGGATAATATCTAAAATATTTAAAATATACTAGTTTTATCCAAAATCTAATATTTTTGGACCATCCAAACTATACACATTAATACTAGTGATTAATATAGCTCATAAGCCTCATTCATGTTGTAACTTATGTGAAGGGTGGTGTCATTGTCAATCCGAAAAAAATATCGAATTTACCACTCTCAATTTTTCTAAATAAAATACATTTAATTAAATAAAAATGATTAGTTATTAATGTTAGTTAGTTTTTACCAAGTTAGTAATCTTACTAACTTATTATTTGACTAACTAACTTTCGAACTAACCAACTAACTTTTATTGTGTGGAAATATTATAGGTACATTATCACTTTATCAGAGAAAAAGTGATTGCAAGTGGCATTGATTTGGTCCATGTGAGGACAGAAGACCAAGTTGTAGATATCTTTACCAAGTCATTGGGTAAAGATAAGTTCATGCATTTCAAAGAGCTACTTGGAGTGAAATGCAACACTTGGGCTTGAGGGGGAGTGTTGACAGTCAAGCTCATAGCCTTTGGTTCAGTTTTCTACCTTAGTTGAATAAGGTTAAGTCATACTGACTTAACCATGGTTGCATTTTGGGTTACTTGATCTTTGTATGTGTGTGTAGTACAATAGTTGACTTGACTATATGTGGAAGATAATAGATTGAGCAAGGAGCATGGTTGCTACCCCTATGGCCTACTCTTTGTCCATCTCTATCTCCCTAGTCCTTTACAAATTTTTCCCTTGTTGAGCACGCAACTGTACAGATCTGCACGTTGCCCCAGAGTTTGCTTGCCTGCGTTTTTTTACAATGGTGTCTTGTTTCATGGCCAATGTTGGGGTTTGTGGTGCTAGAAAGGAGCGCTTGATGCTGAGGAAGGTTTCTCTTGAAGAAATCAAAGGCTAATGTGCTCTCTTTTGCTCACACAAGCTCCTCTAATGGAGGTAGGCATTGGCCGGCTATGGAGGTTGAAAGACCAAGATGAGAAAATGAAGCTTTTCTTGTGCACTTAGGTTGAGAGCTAAGGTTTAGGGAACCTAAAGGGATAAGAGATGGCTCTAATACCATGTTGAAATATCAGAGTGAGAGTAAGAGACTGTGCACAAGAGGGAGAGAGAGAGAGCTCAAGTACGAGAAGAAGATCTTGCTTAATGAGTTGTTCACAAGTACAATCGGTACACTCTCCTCTACGTTGAGAGTGACCTCTAAGCTATTTTAATAGCCTCTAGATGGCTAGGGTTATGGTTTTCCCATGCCCTCCAATTCATTCACACCGAGCTACCCTTATCCACCCTTGCATACATAAGGTTCACATACCTATCTCTCAACAAACTAGTCATCCTCTTAACCAAAATAAGACCATATCTTGAGAAATTTTCAAGTATTCAACACAAAAAAATACAATAAGATCCATACCTATCCCCTTTTATCAAAAAAATGCCAAGATTGAGTGGCCCATTTTCCCCCTACAAACAAAAGGACTAGCAAGCTTCCCAACTTGCAGGTGCAACAAGCAAAGGACTAGGGAAGGTGTCAGTGCAACACCAATAAAAAGAAAAAGACAACCTAGACCGATTACGTACAAAGGAATAGGGAAGGTGCAACAAGCAAAGGACTAGGGAAGGTGTCAGTGCAACACCAATAAAAAGAAAATGACAACCTAGACCGATTATGTACAAAGAAAATCCAAAGACGACTAAATGGTAGGTAAAGATGCGGAAAGGGGGAACAACCACCAAGTATAAAAGGTGGGGTTATACTCAAATTTTGTGAATGCATCTAGGTCAAACATCACATTGCCAAACTACACAAATAAGTGGTAATATATGTGAATAACCAAGGACCAGCAAAACAGCTAGCCACATGTAGTTCCTCTTGTGTAAGAATCTTATTAAATAAGGGATGGTGTTACAGATTGGAGGGCACTTCTAGATCACAAGCTAAAATGATAGCATGGAGTGAAGCATTAGAATGATATGTAGGATTAGCCCGAAAGGTGCTAATGGCACACCATTACTCAGCAGTGGTCATAAGGCGACTCCCAGCATGAGCAATCTCTAGCTAGTGGCCATATCAAAGCAGCAACATAAGAAAGGGCTAAAAGTGCTTTGTTTGGTTGTAAGGTCTACAACCTTAGTGTCATCACATTTGGTCACTAGGGCGTACCTCGAAATGAAGCAACAAGGCTAGAAACGCTTTTGAGGAAGAGACTTGGCATAGTGAGATTACACTAGAGACTTTTGCGGAAGAGATGTTTATTCTCCTCCCACATGGGATTCCAACAAGTAGCAAGTTCAAGTGCCTCATTATCGGCAAGGCTGAGCTCACAATCATAGAAAATAAAGTGTTAACATAGAGTCAAATTGGAGTAACCCAACTAGCTTTGGAGGAGTTGTCACTCGTGGCCAAATCTGCTGCCATGACGTTGAGAGAGCGACAAGTGAGCAAAGGTATGAGACCAAAAGGTGGATTAGGAGCGGTGGAACTAATTTGAAGATGAGTTGAAATCAAGAGTGTTGGATTTTAGCTTGGGCTATCGGATCCAACCGGTGGATTGGCCATGAGGGCATGGCTGAGGAGGAGGCCTCCGATGAGTCGTAGGGTGTCAGGGAGGTGGAAAAATAGGATCAGTAGGGGGATCTGAAGCAAAAGGTGGAGATGGGGAGTCAAAGGAAGGAAAGATAAGCGACTCCTTAGGAAGTTGTTGGACAAGTGGGATGGAAGGGGATGTAGAATCTAACTATACACGAGATGGCAGGCTAGGGGTGGAGATGAGCGAGAAGCTTGTAGAGAGGAAGTTTGGTGCTTAGATCTACCTAAAGCATTTATGGACAAAGCTCGAGGAGAAGTGACAAAGAAAAATTTAGATCGTTTGGGAATCCAAATGCAGGCATTGCCCTTGTAATAGCCCAGTGCCTCCAAGAGAGAGCGTGCCACCCAACACCATGAAATTTTTGGCTTTATTGGAGTATGGCAACATCAAAATGGCTTCCTATGCAATTGATTTGAGAATTATGAAGGTGGAGATGAAACTCGTGATGGGAAGCGAGGTTTCCACTAGAAGTTAGGAAACTTCACAGGTGAGGGCTTGGAGGTGCAACTAATAGGAATAGCGTGGTGATGGTGGGCTTGGAGAAACTGACAAATTAGAGAGCTATTGGATTGTGAAGGGGTGGCATGAGGAGGTGGTATGTGCCCTATAGAAAGATCCCCTTTACTGAAAGTCGAAATGAGCTGGATACCAAAAAAATAACAATGTAATGCAATGATCGACATAGTTGATTATGCAAGGAACCTGATACTTAAAAGGTTGACCCAAGAGAAGTTCCTTTCCCACATCCTCTTGGTTCAAAAGAATGTAAAAAAGAAGAGGAATGCTCTCAATTGCAACAGTAAGTAAGAGCTTACATTTGCCCAATAATGAGTAGGGTTGGCCACCATAGGGGTGAAGCTTAGTGTGAGTGGGCATCAAAGTTGGTTGGCCAAATCCATCCAAAGGTTATAGGGAAGGAAATCAAAATTAGAACCTTCATCAATGAGAGCATCAGTAGTACCTTGCCGGGCAGCTATCAATTACATTTGAAGAAATGCAGGAGGAATGACAAGGTGATCCTCATGGTCAACTAAAGAAATGGAAACTGCCCGTACATTGAAAAATGAATAGAAGATTGGCAAGGGGACTAGGTGAAGACAACTTATGAGGGTCTACTTGCTGCTCAAATTGTTCATACCATGTTTATTCAGTCACCATGACCATGCTAATACCAACATGTAACATGCCTGCCTATTGATTGTCCATGCATGTTTTTAGCAGTTTGATGCCACCCAGCACTCCCATGGAACGTTATGAGGTTTATCGCCTAGGGTTTCTCGAGTCTACCTTGCAACAAAAGATTTGCGGCCGTACCCACTAGGATCGACCTAAAATTTGGGTCCCTAGTGGTCAAGGTCTCTTGACAACATTCTAGCATATCGGGTCCTGGACATCCTACTTTATGCAGAGATACCCAAGTCGAAGCATATCCATGCTGCACTTGGTTCAAAGATAATGGGAAACGAGAGCAATGCGCTACTCAACCTCTCTACCCATAGGGCATAGTCCCATTCCGGTCCCCTAAAACGGTATGAATCAAGGTTTTAACCTAACAATTCCTAAGGGTCGAGACATCGGTAAAACCATGTGAGGAGTCTCCCAATTCTCTGGGACCACCCGGACCCGTCGGGGGTTCTACCCACCCGCTTCCCTCAATAGGCGTTCTTTAATTAGGTTGTACCATACTTATGTTTGACATTTAAAATCAACTTCCTTAATTAAGCCATTTTAGGTAACAGGGTTCGTTCCCGTAATTTACAGCACCAACATGAAAATAGAACAAGCAGTCCTTTTTGTCAAACAAGTTCCTTAACTTATCTTCTAGTTAATCTTTGTCTCCTGCTTGCCCATATAGGAGAAATTATTCATCCCTTCTGCCCTACAGAAGTACCCGGTCCAAATCACATGACACCATAATTTCCATCCTTTATCTAGAATAGGATCTTTCAATACCATAGATGTTGGGGCCACATAGGTCCTCAACTCCATTCCAGAGTTGGAAAGGGGTGTCCAGACCTCCACCTCACCCACAAGTGACATAGGAGTGAAACACCATTTTCGTGGTTGGCATTTTTGCCACTCGACCTTTGGCCTGTGAATCGAGTAGTGCCCTTCTCGAGTTCTGGCTCTCTCATGCCATCCTTTGAATGCCTGCATTTGCTGTTGATTGGGAACATCAGGAAGAAGTGGATCTTCTTCATTTCCTGCAACGAATTCCCAATATCCTTTTCCCATAAGGAAATTCGTCATTCTAAACTTCCATGCTTGGAAGTTGTTCTTGTCAAGCTTTTCAGTGACAATCTATGAGGTTCTGGTGCAACATGTGTTTATGCATAGAGAGCTATATTTAGAACCTAGAAGTTTAAATATTTTGATGCATAAACCAAATTGTAAGGATTTGATTCTTAATTTCTTTCTTTTCTTGAACTTGGTTTAAGATTTTCCATTATAACATTTGTTCATTTGTCTTGTAGATGTCTATCCCTCTAATCTCGAGTCTATTGTTGATGCGATTGATGTGATGCATGGCTTGATTGGAGAAGAGATGTATAAAGGTAGAAAGAAGACAGAGCTTGCAGAGAATGGAATATTATTCTATGACCATTCTTATATTGTCCCCATGCAATGTATCCAATGGGGATTAATATCCCCCCTTCCTTTGCCAGATTTTTGAAGCTTTGAGTGGCCTTTGCCAGCTAATAGTGAGAGCTATAGATTAAAACATTTTCTGAGATATAGAGAGCATTAAAACTAGTATCTCAAGTAGGCTAAGCAAAGTTACTTTGTTCATGCCTATTAATATATTTTTTGACTTCTTTTATAATGCTACGATAAGAAAATCAAAGGCTATGCTTTCACTCAAGAGACTAACATATTATGATCATGGTATACAATTTGTTGATGAGAGATGGGACACTAGGAGAGAAGGGAAAATTATATGTAAGGTAGATGAAAACTCTATAGCTTGTAAATATATGATTGCTACTCAAAATTTCATCCGTAGCTTTTATTATAGTAGATGGTAATATGTTGGTGGTAGTCTGGTCGCTTTAGACCAAAATCTTGATAATTTTAGCAAAGATCCTATAATGGATATTGATGTTTGATACAATGAGGACATTATTGCAATCTTAAAGGTTAGATCATCATGTACGCTACATCAAGTGAGGTGTATTTACAGAATGAAGATATTGAACTACCATACTCACTTGTGTTCCAACTTAATGACAAACGAGTAAGTTTTTATTTCATATTATATCCACTTAGATGTATATCTTATTTCACTTCTTGATTAATAAACATTTGTAACATATTTTTTCTTACAGATATCAACGAGGAGAGAGAAGAATATACAATGCAAGGATATTAAAGAAAATATCTCTTTACTATTAATATAAAATACATGTACAAATTTTTATCAGCCATCTCCATGACTTATACACTAGGGCTTACAATCTGAGGCAAAGCTACTTTTTTTGAGAACTTTTCTTAGGAGAAGAGACATCCTTTCTAGGAGTCCTTTTGCCTATCTTTGATGCTTTGGTTGTTGAAGGCATAGCTTCACCTGTTGTAGTTACGTGCACCTCCTCTCCTTCAATGTCCAAGCCCCCACTATTGTCCATTCTTGTCGGTTTTATACAATTGGCCATTATGTACTTCAAGATCTTATATACCAAATGTGCTCACTTGTATAGCAATCCCCTATAAATTGTCATACATTTGTAAGAAAATATTTTTAGTTCATTGTTATTTTTTACAATTGGCTATTTTTTAATAAAAAACTATCTTAAATTTTAGTATGTTTCACATTACCTTTATAAGTTTATCATCATTGAGATAAATAAACTGAACCAATCTTTTGGCATTTACAATTACTCTCGAGCCACGTGAGTAACTATCATATTGATAAGGACACTGTAGTCAATAATATAAAATAAAACTATAAACTTGTTTATGGTAGTTTTTAGAATAAATTTTCTTAGTATATTTCAACCATATTAATCAAGAACTTACCACAACTTATCTATATTGCATTGTTGCAAGTAAGTCGAAAGGCATGGGAGGCCTTTTCTCTAGCACTTCAATCAATCTTTTGCAAACTCTGTACCAAAAAGGCAATAAAATTTAAAGATGTTATAAAAGAAAGATCAAAATATTTAGATTATCTACAACAAAAATATCAAAATATCAAGGAGACCCTAGATTATATAACTTAAAACTTGGCATTTTCATGGCTTCCTTTTATAGAATTGATGAGGAAACATTGCCTCTCCGCACATTCTATTCCAATTAGGCTCCAATGAGAACTGAAAACAAAAATATTTCAATAATCTAGCAAAACAAGATCTCATAAAATCTTTTAAAATATCAAATTACTTAGTAACTTTTCATTGTGTAGAATAAGAAGAAGCTCCAAAGATTCAAAGTCAATTGAATTGAACCAATGGTCAAAAGCACTTGCATCAAGCTCACTCCTCATATAGTATGAGATGGATGGATCAAGAAGCTCAATCTTTTGGTGTATATCGAAGAGTAGCTCATGCATTACACAACTAGCAAAGAAATGGAGATAGTAAGCATTAACATGAAAGTCTATTGCTAGAAAAATATGGTGAGTAAAAACAAATTTTGGTAAACTATATCTCATCCCAGCAAGAAAAATCGAGTCATTTACTTCTCTCACTTTATTCCGGAGAATTTGAACACAATCAGAGTCCAAAAATACCATATCAAATTTCTTATTAGGATCACCAGGTAAATGCCAAGAAGCATTGAATCCCTTAGGGTCAACCTTTCAAGAAGGGTAGATAACTCCTCTTCAAAAGATGGGAATTGTTCTACTTCCTTCTTTCTTTTATACTCCCTCCATTTATCACCCTACTCCACTATGGCACTTTCCTCTTTCTCATACTGTCTTATGTCCATTTCATGTGTAACATCTTCAATCCTCAGACCAATATCATTTTTCTTCTTTCTATATGGGGCACATTTAAAATATTGAAAGCCTTCACATTAGAAAGAGGGATGGCTCAAGGACTTTTGAAAACCTATATCTCAATCTCCTGAGGATTATCAGGTCTATATCCCATGTCAGGTGAATTTGGAAATCTCTTCTTTTTGCATGAGATCTCCCAAAATTGGCTAAAAACCCACTTGCTCAACATGTTGTGAGAACCTTCTTCTTGGCTTTGATTTCCTTGAAAGTTTGGAAGGCTTGGAGGACTGATGGATCTTTGAAGCAAGACCTCTAGGATCAACTTTCTGCTTCCTTACAGTGGCCTTAGTTCTAGCCATCTGAAACATCTTTAAAAACAAATAATACAAAAAATTAAGGAAATATCTCTTAATCTCTCATATCAATTTATCTACAATCATGAAGCAACAAGCAAACACTTATTACATAATCTAAATCCAATTAAAATAAAACAATGCAAAAGACGTATGAAATGCAAGGAGACCTTTAAGGCTAGAGAACTTCACACCATATCGTGTTCCATACGACAAAAGGGAAACAATGCAAGCTCAAGTCATATGAAACACGAGGAGGCCTGACTCAGAAAAAAGGAACACCATACCAATCGCATTTCATATGTCACATTAGAAACATGGCAGCTCAAGTCGTATGAAACGCGAGGAGGCCTAATTCAGAAAAAGGAACATAAAACTCATCGTGTTTCATACATCACATTAGAAACATGGCAGGGCTTAGTCATATGAATTACGAGAGGCCTCACTTTGACAAGAGAAACCTTACATCCATTGCATTTCATCCTTTCATATTATTGCTACAACATTCAAATAACAATATGTTGTATTCTACAAACACATCTATTCTACGAGGTATCTTCACCTAGTACCTTCTTGCAACATTTTCCAGGTCACTATCTGGAAGAAAAATTTATATGTCAAGGAATTTATATTTGAAGTTAAAGGTCATAGAGCATATTCAAAGTTCTATTACCAGCATGAAGTTTACGGATGAAACGCCTACACCCACATGACAACAAAAATAGTGCGGGCCTTAGGCGTATGAAACGCGAGGAGGCCTCACATGCATAAGAGGAAGCTAGCACCCATCACATTTCATACATTTGGCATTTTTGGGGATGATTTGGTAGGACTGTATACACACAAAGTATCTCACAAAAGTGATAGATACTTTTTTATTCTAAAGTTTCTTTACACACAATCTCTCTTTTTCTTAGTGTATACATAGGATATGGACTTAGCCTATGTTATATTTCGCAACACAATGCAGAGTTGAATGGTGGAAACAAGCTAAGGAATTCAAAGACAAGCTCTTGGAGTGTAGACTAATGTGCCTTTGATCTTCCCATATAGTAGGTTTTGATGAATTTTCTTCATGGAATAGTCTCTCAAGTGATCACATCAAGTTAGCATTGATAGTGGTGGCGAGTCCACTCGTGGATGACTTAGACTAGGTGCTCGTGAGATTTGTCCACCGTCATGTCTTAGAGCTATGGCAAAAATGGTATCACATGTAGAATTAGAGATAGGTCTCCAATAGGAAATGGAGTATTCAATGCCTTATTTAGCCACAATAAAATACAAGGTCTCATTTACAGCATTAATGAAGAGATTTGCTTGTTTCTCTTTTGCTTATGAGCTCTATTTTTCTAGTGATATTGCATCTACCTATTTTCTATGTTTGCTTGGAGTTAAGTTATTTATGTAGTGACTTTCCATGAGGTTGAAAAGAGTTTGAAATATAAAGTAGAAGCTACTTCAAATATAGAGAACAATAATTTGTACAACACTGTGAAATAATGTTGTTTTCCTATGAGTTTTAATTTTGGATTTATTTATGAAAAAGATAATTGTGTATTATGGAAGCATAGGTGAGAGATGCATTGTAGGAAGATCTAATACAAGATGTCATCCACCATTACTTACGTGTGTAATGTGCCTATCTAAATTAGACATATGTAGCATTTAGTAGCCCATCAAGTAGTAATAAAGACAATTGTCCTTTAGAAAATAATTGGACATTTGTGGTCTTGAGCTACTTTAATCTACCTTATCTTGAGAATAGAAAATGATTCTTGTATGTATGCCCATAGAGGCTAGATGTGTGCCCGGAAGAGGATGGCCCATAAGTGGCTTTATGAGAAAAGATGTATGCTCTAGAAGCTCTATGAGAGATGCCCAAAATCCCATAAGCACAATGAGGAAGAGTGGTACTATCCAAAAAGCTATATAACCATGTACTTGACACTCATTTCATGCAAGAAATAGAACTATCTTTTTGTGTCATTGTTAGTGTCATTGTCCATGTCATTATGAATAGTGTTTTCATCTTTCATCCACCATAGCTAAATCTTGCTCTAGATGTGTGTTTCTCAACATGGTATTAGAGCCATAGCTGAGCTAGGTAGCTAGTAGGTGGAGTTTGTCCTTCCTTCATACCCTACAATCTGTCCTTTTTCATTATTCCCATGTACGAGCCTATCTCCATTCCAATCTCAAGCCATCCAACATCCATTGTCGTGTACGAGGTGAAGAAGCTCAAGGAAGGAGGTGCTTCGGTGCTGCTCAAGAAACTTAGTTTGGAGTTCACATTAGAGATATTGAGGTCTATTGTCATTCCATCTTTTCAAGTTGTCATTTTGGAGAAAAGAGAGGAAGGATGCAACCATTGAAGGTTAGGTCACTGCCTTCTAAGAAAGTGGTAAGAGATAAAAGTTGAGGCTGCTTGATTTCTGAGAGAAGGAAGAGAGAAAGAAAGCAATGGTGGGCTAACATATGTCTGCAACAACATTATCAAGTTCACCTACATCTTTGCGGCCAGTCTAATAGCTAAACCCGATGGTCTGCTTCTAGTAGAGATAGAAAAAGAAGAAGGAGAAAAAGGTCTCGAAGACTTCCTGTGATAGAGAAAAAATTGAACTCTGCCACTCCAACGGCTCATCTTGGCAAAGAGATTCATTTTGTGAGAGTTGAAATTGTGAAGAAGAGGCAAAAGACCCTATAAGCAAATAAACCCATCATTTGCTACCTCGATATGTTCTCTGTGTTTTTGACAGCCTTCTTTCATTCTGTTCAGAAACCAAGTCTGAACAAACAAAGCAAATCCAGAAAAACGCTGATCTGCTCATCACCAAGCTCATCGTCAATTCAACCCTGTAAGCACACAGCGTGAAGCTTAGGGGAAGAAGTCTAGATCTGGCATGTCTCTCAGCAAGTCAATGCATCATCGATGTCCTCATGGAAGGAAATCGGTGCCAACAGATAATCTATTGCTTTCGTCTTCTTTTCTTTTCTTTTTTTAAGGCCTTAGTAATCTAAGCCTTAGCTTATAAATCCCATTCACCCCCTTCTCCAAAACCACTCCATTCACAAGCCTATTTCACACTCTATCTCTTCAAACCAGCCTACTCATCTCACACTGCATCATCAAATTGCCTTCACATTTAACTAGCTTTCACACTATGTGTCTCAACTTGGCTTGAACTAAAAGAATGGATTGTTAATACTCTTGATAATTAGTTATCAAAAATCCTAAGAGGTTACGTGTGATTAGAGTTTCTATTGAACTCTTATTCTTGTAAGGGATTAGACACTGCCTTAGTGTACTTGCGCGGTAAGTCCTTCCCGCATGAAATGATTTTCTTGCACAAGAGCTCAAAAGGAAAGCCAAAACACTGAGGGCACGAGCTGAATGCCCTTGACCTCTCTACCCCCTAGGAAGGATTCTTCTCAATTCCAAACGGGAGGGGGTAAGGTGAATCAAACATGTAAGGTGAATGAAACATGCAAGGAAAAAACAAAGCCTCAATCAATGTTCAAAAGCAGAAAAGAATGGATGAAAATCAACTTTTGATTGAGAAAAAGTGTCATAAATTATTTGGAATGAATGGACTGCTTGAAGGAAAATTCTCTTTTTGTACTTAAGCATTTTATTCTTTCCATAAAAGCATAATCAATTCATACTTACCTTTTAGCAAGGAATTATCTTAAGGACACTAATGGTGAACTATGGTATCATGGCAGGAACTCAAAATGGCAGCACAGCAGGATCAAGCCCATCAGCTTCCATTCACAAAAGAAAAAAGGGAAAAGTATCGCATCTCCCTCAAGAATGGTGCCTACAACTATCCACAACATTTAAGAAGTTGTGGCCAAGGATGAGGCTATCAAAAGAGTTGTGGAATAGTGCAATCTTGCTAAATATGTCGAGAAATTTGGGCAAGAGACCGTGGGCAAGAGGCCGACCCACTAAGTGCGTAGAGTTCTTGAGAACATATGATCCCGACAAATAATGCGGCACTATGACAATTGAAAGAGGAGAAGGAGCCAGGAACGTGCAGGTCCAGTTGAGTAAAGCCTTGGTGGAGAAGGTGCTAGGTTGGAGCACAAAGTGGAAAGGAGGCCCAAAAGGGATGTCTATGCCACATTGAACATGAAGAAGGACCATGTTCTGACGGGGTTCTATCCACAATGATGGCTTCAGCATCCAAAGACATCCCAGATCCAAAAGTAAGGCTTCAGGCAAAAGTCATACACTCCCTGTTCTCTAGCCAAAGATATAATTTGCTTATGCATAGAATCAACATGCCCATGTTGGAGAGCCTAGCAACCTCTTCATTGGATGAGGTTGATTGGAATGGGTATGTGAGAAAGACAATCGACCAAAGGCACTAGCCCTAGGGAGCAAACTCACTGGTGAGGAATTCCCAGTGTCAGAGGCAGGAGCTGAAAGAAAGAAACCATCATCAAAAGCCTTGTTCATTGGATGCTAACTACTCTTATCCAAGAGGCAATGAAAGAGGTGTAGAATGAAGAAGGAGAAGAAGTCGATGAAACACCGCCAAACAGGTCACCTCCCCACCATGAATGAGAGAAATCTAGTGAAAGAACTATAAGTGATGAAGAGGAGGAACAAGAAACCCAATCTAGCTGTGGAGGGACTGAGAAAGCATTACTTAGTCCAAGCATACATTTGATAGTTTTCAAGTCAGCACTCATATATCACTCAACATTAAAACTACCAAGCATACATTTGATAGTTTTCAAGTCAACACTCATATATCACTCAACATTAAAACTACCAAGCATTACTTACTCCAAGCATACATTTGATAGTTTTCAAGTTAGCACTCATATAGCACTCAACATTAAAACTACCAACGCCATCGACTATTAACATTTCCCCTTCACTTTGAGGCTTTATAATATCAGGAATACATGTATGAGAGAACAACCATTTCAGGATTTCATGACTTTCAATTGGTACTTGGACCGCACCAATCTACCAAAGTTCCATCTCAGATTGTATCTTAAATTGTTGTTCTTATCCCCTACTATTACTATAATCCAATGCCCTATTCATGATACAAATGCTGACTCTTTCTATCTTTTGCTCCTTTTGAATCTGTGTTTCATCTAATTTTAGTGCAAACTTCAAAATATCATCACATTGTTGAACAGTAAATTTATACATACGGACCATTGCAATTTGGACTCTTTTAAGATCAATCCAAATATTATTAAATGTGTTGTATTAAAAAAAAGCCTTTGTTTTATGCTTTTCTTATGGCATAGATCCTTCTATATGAATATACTCCCCAAAGACATCTGGAATCCTATGATTCATGGCTGTCCTAGTAGCAAATGAAACTACAAAAGGCCGAGGCAAACCAAATGCACTTATCCTATGACATCTAAGGTTTGTAAACCACAATTTTGAGAGAGCACAATAACCTTTATGGCTGATACCCATACTGTCACATGTCTCCACTATTTCATTTGGTTTGACTATTCCTTTTAAATCTTTCACTAGCTCTTTCAGAGTTTGGCTTCTCAAGTCTACATTTTCATGTGATTTTAGAATCCTAAAAATGACATTCTTTGTCATGGTTTTTAATAAGCTTAATTCTCTCATCGTTCTCTCGAATATTAATGTCTGAAATATTAGAGACACATCTCTTTGCAAGATTTAGTCTCCTTTTTTTCACCCAACTACACAAGTCCATTATATTTTTTAGCGTTCTTTTTCTCTCTCTAAATCCTATTGGAGTTTTCTATAGGCGTAGTAATTTTTCTTGCAATGACTTGTAAGAATTTTCTAGAACATCATTCTTGTTTATCAACTCAAAAATATTTTTTGTGCCGATGTTAATGATTCCTTCATTTCATGTATCTGTTCTCTAAATGCATAAGATGCAGAATATAACCTCATACAATAGCCAAGCATCCCATCACAACCATCTCCAGCATACCTTATGAAGTCATGAATATTGTAAAAATGAGGATGTTTACATGTAGAAGGGTCCGGTGGATAAGTATTTCCATCCACCCATAAGTCTAAATGCTTCTTTCCTTGTAATCATAACCTATTAGCTTCGTCCTTGTCCAACAATGCTCGATGATGTATACTCCTCCAAGATGAATAAACATGATCTAGTTGAATAGGAAGTTTATACTTGCATGGTGGGGTTGTGCTTGTGTTGCTCGAAGAGGTACTGGTAAACATTTTGGTGGAGAACCCTTAATGGGGCAACAATGTCACAGAGAAGAAAAAAGAACAAAGGTGCAGAAAATGAATGTCGAGGAACAAACGAGTGTCTTTTGGTGCAAAAATTCAAAAATATGAAATTTTGCAAGTTCCAAGAGAATAAGACTAAAAAGGTGACCCTTAACATTCATTAAAGAATGAAGATATTTAATGGCCGACCTCTTCAACGAATCATATATTCTCTCATTAATCACATCCAGGTAGTCAAATTTGGAGGGTTTTTTCTTTCAAAACCTCCTCTAATTAGCAACTTAACCATTTTCTTACAAGTGCCTTTTTGAAACATTTTTTGTCCTAATGGTTTAGTTTGAAAATTAATTAATTAATTATAATAATTAGTTTTATCTAAGAATTAATTAATTAATTATAATAATTAACTAATCAATGGATTAATTAATTTGATATCTCTTTATTGAATACCTAATTTAATTAATTAGTTAGTTTCATATGATAATAATTCATAATACTTTTTGTAACTATATTTTTATTATTTTTAGCATTATAATAATTATTATTTTTATTAAAATTAATGAAATTTTCTCATTTACTTCTATCGTTACAAGTTGATCTAGTTTAGCAATGGCAATTATATTCGTCATACATACAAGCTTTGATAAGGTTAGATTCTACATTTTCCCTTTTTTATTATCATCAACAAGAAAGGAAAGTAAAGAAAATCAAAGAAAAGTTGAATCTTTCTTGAAAGACAAAGGAATGGCACATTCCCTCATAATTATAAAACAACAAAGAGACTTGCGCTAGCTCTTCAGCATGCTACTTGTATAACATATTTGTGTGTTATGTTTTCTTACTACTTTGCTTTTTTAAAGTTAGAAGTTTAGTCCCAATCAAAACACGTTTTTCAAAAAAATCAAACATAGAAAGCACCACAACTCACTTTGATCGAGTAATTTTTCAATTTTCCACTTTCTATTTCACAAGGTACTCTTAATCAACATAACGTGTCAAGCTTTACAACAAGTTTCCAACCAAATCTAATTAGCTCCAAAAACTCCTAACTATTCTTCATTTAATGCATACATTAAAATAGATGACGTTCTATTTTGCTCAGTCGTAGTTCAAGATTTTTTTGGTTTTTCCAAGCATTTGAATTAAGATGTAAGAGTCCATTCAATCATGGAATCATACTATTCTAACACATGGATATATACTTGTAATTTAATAGGATACACAACAATAATGGACTTCGTGTAATTGCCAAATCATAGGATGTCATTATGGTCTTCTAGGAAAAGGAAAACTATGGCTTCTAGAAAAACAACACTAAAACCATATGCTACAACGTAGTATGATATACACAAATTTGAATTATCTTGGGCGATGAAATGTACAAGCATCATTAGCACACTAACAATATGTTCAACTTGCAAAGTAGTCACAATGCATCGTCAAACTACAGCCTCACAAGATAAGTAATAGATATACAGAACAAATGCAAGTTTCTACAACTTTGTCAAGTAGTGTCTTCATTCTTGCATGCCGACAAAACATAGTTTGACATTGGAGTGGCAAAATGTGCACCATATTGTGCAAATAAAGGTCAGAACAAATAGGTAGAGCCCCTATTGCCAAACTACACAAAAAGGATTCTACATGCTGAACTGTTACAACTACAACTTCTAAGGATCATTGATGTCTCTATCTCAGTCTCCAAAATAACAATGCAATCACAAACAGAACATTGAATCGATGATCCATTGGTCTCTTGGAATGATCCATCAATCTCTTGGAATGATGCACTGCTTGCTCATCCATCCACTAAACTTAACTTGATAATATATACCATGATTAATGTATTTGCATTTAATATGATGCATACCAAAAATATAATACAATAACAAAGCATCTACATCTAAAGACAAGTCTTTGCATCCTCAGTAAACAATCAATTGAAAGGATTCTAGAACTGCACTTTGAAAGATCCCCATTCAACCCAATGTTACAAATAGAAAACGAAGCAAGTTATACTTTGCTTGACAATATTGCCAAGCCTAGTTGAGGATAAGCATTTCAAAGGGCCAATCAACATGAGTTTGCATGCATCATGCTTCCAAACAAAAGCCAGGTTCTACAAAGAATAGCAACATTCAAAACAAATGGTTTACCTACATAACATGCTCATCTTACCTAGATATCACCTTGGAGAATGACCTATTTCCATTCCTCTTTCCACTTGGACATGGTGCATATAATAGTAACATGTATCTTAGGGAGTCCATAAAGATGCACATGTCAACACTATTCTTTGTCTATAGCCTGCACAAACCATATATCCTAATCTTATACCAACTAAAACAAGCTGTGCTAATTGCAAACAACAGGAGAAATACTACAAGCAAACAAACAATAACATTTCCAATGAGGAAGTCGTCATGCATATACTTCACAATAGCATTCCTGCATCAATACTAGGGTTCCCTTCTTGGCACCATAACTTGAAAGACCTAGAATAATGGTAGATGTGTGGAGTATGCCTTACTTTTTTCTTACATTCACTACAGATGAGTGACAATGGGATAAGATCAACACATTGGAAGCCATTGCAAATCAATTCAATCTAGAATTCTCATGGAAATATTGTATTGTCAAGTGCACTATCCTATTTCATACCAGGTTCCACCTATTTTTCAAACAATATATCATTAGGAAAGCCGCTTGTCTAGGACATGTGAAGCATCATATGATCAAGTACGAGATTCAACATAGGGGCTCATTACACGTACATGTCATCCTATGGTAGCACGATGAAGACATTGACAATACAACAAATGAGATATGTGCATACATTCCATTGAACGATGATCGATGCAGTTCGATACGAAAACTAAGAGCCCTCGTCTTGGCAAACCAACTTCATAAGTGTTGTCATGCCTGCTATATAAGTGGTACTAGAAACCATAGAAAATGCAAGTATGGATTTCCATTTACTACACACAACAATCTAGAACCAACAATAGATCCCAAAACACAACAATACATCTACTATTGTCCTGGAGATGAGCATTGCAATGTCATGCCATATCTCCCAATATTGCTAGTCTTGTGGAGGCATCACATGAACATTCAATGAGTAACAAACTCATCCATCTCATTCTACCTATCGAAATACATAACGAAGGTTGAGCCAATGTGTAGATGAAATATTCAGACACAGAAGATGCCAAAAGACTAGGCTTGCAAAGCTTGGATTCAAATAAGAAAAAACTAGCCTCCACTACTATACTTTCTAAGACAATATCTCCATCGAGGTAGCCTTAAACTACATGTAAATTCTAATAATAGCAAGAAGCAAGTGTCGATTACATAGACACCTCCCTTGTTAGCATATGACAATGAAAGCTCACAATGATGAGGAATATTTAATGCACCTTGTCGACCTATACTGCACCTAACCATCATGCTTAGATAACCTAACATTCTATGAGTACCACAAAAACTACAACATCTCCAAACATTCACCGAAATCTGATCTCAAATATACTCTACAAGATGCTTACAAAAACATCATCCATCCTCACAAAAGACTAGTATGATTCACCAATTTCCATCTAGGTCACCAAACTGAAGGCTTTTTCTTTAACACATTATTGCTAAAAATAAAGTTCAAGTCTGAGAACAAGCTGATATGGAACAAAAATACAATACAATCATATTACACAAAGTGCCAACTACATAATCTCATTATGAAATAGGAAGAATTCAAAATGTACATCACAGAGAGTACACATAATCTCATATTACACATAGTGCCAATTACATAATCTCATTGTGAAATAGGAAGACCTCAAAATGTACATCACCGAGAGTACACACAAAGGAATTTACTCACATCAGACTGGACCCATCAGCTACAAATATCCCATTCATTAAAGATAATCTAGTAATATTCATAGACACAATATTAGTTAGTTTGGGAATCTCCCAATTCCCATTTTTTAAATACTAAAAATGTGGCATTCAAATAGCATGCCCATATGTTTCTCAAAACCATACGATGTGACCTATCATTGGAAAGCACTTGAAAAATGGAATCTATTGAGCTATAGAGTGCTTGATTTGGAGTTATATTGCTCAAGTTATGACAAATCCAAAGATTTGACCATGTGTCCCAAACTTATGGAAAATTCCCATATTCCCCAATATGGTGTTTCATAGCAAATTTAGCATCAATTGAGCATCCGAGAAAAGTATTGTACCAACATGAACCAAGATGTTAAATATGACAAAAGAGTTCAGAATAAAACCTAGTAGTACCTTAACAATAGAACAAAAAATGGTCTACAACCAACTCATCCATGCAACATCCGACCTCCATATCATTATTGGCACACCAAGAAGTGGGATAAGCCTCCTTATACACTACTATAGTTACATCCTCATTGTCAAGAATAAATGTGTGCTACTAACAACAATTATGGGATTAGCCATAGCTAGACTATTTAACATGTCAACCATAGTCCAATTTCAGTTACCAGTCTATGCGCAACAATATTCTATATTATTACAAGAGAAGGATCAACAGTATATTGCAATAAGAGAAGCAAACACAATTATCATTTACGAGATGTCAATGTTGACACGAACAATATTTGAGATAATAGTACACCAAATAGTCAGTGTCTACCAAGACTTTCTACTCAATCCATTTAACAAAATTCTTGTGATATTATTCAGTGACCTTGCACAGTTTCCATCAATCTACAACCATTAGACCAATTTTTTCTAATAATGTCACATCATGTTGACAGCATATTGGACATATGTGCAACACCACACCCTCCATACTTTAGTCTTGACATGCTCAAGACATGCCATTCTTATAATTCTTGCAAGTGATTAAACATTGGTATCTAACTAAGAAATATATATGACATTGCTTGGATGCATGTATCATTGACAAGAATAAGATCCTAGACTTTGTAGATCAGAGAATAACAAGCATATGCACACACAAAGAAGACGTTCATAAGTACGACAACTAGCTACTGTATGAATACTACACATCCAAAGAGATCCACACTATCAATCTACAAACAATTACAACTAAAAAGCCAATATTGCAAAGATGGTTACAAGACAATAACTTCCATGAGATAGAAGAGATAGTGATCAAAGTGACCACAATGATTACATAGAACATCAATCTTACTATAGGTGCTACAAATAGTGCTACATGTACAATCGACCATATCAAAATAACAAATGACAACATGATCTCTAGAATCCACATCACAATCCAATCAACCAATCAACGAATAACATTGTGATGTAGCAAGCACCAATGTAAAGGCACTAAATAGCAAGTGGTACCACAAATCAACATTCTCACTAAGACTTTCCTATGCAATCACCAATCACAAATCTCAAGGAGCTATAATCGCCCAAAAAGCACTCCTACACATAAGGAGTACATTCATGTCAGGACTAGTTTACATGATGCTCTCTTGTGTAATCGAAAGGAAAAACTTGTGTATTGATGACAACATGATCTCTAGAATCCAAGTCACGATCCAATCGACTAACCAATGAATAACATTGTGATGTAGCAAGCACTAATGTAAGGCACTAAACAGCAAGTGGTACCACAAATCTACATTCTCACTAACACTTGCCTATGCAATCACCAATCACAAATCTCAAGGAGCTATAATCACACCCAAAAACCACTCCTACACATAAGGAATACATTCATGTTAGGACTAGTTTACTTGATGCTCTCTTGTGTAATCGAAAGGAAAAACTTGCATATTGATGACAACATGATCTCTAGAATCCAAGTCACAATCCAATCAACCAACCAACGAATAACATTGTGATGTAGCAAACAACAATGTAAGGCACTAAATAACAAGTGGTACCACAAATCGACATTCTCACTAACACTTGCCTATGCAATCATCAATCATAAATCTCAAGGAGCTATAATCACCCAAAAAGCACTCCTACACATAAGGAGTACATTCATGTCAGGACTAGTATACATGATGCTCTCTCGTGTGATCGAAAGGAAAAACTTGCGTATTGTAGAACTCCTAGATTCATCTATCTTTGTACCAACACCATACACAATACAAGGACACATCTCAACAAAATTTAGCGTATGTTACTACAAGACAACCCAACCCAACCCAAAAACGTCGCCTACAAATCTTTCTATAAGTACGAAAAACAAATAATTTTGTTGTTCCTTTTTCAAACATTATTTATATTAGAATCCTTTCAGGTATAGTAATATAATTAATTTTCACTCTTTTTCTATAGACAAACAATATCTCCAAACACAAAGATGACTTTAAATTAGGTACACACATCACAAATAGTATTACTCGAAAAATCTATTAAAAAACCAACATTATAAATGCATATAATGACATTGAACTTTGTAGGCAGATGTTCAAGCTATATATTCAAAACCATAGGAATACCCAACAACAAATCGAGCACTATCCTAATAATGTGCAATGTCATAGGTGCTTGATAACAAACCAGATGAGAATGGTGAACATCTCTGGCTATAGATCATGAATATACATCAAGGGCTTCACAAACTACACTAATCTCCAAAACTTGAAGAATAGATCTAAGCATATACTCAATAAGAACTCATCTGGAGGGCAAAAGAATCACAATACAATACAAACACTGCTATAATTTTCAATACTTACTTTTCCCTAATAATCTAACCCTACTAACACAAACATCTCATTGTGTAGAACTTCTAAAATACATACTTGACAAATTCAAACTACATTACAAAGACACACAAGACAATCCACCATGAAATAGTTTCCACCAACCCAAGTCTTATTGGACACTAGAACAAATGACATCTCCACATACACAATCAAAATCTTGCATTACATATTCAATATCTCGCTGGAGGCCCTAGTAGAAGTTAAAAAAGAAGAAGCTGACACAACACTTGAAATATATATGGTAACGAACAAATATACATATGACTGTGAAAGGCCTGATGTGATCATTGAAAATGTCATGTATTTACTCAACAGAGACATCTACAACCTACTCCATGGTAGCCAAAGCGATCCATTCAATGATATCATATACGTCCCAAGCAAGTACTTAAAACATAACTTCTTTAAAACCCACAATATGTTTAACATAAAATATAAAAAGTATATATATAACAATAGTAGCATTCCTTGTAGAAGAGTAAACTCTAGCAAACCAACAAGATATCAAACTTTTAACGGTGCCATAACAACCTTAGCCACTACAAAAGCTGCCACTGGCACAACCACAACTACATCATCCAACACCAACTCCAAGCAACAAAACTATCAGCCAAACCAAAAGTGACAATGTAAGGAGACAAGAGTATACACTTCATCTACACCATAAGGTGCAAACAAAATAAAAAGTTCTACATTGTTAACCCTAAGTCAAGAAGGCAGAAAAATGAATGAAAAAGTGAAAAGAATATGAAAAAATAGCAAAGACACGCAAGCGGCCTCTAAAGCTAAGCTAGGTCCAAAAGCGTAATTTTAAATGAAAGGCGCCTCAAAAAACTCCAAAAACTCGTGTAAAAGAGCTGGTCGTGCAAAAGGACCTTGCCACACAACGGCCGATCATGTAAAAAAGGGATGGGTGCCCATGGGATTTTAGGGCTTGTATATAAAGTTCAAAAAGTGAATGGAAGCTCATTCTTTGGTGTGTGGCTAACAAGAGTTCTCTTCTTCTCTTCTCCTTGCTTGTGTGTGCTCTTGAGAGAGGGATGTGAGAGTGTGAGAGAGTGAGTGTGTGGGAGTGAGGGATCAAGAGGGTGAAGCTCTTCACCATCTCCTCTTCTCTTCTCTTCTCTTCTCTTCTCTTTTATTGTGCGCGTGGCTATGGTGGATGGAGCTTGGAGATGGAGGAGGCTTGAGGATGCTTGAGCTAGCATCTAGGATCGTGGAGCTACCGATGTGTGTGAGAGAGGAGGCAACTCATATCGGCATCAAGGTAAGCTCACTACACTCGTAGGATCGACGGTGCGTCGGCTAGGTGAGAGATAGCCATTAGAGCTCACTTGAAACGCTTGAAACAATAAGTGGTCCATGGGTCTTGTCGGTTGAGCGTGAGCTCCCTCCACATTTTTGGTTCCGTTTGTCGAGACCAATGGATTCAAGCTTGAGCGCTTGCGCGCCTCATATCGACCATCGAAGTAAGGGATTCATCCCCGAAACGGAGCTTGAGATAGGTAGGAAGTTTGGGTGTTTGATCTTCGAAACAAGTAAGTATTTTGGGTTAGTTTGTTTGTTTGATGATTGCAAAACATGGAGAAATCATTTCAGTTTGTTGCTTTCAATTCTTGTTGCATTTAGTGTAGGATAGGATTAGGAAATCGAATCGGGAAAGGATAGGCTTTACCGTTGCAAAACAGGGCATAAATCATGCAAAAAATGGCAAAAATCTTACTTGGGATGCTTAATGTCAGCAAGTGAGTGATTGGGAGCATCAAAACCTTACTGGGAAAGGGATTTAAGAGCCAAGAGGCCAAGGGAGAGCTCATTTGCAACCATTGCAGTGAGAGAGAGAGAGAGAGCCCCCGCAAACATTAGATTCGATCTAGTCATCGGAGAGCCTACTGCTCACCTCAAATATACCAATCACTTCCCTTGGCACCCTAGTTAGGATTTGGAAGTTTGTGCTTGGAGTGATTGTCTAAATTGTGAGATTTGATCGAAATCGTCATCGCACAGCATTTGTCGCACCACATTCGACCTGTCCGAGCGGTCGTTTCTAGGCGGAGTCCCAGAATCGACCCTCAGCCCCTGCCATTCGGCCAACTCGGCCCGAAAACCCCAATCGGCCCTCGGCCCAAAGTCTACTCGGCCCAACCGAGTGATGGCACTCGGCACCATTGACCAACTTTGCCCTCTGCCCAAAGTCTACTCAGCCCATCTGAGTGACGACACTCGGCCCCATTGACCAACTCGACCCTCGGCCCTCGGCCCAAGGCCCAATTCGGCCCTCTACCGTCTAAGTGACCCCGTCCGAATAATAAGACTCGGCCCACGAAAAGTTTGGCCCTCGAACCAGTGTGATTTGGCCCTCGGCCCATGTGCCTCAACTTGTCTGAATCACCCACTCGGCCCCTACAATTCAGACCAATTGGGCCGAGTGTGAATTTGTCTCA
This sequence comes from Lygodium microphyllum, assembly GCF_053477565.2. NCBI lineage: Eukaryota > Viridiplantae > Streptophyta > Polypodiopsida > Schizaeales > Lygodiaceae > Lygodium > Lygodium microphyllum. The sequence continues at coordinate 60,601,593 of NC_141158.1, read as the reverse complement.
AATTTTTAGAAATTTGACCTAACCTGGCTAGAGCTTAGCAATGCAAACTGTCGCAAGTCCTCCTGACGCTCAGAACTTGATTTTGGCGCACGGAATAGACAAAAACATAAGGCGCAGCCGCTTAACAGCTTGAGTAGGCTGTCGTGAGATCTAGAGACCTAGAGGCAACCTGCTGAGCCATAAAACCCTGATTGGACCAAAAAACGAGCAAGGCAACGTAACAAAAAAAACCTAAACCCCATCAAGACGGCCAAGATCGACAAAGCCTATCAGGACCGAAACGAAATGAGAGTGTGTAAGACGCTTAGAGATTGTTTGCTGCACTCACCTTGAATTTCCGCACTTGAAGTACACTTAAGAAAAACTAAAAGACTGATTGAGCACAAGTGCACTGGAAAGAACACACACACTGAGTGGAGATAAATTGAGGATTGTATTTAGTAAGTCAAGGAACTCATTCAGATAAACCACTCAAGGAACCCACCAATAGGAGAGGACCCAAAGACGTAGACAAACCATCAACACGTGAAGTAGGACCAAGCAAGTGGCACCAACAGAGTGGATTTGACAAACCTACTCAACCTGATCGATAGCTTGGTGGAGCACGAGAACTTGACTATGGCAGAAGAAAGCTCAGATTCTAGGTCTAACGAGGAACTTGACTTAGGCGTCTTCCCAGAGGCTATTCAATAGCTGATTAGTAGTACCTACAATGCACACGCCCGGTATGAGCACCGCAATAGGATAGCAAATGCTATCATTGCAAACTTAGAAGAAGAGAGAAAGCTAGCCCACAAGGCATTGCAAAGCATAGTCAAATACAATAGAGACCAGCAGGCTAGGAGCCAAAGGCAAAGCACGGAGTTGCGTGAGGTGCAGCGGGTACTGAACTTAACCGATAGAAACCAAACGGATCACAAGAGAGCCCTAGAAGGAGGCTTAACGCTGAGTGAGCTTCTCATGAAGTGGCTGCTAGACAACAGCGCAGTAGATCAAAGTGCCGCAGCATTTGTAACATCACTACTGGTAGGATTAGGAGTAACCCAAGGCTCTAAGAGCCATTCTAAAATCTCAATAGTCGCAAAGAAGCTCGACAAGTACCAACCCCATGACGATCCATATAGCTTTGTAGAGTAGTTCGAGCAAGTCTGCGAAGCCAACGGCCTCAATGACCTGACTCAGCACTCTCAAGTGTTTGGGCTCTACTTAGGTGACAAGGGTAGGACTTGGTATACAAGCTTAGATGTCGCAGAGCGAGCCAACTTCAACGGCCTCAAGAATCTCTTCATCAAGAGATTTGCTAAGCCTGGATACTCCAACAATCTGGTAGTACGACTGATGAATGTCAAGCAGAAAGAGGAGGACATTCGCGATTACGTAACCCACGTGAGGAGTCTCTTCAAGGGAATCCCTACAGGCGAACAACCGACTAAAAGAGCAGTTTCAACTGTATTCATCAACGGAATTCGAAATGAGGAACTATATAAGGCTTTGGCAGGCAACTCGATCTCGCATCGAGATGCGCTAGCTAGGGTTTTTAAGGAAGCCATAAAAGTTAACGATCGGCTGAAAGATCGGAGCTCCAAGAGCTCAAACTCAAAAGAAACCAACTTGCGAAGTTTAGAGAGAGCGTCAACCTCTAGTGAACGATCAGTCCCATCATCCCAAGATAAGGGGAAAGCCATCGAGACAAACCAGGACTTGGCTAATGTCAAGATGGAGATAGCCAAGCTACAAGACATGTTGAGATGACCAACGTGCCCACACGTCCAATGCGTGTACTGTGGCGGAAACCACTTGGCAGCTGAGTGTCAAGACCCTAGGTTGAGACCTTGCGCTAACTGCGGTAGGTTTGGTCACGACGTCACACATTGCAGATTGCCGAGAAGACTTCCGTACTCGCAACCATACGGCCATCCTTACCTAGCAAACAGGCCGCAGCCACTCTTCGGAAGGGGAGCCCCATTGGCCCTTCCTGCGCCTAACGACATTAAGCTGGTTGTTCCTAGGATGGACATAAACCCTATAGGTATACCTAGACCACTTGGTCCCTACGTGACCCATCCACCGACAAGTGACACTCTAGTCCACTACGTGGAAGATCCAAATGAGGAAGAGACTTACGTATACCCTTACGTCTCTCACGACAATGAGGGCAATGCAATCCTTATGGACTCTTGACTAGTATTGGTGATGGCGTTAGGGAGAGGACGAGGTAGAGGCCTAGGAGGGCAGACGCACGATCCAATCATCTGTTGACTTGTGGTCACCCAAGTCATGTCTCATCACGTTGTCCTAAGAGGAGCAGCAAAACAGAGACAAAGCTGACCTAAGCTGCGTGGAGTGCAGAATCACCCATCTCTTCGTCAATTGCCCAAAGCGAAAACCTTCTTCAAGTTCAGCCAACGTACCATCTATCCCATTGGGGTTGTTTGGTGTCGAGAACCTCTATGGGGAGGCCACACCTATCCCATCACGGGGTCATGACCCGTGCCCAGACGAAGCAGGCCAGAATATCACTGCCAGGACCTAGCAACCTCGATGCAGCCTCAATAGGGAAGAAGAGCCGCATGCGGAGAAAGAAGAGGTCAGAAGCTAAGATTGCACTGAAAACTAAGAGTGCAACAACTCTGCCTGTTGGAAAGAAGGTCACGGATGCAAAGACAGAAACTTCAGCCCCTAGCTCGCATCCGAAGCGCCAACTAGAGGCCATAGAGAAAGTGAAGGACTGGGTGAAAGAGGCCCAAGAGCACTTAAGAGACACTAAGCCCATTTTAGAGGACGAGATCAATGATCTCCCCAGCATAAGCATGCCAGTCTCACCCCCAAGAGATGCGACTGCACCACAAGCAGCACCGCTCAAGCCTTGATGCCACAGGCCCGCAAATCAGTCACGGCCATTGGCTAGGACAATCCAGTTTAGGAGAGAGATGAGCAGCCAATGACCTCCTTACCATGCTAGTGACCACCCCTGTGACATTAAGCATGGGAGACCTGCTTAAGTAGTATCCCACCCTATGGCAAGACCTAAAGTAGTGGGTTGAGGGGTCATGAGAACAAACTATTGATCTACACGACCATAATGCAGAAGCACAAATATCGAGTCTAACGCTGCACTCTATGCCAAAATCCTTGCATGTTAATGCTTTCTGGGAAGGCACCGAGATGCATGCAGTATTACCGGTCCTAGCCCTAGGCGACACAACAAGAAAGGGGATCGTAGACATGGGAGCTAGGGTTAGTGTGCTGAGCCACGCAGTACTTCAGACTTGCGGAAACCCACCTATCAAGACCACTCGGTTTAATGTCACATTAGCAAACGGCATGAGAGTGAAGCCATTCGGGGTACTTAAAAATTGGCTAGTGAAAATTGCAGGTGTCCAGTTCTCTATCGACTTCATAGTCATGAAGGGAGTGGACTACGATATCCTATTAGGCCGACCCTGGATGCGCAATGCCAGAGTTATCGAAGATTGGGGTAACGGCTTGATCTTTCTAGGCAACAGAACAGAATTTTTGAGGGTAGAGATGGACACTTAAAAGACCTCACCAGTCGACTTGGATGCCATCTCTGCAATGCTCAAAGGTAACACTCAAGTCAAGAAGTCTTATGGGCCCTTGACCAAGTATATCCCATGCCGAGATGATGAGCAAGATTGGATGCATGTCCTTGCTACAATTGACCTGCCGTTCTCGGATCATGAGGCATATGAGCAAGCCATCAAGATGATGGGCAAGTGTAATGGCATGCCCTCCATACCAGTTTGCATGATGGTAGGAACCCTTCGTTGGGAGACCTAAGCCCGTCACCTTCCAAGTGCCAAACAACAAAAGAGAACTCTAGGAGATTCTGGAATACTTAACGGACAAGCTAGCTGACAATCCAGCAGCAAACTTCAAACCACTCTAGGATCTCTTAGACAAATCCAAGTGGCAATGGACTAGGGTGCATGACTTAAACCTCATGTACAACTGGGCCCTAGTCCCTGATCAACGACAAGAGATATACCAAGCCCTAGGAGACGATGAGCACTCTGACACAGAGGGCTCTAATGACGACTACGAATACTGCCAATCCTTCAGTGACGAAAGTGAGGGTGAGATAGATGCCATAGAATACGACACTAAGGGACATGAAATAGAACAAATACTGGCAGATTCCAAGCCATAGAAAAAGAGTGTCTTCAGGATAGAGCGAGGGGTTATGTGCATGGATTCTGATTGCACCTTGTTAGAACATGTAGGAGCCACAGACTTTGAGCAAGCAGGCCTAGCCCAACCGGGAACGACACCAATGCTTAGAACAAAATCACCACAGCTGAATTGCAACCACCAGGGGAGACCACCTCTTCTAGCAAAGATGAGGAGTTCGACTCTAAGTCGAAGGTAAGTTCGGATAGCAATCCATAAATATCTAGGCCCCGACGCACCAAGGGGGACCTACCCGTCCACCTGAGGCACATATGATTGAAGCAGGAAAGGGCAAAATAATTCACGGACACACGAACAGAAGAACAGCGAAAACCGCGGGACCTCCCTAAAAGATTTACGAAATTCAAGAAAGGAGATAGGATAGTGATCCTGTTGGGTGCCAAACGGCAAGGGCAAATAAGCGAACCAATCGAGGGACCTGCCAAGGTCAAGGAGGTGAACCTAGCCCAGGAAGGGGAGACACCCCGACCAGTCTTCATTGCCGATGACTTAACTGAGGAAGAAGAAATGAGTCTTGTCACTCTCTTGCGAGAGTACATAGACGTATTCGCTTGGTCCTTGGAAGAGCTCAAAGGGGTAGATCTAAGTGTAGTGACTCATAATATACCCATGACACCAGTCACAATGCCGGTGAAGCAGCAACCGTACCCTATGAATCCAAAACACACTCATGCTGTCAAGGAAGATATTGATAAGCTGATGAGAGCGGGATTCATTTATAAAATTGAGCACACAGACTAGGTATCACCCATAGTCATCGTGATGAAGAAAAAAGGAAAAATTAGAGTGTGTGTCAATTACAAGGAGGTGAACGCTACTACTAAGAGGGACAATTACCCATTGCCATACACTGAACACATGCTTGAAAGAGTGGCAGGCAAGGAGCCCTACAGTTTTTTGGATGGCTTCTCAGGATACAATCAGGTGCAAGTGTATCCTGCCGACAGGCATAAGACTACCTTCACCATTGAGTGGGGTGTCTTTGCTTACATAGTCATGCCTTTTGGGTTGACTAATGCCCCTGCCACTTTCCAATGCCTCATGTGCACCATATTTAAAGACATGCTTCACAAAGAGTTGGAAGTCTTTGTCGATGACCTTTGCGTTCACTCGACCTGGATGGAACACTTAGACAAACTCCAAGTAGTCTTTGAGTGGTGTCGCCTATATCATCTCTCCTTGAACCCCTTAAGATGCCAATTTTGGGTGAAGCATAGATGCATCCTAGGCCACATGGTGTCGAAGAACGACATTGCCACTGACTTCTCGAAAGCCAGGGTTATTGTTGACCTTCCACCCCCAATCAATTATAAGGGAGTCCAATGCTTCTTAGGCCGTACAGAATACTATCGGCGGTTTGTGCTGAATTACGCGTTGATGGCCAAACCTTTATACAAGATGTTGATTGTCTTTGAATGGACTGAAGCATGCCAACAAGCATATAAAGAGTTGAAGAAGGCTCTAACCACACTACCAATTCTACAAGCCCCAGAATGGACCATTACCTTCCATGTGCATATCGATGCTTCTAAATTTGTTGTGGGGGTAGTGTTGTGCCAACCTGGCAAACACAACATAGACTATCCAGTGAGCTTTGCTAGCAGACAACTCATTAAGACGAAAATGAACTACTCGATGATAAAAAGAGAGGGCTTGGCCTTGGTGTTTGCTATGAAGAAGTTCCGGCATTATCTATTGGCTACACCCTTAACCAAACCTTGCACTACAGGACACATAGCTTGGAGGCTCCTTCTGCTTTTGGAGTTTGACTTCTCCGTGGTTATACGGAAGGGAAAACATCACTACATGGCTGACCATATGTCACGCATCCCCATAGGAGAAGTCGCTGGAGAAGGCATTGCCGATGAATTGCCAGACGCCCCCATCTCTTTAACCTTTCCAGTGAGAGAGATCTATTCAAGGCCGATCTAATGCCATATTGGGCAGATGACATAGTCCAAGTGCTTGATGAACTACCTGAGCGACTAATAGAGAAGGCAAGACTTAGGTGACTCATTCTCAAGATCCAACCCTACCAATTGATAGCAGGACATTTGTATCGCCTAGGGCAAGGTGGATTGCTACGTAGATGCGTGTGCGAGCATGCACGACGTGCTCTCAGAGGCACACATCAGAATTGTTGGTGGACACTTTAATGGAGACATGACGGCCCGCAAGGTGATGTAATCTCAACTATGGTGGCCTAGGGCAGGATGGATTGCTACGTAGATGCGTGTGCGAGCATGAGATGCATGACGTGCTCTTAGAGGCACACAGTAGAATTGCTGGTGGACACTTTAGAAGAGACATGATGGCCCGCAAGGTGCTGCAGTCTCAACTATGGTGGCCAACACTATTTTGTGATGCAGCACGATTTGTTAAGCATTGTGACGAGTGTCAGCAGCGGACAAAGGTTCTGATTCACAAGGATCAAATGGAGTTGACCGCAATCATTGCATGACAACCCTTCGAAAAATGGGGAATCGACTTCATAGGACCCATCAACCTCACTGTACAGTATTCACAGGCCAAATACATCATTGTGGCCACAGACTACCTAACGAAATGGGTAGAGGTGAGAGCAACATGAAAGAACAATGCTCGAATTACTGCCAAGTTCTTGTGGGAGCAGGTAATCTCACGATTTGGTTGCCCCATTCAACTAGTCAGTGACCAGGGCACACAGTTCATTAATGAAGTGATAGCACATCTCATATCCACCTTCCTAATTATCCATCGAAAAAATGGCCATGCAGAATCCACGAATAAGATTCTTGTCAACGTCCTGACCAAGGTAGTCTTTGCCTCATGCAACGACTAGGATAACAAGCTGATGGCAACCTTGTGGGCTTACCGCACAGCTTATAAAATGGTTATCAGCCAAACCCCCTTTAGGTTGACCTACGGAACCGAAGCAATTCTCCCTATAGAATTATTTGTGCCTAGCATGAGAATAGAACTTTAGGAACGATGGGAAGGAAAGGAGGCATGGACGTAATGCCTAGTTGAACTCGAACGCCTCTCGGAGACTCGCCTTCTAGCCACTCATGCGCTCATATGTGAGAAGGCACAATGCAAGAGCTGGTTTGACAAGCATGTCAAGCAGCGCGACTTCGAACAGGGCAACTTAGTGCTCCTATACTCAGTTAAGGGGCATAAGCAAAAAATGAAGTTTAGAGGTCTTGGACCTTTCAAAGTTCGTGCAATCAGCCAAACATGCAACGTTAAGCTCGAGACTCTAGATGGCAAGGGAATAGGCTTCTTCAATGGCAGTCGTGTCAAGAAGTACTACCCTCCCACACATCCTTTGCATGAGCCACCAATGTTGGAACCGCCTATCAAAGTGTGAGTAGCCACAATCACTAAAATCGATGATGAGGATGAGGAAGCCGTAGAGCCCGCATACCTGCACATCACGGTCATTGCCAAGAGAACATGCGCCTTCAATGCCTTGATCGACAAGGGAGTAAACTTCAATGTCTTGACTCACGAACATTGGACCCAACTTGGCAAACCACCATTACATCCCACTAATGCCAAATTAATATGGGGGCTGCTCATATGCACTTCTCGGCAATTGTAGAGCCGCCGTTTCTATCGAGTCTAAGACTGTACCGATGATCTTCTACGTGTTGCCAAATGCCAAAGACGCAGGCACGGAATCGTTGCTAGGGCGAACCTTCAAAAAGCAAACTCATTACAACATTGATTATGAGTTGCAGTGCATCCACCTCACCATAGGCAATGTTCACATTGTTACAGCTTTCAACAAGGGCTGCGCAACCTCATCACAGTCCGCAAGGCCACCAGTAGAAGTATTAGCATCCAAATCTAAGGAGGGGGGTAGTGCTCGACCACCACCCACCAATTCTCAAGAACCGTTGCTCATAGCAGCAAAAGTTGAGACCCAATAGCCTAGGTTTCAATGGAAGCCTAAACAGCTGCAAACCGCCGCCTAGGAGTCGAAGCATACATCCTCATAAGACCCAAAACTCTAAACCTGGGAAATCAAGGTGTAGTCACAAAAATCGACGCATGATCAAGAAAAGATGGGTCCCTAAAGCCCTCTTGCACGTGCAAGGCTACTATGAGGGAAATGCCTGGATATGGATCCCTAAAGCCCACATAGCCAAAGGAACCACTCATACGCCGCCCTCAAGCTTGATCACCCCAAGTCCCATAAAACCTCAAAACCATAAGCCACAGCGCTTTCCAAACCCACATCCATCAAGCTCATCCATGCACATGCCCAAGAGAGTCAAACAAGCCTATCAGCCCAAACGATAGACATCATCACATGAGTCATCACCTACTAGAGCCAATCTGACTACCCTGATCCATTCTAAAGGTAGCAGTCCATTGGACGTCGCTACTACTTCCCTAGCCCTAATCCAAGAGGTCCAACCGCAATCTCAAGAACACCCGCAACTGCAACTATCCATTGTCAAAGGCTCTAGTGCTATCAAACCCCAACCACCATTAAACCCTCGTATAAGCGAAAATCATTTTTGACACTGGCCTCAGATCTAGCCGAAGATACGGGGGATGACATGGTTGATTGCATTAGACGACTAAATGCCACTTTCACAGAGCTAGCTCTGAGCTATGATCGCTTGGACTTAGGCATGTTGCCCGAACCCTTTGCAAGCAAAGTTCGCATGATGCCTTGTTCTTGGGATATGTTTGAACTTGCCTTTGCAAAAGCAGCTAACTCCACTACTGAATTGCTCAACAGGAAGATCTCCAAAGAGCAATCCCTCAAACAACGCCTCATCACATCATATGATCAGCGAACCACTTCTGCCATCATTGACCAAGAAATTGTAGAATTACCAAAACTTGCTGATATTGAATTTCCATTCTTGAGGCACCGGTACACTCTTAAGTTGCAATGGGAAGTTGAAGGGGGCCAAGTCATGACAAACGTTGAGCAGTGCTGCGCAATCAAAACAACGGAGTATGACCCCACTTACGTCATGCCAACCTCGTATAGAGTGTTAACCACTCTTCGTGGCCAACCCATGGAAGAGCACATCAAAGGACACCCTTACCTCGATCGCATATTGACCGAGGAAGAGTTACATATTGCTAGCTGTGTCGCTTCCTGTGACTTTCTAACAGAAGTTCTCACTTACATCACACACGTGGGCATTTGACCTTTTGATCTAGACCGCGAAGCTCAGTTAGAGTACAACCCCAATCTCTACACTTGGTTCCTATGCCGATAACTCCTAGACCCATTGCAGAATGCCCTTGATCTCCTAACCTTCAATCCTAGAAAGGATTCTTCTCGAGCTAGAAGGGGAGGGGGGTGAGGTGAATCAAATTAAAACCAAGGAAAATCAAGCAAAATGCATAGACACATAAACAACAAGCGAGGTAGGAAAAATGGCACAAGAACTTTGAAATAAAGGGCAAAAAGTTAAAGTCTGAAGGGAAGATTCTATATTGGATTGGATTTTAATGCTTTCATTCAATAAACATATAGAGTCTTTCTTTTCCAACAAATTATGACTTTTCCAGCAAATTATTATTTTGAAAGAAATAATGGAAACTTGGGATCATGACAGGAACAAAAGATTTCGCAGCAAGGCCACGCCCACCGACTTCCATTCACGGAGGAGGAAAGAACGCAATACCGCATCACCCTTGAAAACCGCACCTATAACCAGCTCAAGTTCCGAACCATTCATAACATAGAGGGTGCAGTGGCCAAGGAGTAAGCGGCCAAGAGAGTCATCAAGCAGTGCAACCTCACCAAGTACCTTGAGTAATTTGCACAAGAGCCTAACCACACGAACTGTGTGGAGTTTCTCAAGACATACGACCCTGACTAGGAGTGCGGCATCGTGATGGTGGGAAGGGGAGAAAATGCTAAACATGTGCAGGTTCACTTAAACCCAGCCTTGGTGGAGAAGGCGTTGGGATTGGAGCCGAAGATAGAGAAAAAGCATAAGAGGGATGTTTATGCCATGCTGAAAATGAAAAGGGAGGATGTGCTAACTAATGACGGCATCAACATCCAGAACATTCCTGATGCGAAAGCCAGACTACAAGCAAAGCTAGTGCACGCGCTCTTCTCCAGCCAGTGCTACAACTCCTTAATGCATCAAATCAGCATGCCTATGCTGGAGAATGTAGCAGCTCACACTTTGGATGAAGTCGACTGGAACGGATATGTACGCAAAACCATTGACTAGGCGGGTAAAGCACTAGCTTTAGGAAGTACACCAGGAGGTGGGGAGTCCCCAGCTTCCAAGGCCACAGAAAGAAAGAAGGCCTGTCCAAGGTCTCATTCATTGGCTATGGAATCATTTTGACTGTGCTCATCTAGGAGGCAGTGAAGGAGACACAAGGTGCAAAAGAAGGAGAAGGAGAAATGCCTGACAGGTCACCCCCTCACCAAGACCAAGAGAGGTCAAGTGGCAGGACCGAGAGTGATGAGGAAGGGCAGGAACAAGAAGAACAATCGGGCAAAAAGCAGGCCAAGAAACCCAAGAAGAAGACGGCACAAAAGAAAAAGAAGCAGGATGAAGGTCGCAAGAAGGAGAAAGAGGATTTGGAGATGGCAAAAAGAGAATCCCTCAAGGAGGCCGAGGAGAGGGAGAAGAAGAAGAAACAGGAAGAAGAAAAGGCAAAGGAAGAAGTCAACAAGGCTAAAAAGGTGTCAAAACAGGAGGCTAAGGAGAGGAAAATGAAAGAAAATGAAGAAAAAGAGAAATTGGAGGAAGAGTGCAGGAAAACTGAAGAAGAAAGGCAAAGAAGAGCTGCTGAGGAAGAAGAGGAACTGAGAAGGAAGGAGGAGGAGGACTTGGCCGAAGCTACACGCTGGTCAATCAAGCAACAAAGCAGGGCCAATGATCTGGGAGCCTTGAGCTCGCTGAGGGAAGAAGGGCTTGGTTCTAGTACGCAGGTACCAGAAATCACACCACCCGTGTCCTTGAAGGCAAAGGCAAGGCCCTTATCCACCCTATCCCTACCCTCATGGTACCTCCCACCGAACCAACCACCCTCACCCCTAGCATCCCCACTAGCGCAGAAGTCTCCAACTTTGTGGCATGGATGCAATACTTTATTAGTAAAGAAATGGCCTAAGAAAAGAGCACGAAGACCACGGCCATGGGGCAAAAGAGACCAGCCACAGATGCTAAGTCAAGACAGGACCAGAAACATCAGAAAGTGGAGACCTCGACCACTCCAATCCACACAACAATGACACCACCAGCCAATTACGACGAGTACATCACTGAACTGCTCTCCCAATTGGAGAAGACTAAGGAGGAAAAGAAGATAGCTGTGGCTGAGTTGGTGGCAGAATAGAAGTCGATAGCTGCATTGCAACTCGAAAAGACCTACATAATAGCCATACAGCAAAGAGAGATCTCTGATCTCAAATAGGAATTGAAGGCCAAGGAGGACATGGAGGAGAGCTATAAGCAATGGCTGGAGGATGAAAATCAAGGATTGATGCAAATGCAGAGAGAGTATAAGCTCCTCCTGGTGCAACATGGGAAATTGGAGGCAAAAACTATCAACATCGAGCAAATGATGGAGGAATTGAATGCCAAAGAAGAAGAGAGAAAGCAGTAGATGGAGCAGCAACAAAAGGAGATCAAGTCTATGACCGATCAGCTACACTTGGGAAAGAAAGAGCAAGAGAACATGAGCAAGGAACTAAAAGACCAAGAGCAGAAGCTCGTAACCCTGGTACAAAAGCAGGGAGAGAGCATGGAAGAGATGAACAAGAGAGCAGAGGAATGGACAATGCAGAACAAAAAAGGGTGAAGACACTGGCGTGGCGCCTCGCTCTGATAGAGAAAGAAAAGATCCTCGCAGAGAGCAAAGCAGAAGCCGCCTAGACAACCTTCAGTGCCCAGCAAAAGGCATTCATTAACACACTAATGGACACCACCCGCCCAGAAGAAGGAGAGTCATTGAAGGTGGTACAGAAAAAACTCAGTATTGCACGCAAATCTCTGCACGCAGGGCTGCAAATGCCACCCCAACCTGCGGAGGTTAGGCCGAGCCTAGAAGAGCAACGAAAGCACCTACTACTGGCCGGCCTAAACCCCTAGAAAATTGACGCAATGGGCTTTGAAGAAGGAGCACAACAAGGAGATCTGCAGGGGAAGGAGGCTAAGCTTGAATTCAATATGGGGAGATTCAGAGAAGAGGTGATCCCACAACCCCCCTCGCCGCATTCCCAAGAGCAACAACAAGTTGATCCATCTGTGGAGAGACAAGCCGCACTTAGGGAAAGACAGAGAAAGTTAGTCGAAGAAACCAGGAAGCAACAAAGGGCCAAGCCAGCCGTGCAGCCGTTCGCACCCTTCCCACCGTGCCCTGATGATATTCTCGTTGGATTCCATGCAAAGTTGGTAGTTTGGGAGCGGCAGGAAAGAGAAAAAGACCCATTCACCTTCAGCTTCCTCATGCCCAACAGCCTGTAAAGGGTCTTACTGCTCAAGGTGATGGAGGAGGTGATCGCGATTGGTAGCCGACTAGGACAAAAGTGGCTAGAGGAAAGGGAGAAGACCCCCACTCTTTGGGGAAATAAAGAAGCTGAGTTTTGGCAAAACAAAGTGTTTGAAGTACCACATACCATACAGGGATATAACTGCCAACCCCTATGGAGAAGGCGGGTGTGCGACATCAGCATGCTCGCCTGGATGGCTTTTTGCAACACCCTACCCTACGAGAGGAACAACCCCACATTCATGGCCTATCCTCGTAGGGTAGGTGTGGATTTTGATGCCACTCTCCATGGGCATTATGATTTTCCTATCATCTACAACTCTAATGTTGTCTCCTTTGAACATGCCCTCCTCTTCAACTCAGAAAGCTTGGATGACTCCGTGACGCATTTCCTTGCGGATTTCTCTTCATGCCCTGATCCAGCTTTCGTAACTACATGTAATTATCTTAGGTTACTTAAATTATTACTTAAGTAGGACCCAACTCCACAAGAACGTGGCCTGCCTCCCCTCTTCTTTGACCCTAACGCCATCGACAGTTGTGCCATGGCGCGTCTGATGATGAGGGCTAGCCTCCTCCCCTCTTTTTGCCTAGCTCTCCTAGAAGACATGAACGATAGCCAGTTCACTAGATGCAATCATCCTTTCCTCTCCACCACCTCCCTCCACGTCTGCATGAATCTGAAAGGATACATGCAAAGCTATCAATTTTTGAGCAAATCCATCCAACCCTCTTCTCTGCCTAATTCAAACGATGAGAATTAGGCACTGGCTGTCATTCTACTAATGTAATACTTTTTTTTAAAAAGAATAAGAAAGAAAGAAAAAGAAAAGCATGAAAGGAAAAGCAAGAAGAACATTACACACGAAATGGAGAAAACAACTCACTTGCAGAAGCACTTAGCACCACATGAAGCACGATCACTGCACCTAGGGGTCCTCAAGTTAGGCGTGCCCGGTGGCTTCGGTTGGCTGGCTCCGCTCCTAACCCCCTAGCCCTTTTTGCTCCCCCACTTCACGCTTAGGGCCCATCAAGGGCAAGACATACCTAGGGAGGTAACACTCGCCTATGGTTAGACCTATCACCCTAAGCTACTTGCACCACAACTCCCTTTACACGAATGGGATGCTCAAGTGTGGAACATCACCCAAGCTAGCCTGTTGTTAGACCCAACTCCCCATTCCACTGGCACGAGCACAATGCACTACATAATAAGGTAGACATCCCCCTTAGGTAGAGCACCGCACCTTTTCCTTTCAGGCATCACAAAGGCGACAAACCACTGACCTCAGAGGCCCCCGTCATCCACTTGCTATCCATTTGGCTTCTCCAACAAGCATCATTACCAAGCTTCCACAAGCACCGAAGTTTACATGTGGCCCTATCCTCACACGACTACTTTGCCACAACTGCCTATTAAACCCCAACAGCAGCTGAAAGTGCCATGGGACTGGCACCCGTCTCAGAGGGGGGTAATGTTAACCCCAAGTCAAGAAGGCAGAAAAATGAATGAAAATTTAGAAAAATGATGGAAAAAGAGCAAAGACATGCAGGCGGCCTCTAAAGCTAAGCTAGGTCCAAAAGCGTAATTTTAAATTAAAGGCGCCTCAAAAAACTCCAAAATAGCACTATGTGCTTTATATGGGCCATACAAAATAGTTTCAGTAATGTGTACAATGCTCGTCTAAATGAAGGCAAAGTGTATTTGAATCCATAAGACTGATACATAAAATAAATACAAGATCGCATAATGAAAGCAACAGTACAATCATGGCAAGATACAAAGGATGATAATAACATAGTGCATAGAAAATGCCTACATACATCACATGACCAAAAAAGAAGAGCATGTGCGATGCACAGATCCAAGGACGAGCTATAGATCCTCGCCATCAGAAAGCTTGTCCCGCTACAAAGAAGCATCGAACGGACTCTGCAAAAAAAGAGACAACTACACATCAGTCAGCCATACAATAATGCATTTTAATTAAATTTGGTAACTACGGACAAGAAAGATGAGTGACTTACAGGGCCGTTGTGTCCATACAATCAGTCAATCAATGCAGTGAGACCGTGTCTCTCTGCATATCGAGTCTCTAGGCCAGTGGGATCGTAATTTGTAATGGAATGCTGCAAAGAAAATAAAATACAACTGTTAGAAACATGATTGTAAAAAATAAGCAAGCAGAACAAAAGAAAAGCTTACAAAGTCCTCTAGATAAGTCATGTGGCCACCACTCCCAAGATGATGGACCACTCCTGCCTCCAGTCGTGCCCTCGCTGCCTTGCGCTGCTGTCTCCAATGTCTTGGAGAATTTGTAGACTCCTCCTTGAGTCGGCGCCAGTCATCCACGTCTAGCCACTCGGGCTTTGAGGCCCCACTCTTAAGTGCCTTGCGCGTGTCTGATCGTCAGTGTGACATGTACACACGCATGCACTCCATCATCAAGCCTATGGGAAATCTATCTGCTATGGTGAATAGCGGAAACTCCTCATGAAAGGATGCTACTATGTATTCCTTGCTCCCCTTCGGTATGTTCTTCCAATGATCCAAGACATTGTGCTAAAAAACTTGTTGGCACAACTCTCTCATACAAGCCATCACCCTCCTCCCCTCATCATTCATGATGATGGCTCCTGTCCTATCATCTATAAGGTATCCATACCCCTCTGGGGTATGCCTAAGATGTGTCCTCTCCCATCTACGACCACACTCATGGGCATATCCAGGAGACCCCTATACATCTGGTGTATCTATGGGGTCTCGAAGTAGCACCCATAGGGGTGCCACCTGCGGACGGCTGAGCAAAAGCTTGAGTGACTAGAGTAGACATCCCCACAGGTGTGACAAATCCCATAGGTGATGCAACTCGAGCAGAACGACAAGATGAAGACACTGTGTTGGTACCTCCACAACAACCACCTGAGCCACACTCTCTCAAATCTACACAAAAGCAAGGAGTAGCACCTGTATCCCGAGCCGATTGTGGTCTCATTGCATCCACGTCTTCGCAGCATCCCCAGAACCACTCCCTCCATCCAGCCCAAGTCTGGAGTGTTGACCTCGTCTATTGGAAATTGAAGCATCAAAGCGCACCGAAGTAGATCTAACAGAACGGCCTGATGGTGTCCAAGATAACTCCTGGTTTGTCATATCTCCAAATCAAGCCATCTGATCTGGAGACATACATGTGAAGATCTCATGTAGCTCCTCGTTGCTCATCCCTCGACTCATTGTAATGATCTAAATATCTACAAAGGTCATCTGCACAGACAAAAATTGATGTTAGCATAATCAATATAAAAGCACGATAATATAAATCTTTAAAAAATGATCTTACTTAAAACACATATCTTATGTACCCTTATAAGTGATTCATCAACGAATTGAGTAGGTGGATACTCCAAGTATAAAGTACCCTACGGTCCCATGTCAATCTCCTGACACAACTCTGCATATACTAGAAGGTCGATAGACAGGTCACCACAAAAGGATGATTTCACCTCGTTCTCAAAGAAGTCTTAGACTCATGTATTTCCATCATTGTTACCCGATTTTGGCTCCTCTACATGCTCCAAGCAGCTTTCAACGACCTCCACCACTTACAATATCAACCCCTCTATTTGCATACTGTCCTCATCTACGCTGGGAACATTGCTTTGATCATATACTCTCGCACTTCGGGGAGCTGAAGGTATAACATACCACCGTCGAGGTTGTCAGGGGTTTGGATTACATATTCAAAATCACGTACAAGAAAGATTTAAATTTTTTGACATGTACCTTATTGTAATAAAATTTAGAAAAGCATGAGTTCATGCACCTATTCACAATGGGTCGGCAATATAAACGTGTTGCGTAAATCCGTCCGTCTTTTTTCGGA
Organism: Lygodium microphyllum; assembly: GCF_053477565.2. Taxonomy (NCBI): domain Eukaryota; kingdom Viridiplantae; phylum Streptophyta; class Polypodiopsida; order Schizaeales; family Lygodiaceae; genus Lygodium; species Lygodium microphyllum. Next base: position 60,585,022 of record NC_141158.1, on the reverse strand, counting down.
ATCTATTTCAAGAAATCCAGATAGACCTTGTCGAGCTATTGCTCCAGCTCCTTCAAGCACCACTTTGAACCACTGCACATCGAATAGGATCATGGAGAAGCTACGATAATCCACCATGATAATACTTTACAAGTTCCCAAAATACTCCATCTCATCTATAACAGTGTTTGGATCTGTTGCTTGTCATCGGTTCTCTTGCTCGAACTTTGCCATGATACCGCAATTTGTTGTGGAGCGCATTTTATTGATACCCTCCATGCGAAAATTTCATTTGCGGCATGACCACGTCACATTGTATATTTTGTATTGTACATTGAAATAGTCAATTAGTTATCACATATAAAATATAGATATGACAAACCTTAAAACGCCACCTTTGAACTACATCCCCTCAAGAATTCCCACTCCTTAGTTAAGACCTCCGCGCCTTCGCGAGACGTTGTAGTCAAAGCTCCATGCAACCATCACATTGACATAAATCACGGCATCTCCATGCCCTCAAGATATTGAATCGGTCGATGGCACGTACTACGTTGAAATTCAAATTGCACTTCTTCCTGATCTTTCCTATCCTGCTCGTACCTAGCAAGCCACGTCTCCATGGAGACATGGTGCAACATATAAAAGCAATTCACTTTCCATTGCAGCATCCATTCTTTTTTCTACCCCATTTTCAACTACCACATCTTCGGTCAATCTATCATCATCCTTCAGAGACCATAGCATACTGTTGTCTGAATCCACCGTTGGTAAGCCACTATGAAATATGCACTAACGCCTCAGACACCAACTAACCTTCAGCCATGCTACCTTCTGGCCGAGCTTTTTATCGCACAAAGCCTTTCAGGGTTTTCATGAAGCGCTCCAAGAAGAACATCCATCGCATATGGACAGGTCCAGCAATCTCCAATTCATCTACAAGATGCACAAGAAGGTGGATTTGTATCATGAGCATGCTGGTGGGCAGGTATTTCTCAAAGAGACAGACTGTCTCCACTGCTCCCCACCCTGCGGATTCAATAGAGGATGTCTTGATCTCCTTCTATGAGATCCATTGCACTAAATTTGACAACCTGTAAATCGCCCCGTGTATTTCTGGAGTAAGGCATCCTGCGATTGCGATCGATAGTACAAACTACCACAAATGAAGAAGCATTACAAACAACGACTACACTCCAAATAGCAAAATACGTAGGCCACTTACAATCCATTTGTAGTACAAACCTGACATATCTTATGCCAATCATGGGATTTTAGCCCTAATAATTGGTCATCTTTAGAAAACGCAGACCTGAGAGAACACATCATACCCGTTGGAGTGCGGATAAACTTGATATTTTTCTTCACAATGCACTCTTCATTAGTGGACAAAACCCAAGGAGTGCGAGGTAGTTGCAAGCGACTATCAGCACTCGACTGCTGCGGCCAAAGCGCCTCCATCTTGCCTACCTCCTTCAAATCCATTCATGCCCCTATATTGTCTCTCTTTCCTATGATGTGGTCCCATAGTAAGCTACCCACATCTTGAAAATATGCATAGGATCCAACAAGTGGTTGATCTGTAAGTGGGTCCGATACGACAACTCATAGAAAGTTAATAACTCCATGTGGACCGTTTTCAGCTCGTACCAGCTTTGGGCGTTCATACGTGCTGGAGGTCGTCCAAGAAAACCTTCCCTCAATTCATGACCCTTCGGCAAGAAAGCGTGTGTCCTTGATATACCATCTTCTTCATAGTTCGTGACTTTCGGGAGTCTAACTGTGGCCCACACAATGGCCATGCATGATAACCTGAGGTTACCAGACCTGACCCAATACCTCTATCCAAAGAATACAAACTTAAATGAGCTATGATAGATATTACCAACGAGAATGGAAGCCTACTTACGTGAGCACTCCCTGAATCCCAAAAAGTCATGCATGGTCCACATGAGAATAGCTCGAATATTAGCGGACTGTCGACCATCATGATTGCTCATATCTTCCACGGTGATCCCTCCTCCCACAAAATCTTAAGTTCATCGACTAATGGACGAAGATACACATCCATATTTTTGACTTTGTAGCACCCGAGAACAAGCAAACTAAGGATGAGGTGTCCTTTCTTCATAGAAAGTCATGGAGGGATGTTGTAGTTGAGAAGGACTACAGGCCACAGACTGTAAGAAGTTGAGCACAGATTGAATGGGTTCACGCCATCCATAGCAAGACGAAGTTGAAGACTCCTTGGCTCTCGGGAAAAGCCTGGAAATGTAGAGTCAATGTGGCTCCATGCGGGTGAATCCGCTGATATTCATTGAACTCCATCTATGGATCTATTCTGCGCATACCACGTTGTCAAGCTCACCATGCTGGATGTACGAAACATGTGATTTATGCAGGGGATAAGCAGAAAGTATCTAAGAACTTTTTGAGGGATGGTTTGCTCTTGCAAATCCTATCGCAACCTGTAAGCACCACACTTTGGACATGTCTCCATAGTCTTGTATTCTCCTTGAAACAGTATGCAATAGTTAATACATGCATGGATGATGTTGTAGTCTATACCAAGCTTTTGTAAAACATGTCGCGCATCGTCACGAGACTCAAGCATGGTATTTGCAAGTGGTAATATATGATACTTCAGTAACCTGAAAAAAAATCATAAAACACCTTGAAAAAACACAATTGTTTTTTATGATAGTTCCAAAATGAAATCAACGAAGCGTACGTACAAGGTATCTAAACAACTCGGTCACACTCTCATCGCTCCACCCGTATTTTGCTTGCACACTTAGGAGTGCAAGCAGTGTCTTCAGGCGAGATACTCAACACCCATCATATAATGGTATGGATGCTTCCTCTCTAAGCCGATCAGCTGTCTCAACATCCATGGGCATCAATGCATCAATCATTGCCTCCATCTTAAGCTCCAAGATTGTAGGAAAGTCTGAAAGGCTACCTGTCTCCTCTGATATTGACAGTATAGATTGGGTAGTACCTTCCAAGTGGTAGATTGGCTCAGGCACTCCATTCATCGCACACCCACAAACTCTTCTAACTGGCCGCAAAGAGTGTACTTCTCCTTAGGATGAGACGTCACCTTCTTGTAATAAATTTACCGACCACATCCAATATTTTTATATATGATATTCAATTAGTTTGCGAATACAATGCATGATTGATATACACTTTTCTTACCGTTTGCTCAAAAGCGTCGTACTTGTTCTATAGACAATCAATTTTTTCGTCTAATTGCTAGCTTACATTGAGAGCAATGACATGGGACACGCTGATTAAGATATGCCTCGCGATCTTGAACATCACGGCCTTCATCGTTTTCCATTTGGTCTACGTTACGACAAACAATTTGTTTTTGTTATCATTCTTTTTTTCTTTCTTAAATTGTTTGAGAATGGATTTTTTCTCTTGTAACTCAACAAAATCAACGTATGTAAAGTCTCCACCCACCGAGCCTACATTATGTAAAGTCTAATATGCTATGCATGGGGATAAGGGAGTAGCTACCCTATGTCGCGAAGTGTTTCCTGTCCCGTGGTATTGCACCGGACCTCGCCACCTTTTTTCCTTTGTGTGCACCTTTAACAAAACCTCTCTCTCTCTCTCTCTCTCTCTCTCTCTCTCTCTCTCTCTCTCTCTCTCTCTCTCTCTCTCTCTCTCTCTCTCTCTCTCTCTCTCTCTCTCTCTCCTACTACTACTACTAACAAAACCTCTCTCGCTCTCTCTCTTCTTCTACTACTACTACTACTACTACTACCACCACCACCACCACCACCACCACCACCAAGAAAAGAAGACACTAAAGAACAAGATCTTACCCTCTCTTTGTTTTTTATCCATTCATTCTCCTCTTTTCCTCCCTCTCTCTCTCTTTCCCTCTTTCTTTATTATGTTTCATGTTTTTTCCCTCTCTCTCTTTCGTTTCTTCTTTCTTTTTCTCTCTTCCTCTCCTTCTCTCTCAGTACACATCATTTTTAACAAAAATAAGCAAAAGAAAAGGAGAAAAAACAAAAACAAACCAAGAGGGAACAATGGGATCACCACAAAGGCCCGAGGATGGATTCGACGGCTCCTCTTCGCTACGGCGGTTCCTCTTCGCCCTCCGTGCACTTCCTCCTCTTCTTCGCAAATGGTGGCAACGACAGTGAGAAGCTCTCCTTCTCCCTCTTTCTCTCTTTCTCTCCCTCTCTCTCTCAAATGCAAGATGCAGTTCGCTCCCTCTTTCGCTCTTTTGCGTGAAATACCGCACTCAGGTTTCGGCCCACTCTTTTTCACTTGAGTACCGTCGCTATTTGCATCCATTTGCGATGCAAATAGCGACGCCACTAATTTGCGTCGAAAATGGCCGTCAATATACTCCTATATCCTTGTAGTGGAGGTTAATATCGAGGCGACAACCAACAATATAAAAAAGGCTAGGAACTTGGAGTAAGAAATGATTTTGAAAAAAAATGCTACAACTAGCTACAACCACCTCTATGGACATCTAGTGAGATGTAGAAATTTTTACTTTTTGGAGATAAGAATCGTAGATAATGAATTCTATCCTTTGTGACACTTAATAAATAAATATACCTATCTCACTTTGAACTTGATCCGTTTTTTTTTATAATTTAATCAATTACATTTATCATTCCTTGAAAATCTTTCAAATTTTTAACAAAACTGTTAATTTTTAAAACCTATAATGAATAAAATACTATATCTTAATTTTTTGATATCTTACTACTATACTATTTTGGTTGTAGATTCAAGAAGCCCAGAACCTCCATTTCTCTTCCCCCTTCCCTTTTTAATTAAAAGCCCCCCCATGTGTAGGGCCTAGGCTCTCTCTCTCTCTCTCTCTCTCTCTCTCTCTCTCTCTCTCTCTCTCTCTCTCTCTCTCTTCGTGTCTCCCTGTCTCTGTCTCTCTAAAATTAAAACCCCCTCCCCTCTCTCTCATGTATAATCTCTCCCTTTCTTTTTCCCCTCCCCTTTTAAATTATATTCCTCCCCCCCTCTCTCTCATGTGTATGGCTTAGGCTTTTTCTTTCTCTCTCTTTTAATTAAATCAAACTTCTTTTTAAATCAAAAGTCTCTCTCTCTCTCTCTCTCTCTCTCTCTCTCTCTCTCTCTCTCTCTCTCTCTCTCTCTCTCTCTCTCTCTCTCTCTCTCTCTCTCTCTCTCTCTCTCTCTCTCTCTCTCAATTAGACTTGAAAGTTTAGTTTAAACTTTCATTTTAATTAGACAATTGTATTTTGTTTTTGTTTAAAGTTCTTTGGATATAGTTTTTCACACACTGAGAGAGAGAGAGAGAGAGAGAGAGAGAATTATAGAGAGAAATGATCAATTTTAAAATAGAGGAGGAAAAAAATGAAAAAAGAGGAGAGGGAGAGAGAAGGGAAAGAGAGAAGAGAGGGGGACAAAGAGACAGAATAAGAAGAAGAGGAAAAGAGGGAGAGAGGAAGAGAGGGGAAGAAAAAGAGGAAAGGGAATAGTGTTTTTTAATTAAATCTTTTTGGACATAGTTTTTGACTTAAAGAGAGAGACTGAGAGGAAATATAAAATGTGTGTGTGTGTGTGTGTGTGTGTGTGTGTGAACAAAAAACTAAGAGAAAGATATGAAGAGAGAAGAAAAGAAAAAAGAGGAGAGAGAGAGAGAGAGGGGAAAGAGAGAGAGATAATTATAGAGAGACAAGATAAATTTTAAAAGAGAGAAAGAGAAGAAAAAAGGGAAAAAGATGAGAGAGGAGGAAAAGAGAGGAGAGAGAGAGAGGGGAGAGGAGATAAAAAGAACAAAAAAATGAAAAAAGAGGAGAGAAGGAAAAGAGAGGGGGAGAGAGAAGAAAGTTGGGGAGAGAAGGAAAGAAGAGAGAGAGAGAAGCAAAAAAAGAAGAAGAAAGAAGAGGAGAGATCAGGGGGGAATAAAGAGAGAGAGAAAAGATAAAATTTAAAAGAGAGAGAGAAGAAGAAAAGGAAAAAAGAGGAGAGAGAGAGAGAAGGAAAAGAGAGGAGAGAGACAAAAAGAAGAAAAAATGAAAAAAGAGGAGAGAGAGAGAGAGAGAGAAGAAAAAATGAAAAAAGAGGAGAGAGACAAAAAGAAGAAAAAATGAAAAAAGAGGAGAGAGAGAGAGAGAAGGAAAAGAGACTAAAGAGAGAGAGAGAGAAGAAAGACGAGGAGAGAAGAAAAGAAGAGAGAGAGAGAGAGAGAGAGAGAGAGAGAGAAGAAGAAGAAAAAAAGAGGGAGAGAGGGGGGGAAGGGTAAAGAGAATAGTATTTTTTAAATTAAATTTTTTTTATATAGTCTGACTTAAGAGAGATTCACATAGAGGAAATATATAATTTGAGAGTAAGAGAAAATAGGGGAGAGAAAGAGGAAGAGAGGAAAGTGAAAAATAGAGAGAGAGAGTGGAAAACATATAAAGAGATAAAAGAGAGCGAGAGAAAACACTTGAAAGAGAAAGAGAGAGAAAAAGAAAAATGAGGAAAGAGAGAGAATTAAAAATCGAGAGAAAGATATGAAGAGAGCAAAAAAGAAAGGAGAGAGAGTCTAGAGAGAGAGAGAGAAGAAAAAGAGGAGAAAGGGGAGAGAGACTGAGAAGAAAAGCGGGGAGAGAAGAAAAGGAGAGAGAGAAAAGAAGGAGAAGAGAGAGAAATTTATAGAGAGAGGAAAGATAAAATTTAAAAGAGAAAAGATTTTAAAGAGAGAATGAAGAGAGAGAGAGAGAGAGAGAAGAATAAGAAAAAAAGGAAAAAGGAGGAGAAAGAGAGAGAAGAAAAAGAGGGGGATAGAAAAAAAGCAGGGAGAGAGGGGGAAGAGAGAGAAGAAAAGTGTGGAGAGAGAGAGAGAGAGAAGAAGAAGAAGAGGAGGAGGAAAAGAGGGAGAGAGATGGGGGAAAAGAGGAAAAAGAAAATTATTTTTTAAATTTAAACTCTTTGAGAGGGGAGAAGAGAGACAGAGAAGATAAAATTTAAAAGAGAGAGGGAGAGAGAAAAAAAGAAAAAGAGAAAAAAGGGGAGGAGAAGAAAGGGGGAGAGAGAGAGAGAGAGAGAATAAAAGGAGAGAGAGAGGAGGAGAAGAAGAAGAAAAGAGAGAGAATTATAGATAGGGGAATGATAAAATTTACATACTTTAAGAGAGACTGGGGAGAAAAAGGAAGAGAAAGAAGAAGAAGAAGGAGAGAGAGAGAGAGAGAGAGAGAGAGAGAGAGAGAGAAAGAGAGAATATGAACACAGAGAGAGAATAATAGAGAAAGAAAAGATAAAATTTAAAAGAGAGTGAGAGAGAGAAAATGAAAAAAGTTAAAGAGAGAATGAAGAGAGAGAAAAGAAGAAGAAAAGGAAGAAAGAGGAGGACAGAGAAGAAAAAGAGAGGAGAGAGGGGGAGAAGAAAAGAGAGAGAGAGAGAGAAAAGCGGGGAGAGAGAAAACCAGGAGAGGAGAAAAAATAAACTAAAATAGAAAGCACAGAGAGAGAGAGAGAGGAGAGAGAGAGTTGGGAGAGAGAGGAGAAAAAAATTAGAAACAGAGAAGAAAAATAAGAGGAAAAATGGATTGTTAAGTGGTAACTTCACTTGCCACTTCGCGGCAGCAGCAACCTTGCGTTCTGTGCACAAAATGCTAGTTGTTCTTTATACAAATTTTACAAATTGATCATGTAGATGCATGTGTCAACCTAATTTGATTAAGATTTATATTTAGAACATTAATTTGTTTCATTGTATCATCCCGCTTCGCGGCAGCTTTGCTGTTGGAAGCAGGGTGACAGGGAAGCGAAGCTACCATGCGAGGTTTGCTTCCCTATCACATAGGAACTTTGCCATCCTTGAGTGTAAAAACATCATATAATTCATTTCTATTGCACAACCATAACATGAATGAATACATCTTCTTCTTTTGCATCCTCAAGCACAAGAGGTCACATGCCTACTTACTATTTTCTCTCTTTTTTGAATCTATCTCACTGCTTGTTGCCAATCTCTCTCTCCCCACCTTTTTCACACCTCTCCTCTCTGTGATTTTTCTATCACATATTTTTCACCTCTCTCTCTCACCTCCCCCTTCTCTCCCTCTTCCCCTTTTATCTCTCTCCTCCCTCTGCAATACCATTCGCTTTCTCTCTCCCCTCCTTTCCACCTCTCCAAGCATTACAATTACATGAAATACACCACAAAGTCTAAGTGTATCCAAGCATTACAAACAAACTTTCAATATTAATAATACACATAGGTGAAGTAGAGCCAGAAATCAAAGTTTATTCTAAAATTGCACTAATAACTTTGCACCACAAAGTCAAGAATCAACAAACCACAAAGCATTACTCCTTAATTGTGCCTATGCATTTTTATCCAAATGTTACACAAAGGGCCCCAATGCGAACAAAAAATCAAATATTTCCTATAGAGCCTAACTAAAACAAATCCTTCTTTTCTTTGAGGAATCATTGCAAATGATTCCATTCTCCAACACAACATGGTTAGGTGAAGCAAGTCCTGTCACCACTCCTTGCCTTGGCGATGGTACAAGGGACATGATAGTCTTTCCTCTCTTTCTTGCACCTAAATTTTTAGAAAGCCACAATGTAAGTGCAAACACATCTAACAATTGACAAAGAATACTTAACTTTAGAATAACAATACCTGGCTAACATTTGCAAACCACTCAGTAGGCATTGTCATAGCTTGATGTAGCATCACAAAGCAATCAAGGTCTTTAAATTCATATATTGGCCATCCCCTTGGTATTCTATCAGTGTGAGATCGTCAAAAACTCTTATCCTATTTAGCTTCACCCATATGCACTCAAAAACACTGAGTATATCCACAATGCACTAACTCAATAATAACTAGAAGTAAAATCTCTATATTGATATCATCGTATAAACGCTCAATGACCCTTGCAATAGTTCTTCTTATAATATCATGTGTTGTTACTACACCCAAAATACATTGCAGTTCCTTCTGATACTCAAAAGTTGGATAATAGCCCCAACTTGGAGTAGGCATCTGCAAAAAGTCAAGAAAACACTTAAATATAGTGTAGGAAACAATCAATTACTACTGAGTATATGCCAACCGAACATGGCATAAAGGCCATTTCACATAGGTGCCAAGAAGAGACCATGAAGTTGTCAAATTTCAATAGATACATCTCTGCAAAAAAGTAACCATATCATTCCACCCTCCAAAAAACACATCTATATATGCATTCCTACCAAAAAGCAATCCACCTTATTGCATCTTCTGAAGCACATCCTTGTATACAATGTTCATCCTGACATTCATAGTGCTTCCATTTTCATCTAGCAAGACTCTAACACCGCATGAGGATTTTACCCTTGAAATGCAACATACAACTATCCATGTGTAAATACTTGTGTCTTTAAGTAAAGACCAACAACAGACAAAGTCTGGCCCTATGACTTATTGATCATCATAGCAAACGCTAGTCGAACAGAAAACTACCTCCACCTCATAATAAATGGAAATTGCAATCTACTAGGAATAAAAGTGATCCTAAGAATGAAAACTTGTTCCCCTACATTTGTTTCTGTTATTATCTCAACATCTATCACCTTTTTATTGAATGCCTTAATATCAATCGTGTGCCATTACATAGGCCTTTTCGTAGATTTAAGTTCCTAAGTAGAATAATAGATGCATTCATCTTTAGTAGTAAAAGATGGGGAGGAAACCTACCTCCAAGATCTAGTGTATTTAAATACTCTACAGAGTACAAAATTGAGCTATCATTTGTCTCTGCAATCTAATCTGCACTATAGTACTGTATAACCTCTCCATGCAGCATCAATTGCAATGCACGATGATTCAAAGAAGCCACCTCTGTATTTCGTGTTGCAAGTATAGCATGCTCATTGAATATATGCTCCAAAGTCTCTCATTGTGGATACTTCATTGTACACACTATCAACCAACATTTCAATGGAGCGTCCTTTCAATACTATGCCAAATGGAATATGTAACTTCTCACAATTCTATGTAATACCCACTCCATCCCCTATCCCTTGAATCCAACTAATAAACCCATTATCCATTACATCACCGACAGTTGACATTCCATATTCTGAGATAACCTTAGCACCTTAACATACTGCCATAAATGAGAGTAACATAGCATCGCACTAACAATATCTTCACGAGAGCCCTTCGTCACGACGGATAGGATCTGTCTAAAATCACCTCCAAGTAAAGTGACATTTCCACCAAATGGTTTATTACAACTCATAATATCCCTTAAAGTTATATCAACTGCTTCAAATGCATACCTATGCATCATGGGAGCCTCATCCCACAAAGGAGGGCTTGACCATCTCAATAGCTATATACTTATACAAATACTTAACAGCTGCCACTATTGAGCACACCTCAACATTTACATGTGCATTGTATTTTTTTTACTTAAGTAAGGATTGTATGGAACAATCCATCAATTATCAATAGTATTACCCTTTATTGTGACTGTGTTTCAATCATCCCATCTTTTATAAATAGGATAGCCAAAGCTATCAACAATTGTCACATTCACAAACCTCCGAGGAAAATTTTTAGTATGTTGAACATTGTGCATGCAAGGGCTCCTGGGATTCAATGCACCTCAAGGACCATGGACATTGCACTTTGAGATAGTTTCAAACAAAGCTAAAAACCTTGCTCTATCAAAAACTCAGCACAAACAAATCTATCATAATGGCATGCTTCAGAGGGTTTAAAAGGATGCTCCAAAATTAGCAAAGTATGAGAATGTGGTAGCCCTTGCTTTTGAAACTCAATCACACTAACATAGCCTGTAACATTTCCAAACCAATTCCCTTTCAACAATGCATGCATCATATCAGCATGTTTTTTATGAAAGACCTGAGCAGTCAAATCAAAACAATCATAAGCAGTCTGTCCAAGCAACAAAGTATTAGTTATCTCTGACCACTTTGGATTACATGCCATTGTTATAAAGAGATCAGGTTTTTCCTTACTCTACACTATAGCCATGGGATCTTGATACAACTGGTACATGTGCCTTAGCCCACCAGTAAAAGAAGATGGCAAAACCACCCCTTTACCAACAGAGGCACCAATAACTTGTAGTGGCCCATTATCCATCACTCCCATCATATCTACCAAACCTTTATAAACTTCCAAGCGTAAAACTAATTGATTCTGACCACACCAAGCCAACCTACATTGCTCTATACTATAATAAGCATCAACAAAAAATTGTTGCAACAATCGACCACCACACAACATGCACACCTCAGTGTTCTCACCCACTTGTAGTCGAAATGCATAAATTGCATCTCAGTAACTGCTACAAGATTTGAGATACACACTCAACCTTCTTATATACTTAAAAGATATATGGTGAATATTATGCTGGTGCAAAGAGAGAACATATGAGAGAAAAGAAAGATGTAGAGAGAAAGAGAGAGAGATAGAGAGATTTACAACACACTAGGGACTAAAAGATGGGCCAATCCCCCCCTTGTGGAGTTATATTATTGACAAGGAGCAAGCTCCTTTGTTACACATAAACCAATTCTTAACTTGTAGATCTTGGGAACAAGATCAAGGTTCCTGGCAAGGTATACAATCTACTAACACTTTCATAACTTGGAAGTTGGCACCTTTTGATCCTTCTTGAGTCTCTCCTACACAATATGTGTAGGATCTCCTCTTGGAGCTTGATTTCAGCAAAGCTTCTGCAGCATTTGCACCAATTTTGGAATCTCTCTCTGTGCGTTAGTCGGATGGAAAAACGTCCAACACCAAAGTTGTAGATCTTGCTATTTCTGATAAAGCTAACAGGCCTTTTTTAGAGATCAGCTTTCTATTGCCATATATTTTAAAAATGAATTCACCATGTTTATTTTAAGCAAAGCGGCTTTTAAACTCTATTCTTAACTTATGGTCCATGTAACCACCTTGAGCCATAGATAAGGAGAGTTCATTAGATTTCCTTAGGCCTCAACCTTAATATTGACTTCCGTAGGAAAGCTTGGTCATCTTTAGACCTTAGAAAGAGAAAATCACTTCTCTCCTCACTTCTAGAGGATCAGTCTCTCGTCTTTCTTAGTGATAGAATTACCTCTCTCGTTTTTCTTAGTGAAAGAATTACTTCTCTCCTTTATTCATTAAGAGAGAAAATACCTCAAACCTTGACTTGTAAGGGAGAGGATAACCCCAAATGAATGCAATGCTCATTACACACAAGTAAATGTTCCATGGCATCCCTAGATGCACACATAAATACATATACATAATGCTAATGCACTTCCTCTTATTAGAACTCGATCCATCTTCATTTATGTGTAACTCCTTGGTTCTTGTGTACACTCTTACACTTGGCATGCACTTCCTTCACCCTTCATAACTTGTACTATTTGTACCAAATATCCTTATCACAGTGCTCTGATCACCCCATTAAGTGATGCACTAGGAATATTGGTCTCTAAATGGTCTCGTGGCCATGCTAGATCATCATCAACACTTAAAGAAAAGTGAGTCATTGATTTATTGACATAAATTTACTAAATAGAGAATGTGTAATAAGCAATCAATTTAGCAACATCCCTCTGGCTTCTAAATAGTTGACCTCAATTGTAGAGGGGATACATAGTCCTTAAGAAGATCTAAAAAGTTTTGTAGTTCTCTCGCAGTCATAAACTGAGCGTCCAATGGGGGATAATTCTTAAACTTAACTAAATACTTCTGTAATACCATACCTGACCTTAGAGTATTTCCTGATGGTATAAAATTCTTTCAAGCACAAGGAACTCTTCTATTTCTTCTATGTCAGGTAAATCTTCCTTGATTGGTTCCATTGGAGGTTCTCCAATATAGGGACATAGCAAACTTATATGGAAAGCATTATGTAAGAAGAATGGGTTGCAAATGAGGCTTACCATAGATGATCTCAAAGGGTGCCTTACCAATATTGGAGTGCACCATGTTATTGTATGCAAACTCTACTAAAGGCAAATACTTTTCCCATTCTCTTTGATTATCAAAGACATAGGATTTCAAAAGGTCCAAAACATTAGAATTAGCACTTTCACTTTACCCATCCGTTTGAGGATGATAAGATGATGAAGACTTTAACTGAGTCTCGAGGTTGTCGAAGAGAGCTTGCCAAAAGAGGCTGGTCATGTAGGGATCTCGATCACTTATAATGGACTTAGGCATGCCATGATACTTAAAAATATGAGCAATGAATAGCTTAGCCATATGATCGGCTTTGATTGTCTTTCTCACATGTATAAAGTGTGCTTGCTTACTTAATCTATCAATGATAGTCCAGATTTCATCGTTGCCTGCTTGTGTGCGAGGAAGCTCCATGATAAAGTCCATGGCTATACTTTCCCAAGGCTCATTGGGAATAGGTAATGGCTTCAGTAGACTAGGTGGTTTATGCCTGTCATACTTTACTTTTTGGCATATCTTGGACTCGCAGACATATCTTTCAATGCCAGCTCTAAGAGTGGGCCAAAAGAAATATCTTTCTAATGCTTGAGTAGTGGGTAGAATACCCCTATGTCCAGCATATGGAGATGCATGTGCTTCAGCCATTACCTTGTGTTGCAATGGTAATGCTACACAAATTGCTTGATGATGATACAAATAACCATCTCGAATCGAGTAAGTCTAATCGACTGAAGCTGATCCCATATGGTTGAAAAGTTGGAATCAATTGCATACATTTTGGGTAAATCCATAAACTCGTTATGGTAAACAGTTGTGATTGCATTCACTTGAGATCGCCATGATAGAGCATCTGCTATCACATTCTTAGTTCTAGATGTGTGAAGGATTTGAAAGTAAAACATAGATAAGAAATTTGCACCCAACGCATTTGTTTCTCTAAGAGCTTCTTTTGAGTGAGGAAGTATCTTAGACTTTGGTGATCTATTTTAATAACAAAATCTACACCAAGTGAATATGTTTAAATACTTGAAGAGAATGTATCACCTCCATAAGCTCTTTCTCATATATTGGAACATGTAGCTCATGATCTTTGAGGCATCAGCTCTCAAATGCTACTGCATGATGCTCTTGGTTAAGCACAGCTCCAATGCAATCCCCAGAAGCATCACAGTGAACTTCAAAAGATTTTTGAAGATCCAGAACTATGAGAGCTGGTTCTTAAGTCACAAGAAACTTAATTCTTTCAAAGGCTTGTAGTTGCCTTGATCCCCAGTGAAAAGGCATTCGCTTCTTAGTAAGGTCATGTAGAGGAGATGCAACATACACAAAACCTCATATGAACCTTGTGTAGTATGAACATAGGCCCAAGAAACTTAATTCTTTCAAAGGCTTGTAGTTGCCTTGATCCCCAACGAAAAGGCATTCGCTTCTTAGTAAGGTCATGTAGAGGAGATGCAACATACACAAAACCTCATATGAACCTCATGTAGTATGAACATAGGCCCAAGAAACTTCTAACTTCATGTATAGAAGTAGGTGTAGGCCATTCAACAATGGCTCGAATCTTCTCAGGATCCATTCTCACCAGATTGTGAGAAACAATATGGCCCAAGTAACGAATTTCCGAAAGGAAAAATTCACTCTTCTTAGCATTGACCTATAGTCTATGCTTATGAAGCTCTTGAAAAACAATAGATAGATGTTTTCTATGCTCTTCTTTAGAGTGTCATCAAAGAAGAAACCTATGAACATTGAGTGAGGTCTGAAAATTCTCTCCATCATTCGATTGAATGTGGTGGGTGCATTAGTCAAAACAAATGGCATGACTAAGAACTCGTATAGTCCAAACATTGTACAAAAAGCTGTCTTATGAACATCTTCAGGTGCTATCCATATCTGGTGATAGCTGCTCTTGAGATCAATGTGACTAAAGATACTAGCCCCTTGCAACTTATCCAAGATATCATCTATCCTTGGGATAGAAAAATGATTCTTGATTGTGATCTTGTTCAAATATCTGTAGTCTATGCACATACAGAAAGAACTGTCTTTCTTTTGAACAAGTAAGACTAGAGAGCAATATGGAGAAGAGCTAGGTTGAACTAACCCTTTTTCCAACAACTCGTTACTTGTTTTAGAATCTCCTCTTGTTGACTTGCACTTACTCGGTTAGGTGGTGAACTGCCTGGGATAAGATCAATTGTGTGATCTTCCGGGCCCTTAGGAGGTAACTCTCATGGGAGTGAATAACCAAAACAATCTTCATATTGTTTAACAAAATCGTTTCTAGCTTGATCAATTAAAGCGAGGGGTTCTTTTAAAGTTTGAGACTTAGAAGTATTAGTTGATCTTGTGTGTTCATTAGAGGCATCAAGTGCCCTTGAATCATTAGCTTCTTTTGACTCTCTCACAAAAATCATGTACGTAGAAATAGCTTTCTTCATTTCTTTAGAAATGCTAACATGACTAACCATTGGCACAAGCCAATCTCCAGCATAAGTAATGCATACTATGTTCCAACCCTTGAATTGAAATACAAGGGTCTTCTTAACAAAATCAGAAGAGGTCAAATCTTGTAATGCCAAGGCATACCTAAGATAACATCATAGTTACCAATGGGTGCAAGTAGAAAAGATTCTTGGTCGCGGTAATCCCCAATTCTAAGATTCAACTTCCCTTGGATAGGAGTAGAATTGGTTCTAAGTCCTTCAAATGCCGAACTTGATCCAATTGGTGTTCCCAATCGATCCAATGGAGTTTGTAGCCTTTCAACAGTATTTGCTAACACAAAATTATCCGTGGACCTTGGATCAAAGAGTATCAAAACTCGTTGATTGTTGAGTGACCCCCAACCCTTTAAGAGTTGTCTCTTCTTCTCATTTGAATGAGTGTTAGCTTGCACATCCAGAATAGAATTTCAGGATAGCGGAGGAGGATCTTTAATTACATTTGCTTCCTTCCTTTTGTGAGGACAATCAGGCTTCATATGCCCTAACTCACCACAAAGAAAGCACAGTCCTTCCTCTTTGTACTTTTGTATCTTAGAGGGTGAGAGTAACTTGCGCTTCTTCTTGTTACCCTCTAGCTTTGAATATTGGTCATCGGTAGAGGTAGGTCTTCTTTGATTATTCATGTCTCTTGGTTGATCATAGAGTTGCTCTTGTTTAGCTCTATAAGAAATCATTTCCAAATTTTGAGATGTACCAGGTGTATACAAAATTTCAGCTATGATGGCAGACTCCATCATGCGAGATAAGGTTTCATGTGGATACACCTTCATGGTTCTGTGTAAATGAGGGAGTAGACCAGCTTCAAACTTCCTTTTCCTCTCTTCATCATTGATCTCCATGAAAGGAGTAACCTTGAGAAGAGTAGACCAAAACTTGTCCACACAGACCTTCTCATGCTCTTTCTGGCCTAGCCAATCCCACTCCTTCTTGACATCATTCTCAAAATTAGGAGGCAAGAACTAAGCATAAAACTTCTTCTTGAACTTTTCCCAAGTCGTAGGTTTCCTTTCCTCCAAAATGAGAGTCAACCACCAATTCCTAGCGGTGTCTTTCAAGTGAATGCCTACATGCCTGAGCTTGAACTTTTTTAATTATGATAAAAAAATTTAACTTTAAATTGCTTGACAAAGGCTAATGCCTTAGCAAGATCTCTCTTATCGGAGTAAGAGTCAAACTTTATGTCCTTATCCCCAAACTTGAAAGTCTTAGTCTTCTTAAGCTTGCTTCTCTTATGGTCCCTCTTTGTCCATTTGCGGATTGCACGAGACTTAGAACCAAGAGAGTAGGAACTAGAAGATAAGGAGGAGGAGGAACTTGAGTAATCAAGGGAGTAGCTAGTTTCTGAGAGAGATGACTTCCTCCTTATCCGGCTCACTTGAGGTGAGGTCTTTTTACTCTTCCTGACGCAAAAGTCCTTCCTTCTAGGAAGCTTCTAATCAATTGGATTCTTTGCACCTTCACCATTAATTGGTACAATGGTGTTTCTTCCAGTATCACCATCTTTTGGAGGATCCGGTCCTTCATAAGTAGCTTCTTCCCTTGCCCTTAAGCTATCAATCAATTGACTACTTCGGGACTCTTAAACGAGCTATGATACTCTGTCAATTGAGCTTGTAATTGCTCACTTGTAGGCACTTCATCAATTGTCATATTTACCTTCTTCTTGCAAGGATCGTCTTTACTTTGAGAAAAGCAAAGAGACATGCTCTGATACCATTGTTACAAGGCCCGAGATACACACTCGACCTTCTTATATACTTAAAAGATATATGGTGAATATTATGCTGGCACAGAGAGAAAACATATGAGAGAAAAGAAAGATGTAGAGAGAAAGAGAGAGAGATAGAGAGATTTACAACACACTAGGGACTAGAAGATGGGCCAGTCCCCCCCCCTTGTGGAGTTATATTATTGACAAGGAGCAAGCTCCTCCGTTACACTATAAACAAATTCTTAACTTGTAGATCTTGGAAACAAGATCACGGTTTCTTGCACGATATACAATCCGCTAACACTTTCATAACTTGGAAGTTGGCACCTTTTGATCCTTCTTGAGTCTCTCCTTCTCTCCTACACAATATGTGTAGGGATCTCCTCTTGGAGCTTGATTTCAGCAGAGCTTATGTATGGTTTGCAATGCCAAAAATTGGATTAGCAATGCTAAAAGTTGGATTTGCAAAGACAAAAGTTGAATTAGTGCAACGTTAAGATTAACAGTTTTAGGCAATCTGGGTAAAGGCAATTTTCTAGCTTTTGTATTTTCCGTATGGCTTGCAGTCATTATTTCAAACAATCTTGTATTGTATGGCTTGCAGTCGTTATTTCAAGCAATTTCCTAGTTTTAATGTTTGTAGTATGGGTTGCAACACTAAAAGTTGGACTTGCAAAGAAAAAAGTTGAATTAGTG
The DNA here is from genome assembly GCF_053477565.2 of Lygodium microphyllum. Lineage (NCBI taxonomy): Eukaryota > Viridiplantae > Streptophyta > Polypodiopsida > Schizaeales > Lygodiaceae > Lygodium > Lygodium microphyllum. The sequence continues at coordinate 60,567,192 of NC_141158.1, read as the reverse complement.
CAACGTTAAGATTAAGAGTTTTAGGGCTTGATCCCGTCAGCTAGTCTCGTATGTTTGGTTATGTTCCTTTCATTAGCTCCAATGCTCATCCTAATGAGAATAAGAAACGGTTAGTCCTTTTATTAGCTTTTTAGTTACAATTTATGTGTATTAAGATTTTTGTGTTAGGTTTGGAGGCAAGGAAAATCCAGTAAACTCATTTGAAAAGGTGTTATCGTTAACAACCATAATAGAAAAGCCAGCACTATCACAACCATTAAAAACAACGGCTTCCGCAGCACTTGCACAGCTCGAGGGTTGGCAAGCTTGAACTTGCACAGATCCTTGCACGGTATACAATCAGCGAGCACTTGCACAACTCGAAAGTTGGCTTCTTTGATCTTCTTGATATCTCTTCTTCTCTCCTACACAATATGTGTAGGGCTTTCTTCTTGGTGCTTTAATTTCAGTGGAGCTTCTGTAGCACTTTGTGAGACTCGAACCGCCTTCTCTCCTCCTCTTGCATGCATGCAAAGTGATGCTTCCTTCCCCTCCTCCACATCCAAGGAGAGCCTCCCTTTTATAGGCTCCAAGAGCTTCTCTTCTTGGAGAGAGACTTGAGTGCCAAGATTGGAAAGGTTGATCTTCATGCAAGATGTGGCTATTCCAAGACCTACTCTACATCACCAATTTTAGAATATCTCTCTGTGCATGCTCGGATGGAAAAACGTCCAACACAAAAGTTGTAGATCTCGCCATTTCTGATAATGCCATAGGGCCATTTTTAGAGATCAATTTTCTATTGCCATATATTTTAAAAATGGATTCACCATGTTTATTTTAAGAAAATCAACTTTTTAAACTCCTCTCTCATCTCTCTTAGTGATAGAATTATCTCTCTCATTTTTCTTAGTGAAGAATTAATTCTCTCCTTAATTTATTAAGAGAGAAAAGACCTTAAACCTTGACTTGTAAGGGAGAGGATGACCCCAAATGAATGTAATGCTCATTACACACAAGTAAATGTTCCTTGGTGTCCTCGGATGCACACATAAATACATATACATAATGCTAATGCACTTCCTCTTCTTAGAACTCAATCCATCTTCATTTATATGTAACTCCTTGATTCTTGTGTACACTCTTACACTTGGCAGACACTTCCTTCCCCCTTCATAACTTGTACTATTTGTACCAAATATCCTCGTCACAGTGCTCTAATCACCCCATTAAGTGATGCACTAGGAATTTTGGTCTCTAAATGGTTTCATGGCCATGCTAGATCATCATCAACACTTAAAGAAAAGTGAGTCATTAATTTATTAACATAAATTTACTAAATAGAGAATATGTAATAAGCAATCAATTTAGTTACAGTAGCACGGTCCTTATTAGACAATGTATGTATATTAATTGGAATATTAACATTACTATAAGGTACCTTTACATGCCAACCATCATCACCCATAGGAAAAAGAAGAACATATAACATTGGCATATACGGCATATGCAAGTTTGAAATAGCAAAAAATCATCCATCTCAACTATAAACATGTATGTCTCAATGATCAAGAGTATTCACATCGCCTTGTCCTACCATGATAGCCGCAATTTCGGTTGTTGCCATTAGAGCTGAGTACTATCTATTAGCCTGTTAAACTCCAAAAATAGTCATTCTTAAATCATGCAAGGGACTGTTTTGCAATTGCATACCCACATATCTAAAAGCTTGTGCATACACATTGTGTTGATGCATCATAGACTGAAGCTCCCCAAGGAAATTTGGTAATAAATTAGGCATAACACCCAATCGATTAGATAACTCATGCTCAATATCGTAAACATAAAGTTGTGCAAATCTTGGCATTTCCCGTCGTTGCACATTAGGAAGTAGAGGGCCTATACGATGATAAATGGAGCCATGCACTCTAAAGGTATAAGAATTCCCCACAACAGACAAAAACTCATCAACATTGGTACCAAGTGACACAAATGCGATAGCACTATTATATGCATGTATAATATTTTTGAATACTCTACTTTGAGGATGTATGTCATGCAATGGTTGTGATGGATGTTGCAACGGTGGCAACATTACTTTTCCATTCTGACAATAATGTTTACTTAACAAAACTGATCCTTGCACTTGAGCCTCACATCTCCACAATTTAGCTAAACATCGCTCACACACTTCCAAAATACTTCCCATGGAATGCACAATCGGGTCTTGAAATAGCAATATTGTAGTTGGAGGATGAATATCCATTGTTATAGGTAAAGCATGCAAAATAGAGCAAAAATCTCCATTTTGAGGGCTAAAGGTTGGAGCATTATTGACATGCGACTCATCAATCATAGGATTTCCTAGATTTTGGTGATTTCTAGTATTGCAATTATAATTTATAGCAAATTGTTGCTCAATTGATTCACTATTCCCACCTAGAATCCCCATGCAAGAAGGCATATTTTGCATACTATGCACCAAACCCTGAAACTCCCACATGAATCAAGCTATCATGACTTAGAAATTCTCTCTATGAAATATCTTGGCATCCAACCATAGTAGAACATGTCTCTTTGTGCCGCCTCTAATTATGTTTTGTATGTAGCCAAAACATTTGCGTCTAAGCCTAGCAACTTGACGTCGTCTATGTCACGTAGAGTTGAGTCTATGCCGTAACACATAATCTCTACTAGTTGTCCGATGTGAAATCCCATATTGATTGGATTCCCACAAAGCCTGCACGTCAAGAGAGTTTATGTGTTCTTTCAAGGAGAGACTTGATTGGGATTAGTATTTTCAAAAAGACTTAAAAGTAGAATCAATCTAAAATCTCATAATTCAAAACACTGTAGCAATTAAATCTAGACTTATATATTCTATATAATTAGATATCTCATCCAAAGAGAGACAAAGAAAAAGTCTATCTAACCAGCAAGCGATCCCCCAAGCCTATAACTCAAATGAATGCATAGTATACCCAAAACATTAGAATTCTTAAATTATTTCCAACACTAATAACTTCCTCAAATGTTATACATGGGTATCACTAAGAGTAGAGAGAGAGAGAGAGAGAGAGAGAGACCCAAATGAATGCATATGCATTTAACATTATTCAACATTAAATTCTCTACACATGATCTACATGCAAATCTCTAACCACAAACTAGACATCTAAATGATTCTCAATGCTTTTTTCATTATCAATTACCTTCCTAAGCGCAACAGATGCAGAGAGAGTGTGTGTGTATGCAAGTGAAAGAGAGGGAGAGGAACCAATGCATGCATTTAATATGAAATTATGCCAGTACTTACCATAGACTTGATGGAGATTCAAGAACTACCTTTGCTATGACAAAAACAACAGCAGAGTTATTTCTTGATACATCTACTCTAGCTTAGTTTAAGTTCATCACATCAAAAGCATTGCATAATTTCTTAACCCATGAAATGCAACTTTATACAAAGAAAGCACACAACATTACAAAAAGAACGTGTCAATGCCCTAAGTATTTTGTAGAGAATATTAAATCCTAGATATCAAAATTAAACTATACACTAAGTATTTTGAAGAGAATATCATTTTCTCATATGTATTACATTGCAAAAACCAATTAAGTCTTCTCTCTAGATTGCAAGACACAATAAGTCTTTACATAGATTAAACCTCAAGAAAGAGGCATTGCATTGTATGTACCCATTACATTTCAAAACTGATGTAGGCTTCACAAAAAGGAAGCATATATTACCGCAAAAAAGTGGTGGCCCAAGCACTTTACAATAAATAAGACAATAGTAGCTTATAAGTTTCATCCCGAGCAACAATTACATCACACGGTAGGTACCCAATACATTTTACTTTGTCACATCAAAACCAATGTAGACCTCACAAAAAGGGAGCACACATCATCAAAAAAAAGTGGTGGCCCACACACTTTAAAATGATAAGCAAGATAATAATAGCCCATAAGCTTCATCCCAATCAAGTCCTCCTCCTTAGTTGTGACCATTCATTTGACGATTCAATTATTGCAGCTAGGCATTAAACCTATTAACATTTATTTGAAACTACAAGAATGTTAGTCGACAACCCCTTTGGCAAATCAAAGGCTCGTGGTTATCTCCAAGCCCCCAAAACAATGGCCACATATCATTCACCAATAAAGTCATCAACCTGCTTGTCTCAAAGACAATCATCGACAGTTCCCTTACTTCACCACCCAAACCACTCAAGACTTGTTGAAGAAAAGTTCGGGTGTGCTTTGTCTCGTGCACAACACTATACAAACCTTTAGCCTGTTCATGTAGCCCTGCGGAGTAAATGGCAAGTGCATGGTCGACATGTGTGCATAAACTCATCTACAATTCCATCAACTCATTCATCTTGGTCTCAAGACGCTTCAAGTCTTGAAGAACTTGAAGTAGCCTTTGTGGTTCTTAGAATCCTTGCTATTCTTGTAGATTTAGCAACATGTGTTCCCTATTGCCTTGCCACTTCTTTCATTTTTCGCATATTAACTTTATTCGCTCTATTAGACTCCACATTTTGGCTGTAACAAAATATATAAATAATTAGCTCCAAAAAAAGCATACAACACCTTGATGTAAATACAATTAGAACTACCCCCCATACCCATGCGAATGGCTCCAAGCAGGCAAGCGTCGAAGAGATGATGTCGTGGCCGTTTCCATTAATTCTATTGAATGAACTGCATTCAATGGATTCGAATGCACTATGTCTAGAACAGCATCCATGGCTTTGCTTTGTTCCACGATGGCTACACGAAAGATACAATCAATAAACACATTTGCAACCGAAGAAGTTGACCTAGACTTAAAGATGAAAGATGGAAAAAGAAACCATTAAAATGGTTCTAATTTTTTTTTAATAATTTAGAAGAGATAAACAATGGATTTCAAAATGGAGACTTTCATCATACTCATTCAAGAAGCCTTGTAGAGGTTATGTGTGTGTGTGTGTGTGTGTGTGTGTGTGTGTGTGTGTGTGTGTGTGTGTGTGTGTGTGTGTGTGTGTGTGTGTGTGTGTGTGTGTGTGTGTGTGTGTGTGTGTGTGTGTGTGCGTGCGTGCGAGCGTGCAAAGCATGGATTCGAGAATGTGCTTATGTGGCGATTCATCCAAGTTAACATTGCAAAAAACCTATCAAGATAAACTTTGAAAGAAGCAAGTTGCACATCAAGGGCAGTGTTCTCTAATGCAAGGGAATGAGCCTACACAGCGATTCATTTGGGTCAACATCATCGAGAACCTATTAAGGCAAACTTTCAAAGAAGTAAGTTGCACATCAAGGGCAATGTTCTCAGGTGTGACCAAGCTCTCATTCTTGTGAGCAATTAACTCACATACTCCATCCTCTATACGACCTACACTGTCAATAAGATGTTTCATCTTCTCGTCAACGATCATCCAAGGATCTAGCATGTGGCCAATATTTTCAAATATGGTCATATATATCCCCTATATAGCCCTTGATTTCTTCCAACTCATCATGTATCCTCACTCTATCACAAAGGTTCCCTTCATATTTCTCCCCCAATATTCTCTCAATCCTCTATAGATGGCTACCAATGTTCTCACTAAGAGAAATCGAAGCTCTTCGATGTCGAAATAGTGTCTTCACTTACTTCTCAATCACGTCCAAGCAACGAATGATTCTCAAAAACCCAATAGAACTATCATACCCTCCAACATGCTTGAGTGCACAACGATTTGCCTTCTTCCTTGTAATCTCTTTCACCTTGCGCATACCCATTTGTACATTGGGAATGCATTGTACAACATTTGATGCAGACATGTTCTTGTTTGCTATAAAAGCCTCCATGTTGTGCAAAACACATGCATTAACATTGAGGTGCGTATCAACTATCCGTAAAATTTAGAAACAGGGAAAAATCCTAGATGGCATTAGATTAGCATTTCAATGCATTAATTTTGAAACATACGTGATTTACACCATGTGATCAATTACGATAAGATTTGCTATAGCAAGCATCACTTGGAGTGAGGTTCCAATCTGTTTATCTCACACATAGAACTCAAGTGGGTCTTTCACTAACTCACATACATGTCATGCACATGTCTTCAAGCTTCCTAGTAGGTGAGAGATTGGAGTTTTTGTCACAATGGATGTATTCATTTGAGTATCCCTATGAATACATCCATCATGATGCGAAACCCCTCTCTTAGTCTTAAGTTTGTTTAACAATTTATCTTTGTTCACAACCCATGGACAAATTCAAAGTTCTCTATAATTATACCCACCTCACAAATTGTAATGAGCAAAGTCAAGGATGGATCTTTTAATGTACCTAAAGCTACAATGACCAGTGAGTTGCCCTTTTAATTGGAATGAGGTTTTTTCCCAAGCACAAAGAGTCTCATTACTTGTGCACACTACACAACATCCTTCCTTAGAAAATCATGCCCTGCAATGATGCAACAATCCCCATCCTTGATAATAAAACCTACATTAAAAAACTCCCAAACTTTAAAGATGTCAATAATAGGGTTTTTTATGTCATTAAAGTATTATTATATGCATATGATGCCAGGAAGCATATTCCACAGTGGATTCCGTGAGGTTTTGCGGTGGATTCCGTAAAATTTTATTACCGGGGCTCATACACAAGGTGAATTCTTTGTGCAAAAAGTCAATGGGGACGCCTATCTTTTTCGGGCATCTTATTAATTTAATGTGCAAGTGGGTGATTCCATAGCGGGTGATTCCGCAAAATACATATTTAAATTAATAAACATTTATAAGTTTAGAGTGCGCACTCGTAATAAATTAAGGTTAGGATTGAGTTCTAACCAATTTATTTATTTTGTAGCTGAAGACTGCTAGGTATTCACTTTTGTCGGTTTAATTGTATTATTTTTCTAACAATTGTGAATGCTTCAGTTGATGTGTAAAGCTAGCAGCGGTGGCATTGGGAAGCATTGGAGGATAGTGTGTATTCAAATTATTATCAAATTTTGATGGGTGCGCATCTTAGGCATGGCGCCAATATTTTGATGTGCTTATTTATTAAAGTGCTTGATATTAATTTATTATTTTTGTATGCGCATGGGCGCACGATTTAAATATTTGTATTGGACATTGTATTTGGGTACCACTTGATTCCTTGGGCGCCCAATAGCTTTAATTCTCTAGTGGCACAAAAGCAAACACAAAAGCTAAATCGTGCTAATTGTAAATCGGGCTATTTTTTGAGCTTGAAGATGAATAATATATAAAATACATGCTTTATGGAGCGCTCACACAAGGCATGGGGGGAAATTGTACCCAATTAGTCTCTTGCTTCATGTCATGCAAGCTTTCTTCCTTGTTTTTTGTGGAAAAGTAGAGTTCTTTTGTTCTTGGGGACCTTTCGACGCTCACTATGCGCGCATATGGCATCCAATCTGTGTACTAGTGGTATCAGAGTGAAGCTGAGATCAAGAGCTTTCAATCGCTTACCATCTCGCGCGAAGGCGGAGCTCATGGAATGATCGAGCTCTACAGTCAATAAACGGTCGATACCAGCATGTTCCTGGCAGTCAAGAACCCCCTGCTGTACACTCAGATCGCGAGGGACCGGCCTCTGCCAGGCGGAGGACCACACGGAAAGATCCTATATCAAGTCGTTGGTTTCTTCTCATCAGATAAGCAAACTTCAATCCATAGCTATTAAAGCTTCAAGATCAAGCTTAAAAAGTTTAAATTAGAGAAGCTTTTAAAAAGCTTCAAGCCTCATTTTTTTCCGTCGACGGTGGCAGTATGTACTGCACGTCGCTGAAACGGACGTCAACATCCTTTTGTCCTCAGAAGTCACGCTTAATCAAAAAAAAAAAAAACTAAAGGCTACAAGCCCAAAGGTCCTAAAGTTCCTAAGCTTCAATCTCACTACCATAGAGGTAGTTCCTATTCGATAATACACGAACCTGCTTACAACTCTCTGGAAGCCCCTGTTCACACTTGTGAATTGACAGAACCAGATTCCAGCGAACAATCGACAACAGGCAGTATATATATATATATATATACCTTGTAAACCCGCCTTTGAGCTATGCTCATCCCGCTAATAAGGTTTCGAGTGTGTGAGGTCTTCTGGAATTTTGCAAGATGTCTGATCAAACCATGGAAGATTTTATGGCTGACCTACCCGAACCAACAATGGAGTAAAAGCTGGATTTGATTATGATGCAGCTTCAAGAGGAACGAAGAGCACAACAAAATTTGCAAGCTCAATTGGCCAATCTGCAACGATCTACTGCTGACCAAGATGGATCGCAACCTGAAGATCTTATACGACGTACGGCCGATGCAACACTTGAAGCCCAATCTATTCGGAAAGAAACAAAGATAAGTAAAAGAAACTTCAAATTTCATACTTTCAATGGATCATGAGATGGAAAGACTGTACTTGCTTTTATCAATCAATTTGATGATTATTTCCATGAAGAAACATATGCTGAGAAAGACAAAATTAAATGTGTCACTAACCATCTAGTTGACCGATCATCCTTATGGTGGACCGTTGTCTGCAAAAGCGTTGATTGTCCCACTACTTGGGAGACTTTCCAAAAGAAATTTTTGTAGAATTTCCTTCCACCCCAATTCCACAAAAAAGCAATCAAACAATGGGATCTTCTACAACAAAGGGATCGCGAACCTATTTTACAATATACTAAGCATTTCTGGAATGCTTTATTGCAACTATGAATGCTCGAAGATGTACCTGAAGCAACTCATAAACTCAAGTTTATGTCTGGCTTACTTGGACATTTTTATGCGGAGGTCAATATGTTCAAGCCAATAACCCTCGAAGATGCAATTTCCTTGGCCCATGACACTGAAGACATAATTCGCAAACGAGATAAGCGACCACAACAATTTCAAAGTAATGGTAACTTTGGTTCCAAACAGTTCAATTCAACTTTTCGAAGATTCAATCAAAGTCGTTTTCTTCCATCTTCATTCCATAAATCTTAGACACGACCACCTGCCTTGCCATCAAACACAAATTCAAACCCTAAGCCATCTCTTCAGTCAAATCCCAATATTCCTAAACTTCCTGCCATTACCAATAATGTATCCAAAGCAAAACCCATAGTTTGTTACAAATGTCATCAATCTAGACATCTAGCAGCCAATTGTCAATTCAAAAAGCCATCTGTTCATATCAATTATTTGGGAGCAATAGAAGATGAAGAACGTGAAGAGATGCCGGATTTTACGGAAGATGATGATGACATTGGTACTACTTCCGATACTTTGCCAGGTGTGCCAACTCCCCATTCCTTATTAACAATGAAATGTTTTGTGCATGGTAAAGAAAAGACTATTTTACATGATGATGGGAGTGCACACGACTTTATTTCTGCAAAATTGGTCAAAGAATTGAATTTACATACTGTTTTTACACATTATCGCATCAAGGCTGCATTCCTAGGTACGAGATATAATGAAACACAAGAGGTGCATAATTTAGAAATTAAAATTGGTGATTATAGTGAATGAAGAAATTTCTTAGTTGTACATTTGCAGTCTAGTGATATTATCTTAGGAATGCCTTGGCGACATCAATACAATCTTGATATAGATTATTCTACGCATTCAAGGAAAATCTATTCTCAAGGAAAACAAATCACACTGCATGGTATGCACACTTCCAATAATTCTCCATTGCTTACTCATACTCAGGCTAAACGTGCATTATGTAAAAGTAGCAAATCCTATTTAATATGGGTGAATGAAATTAAAGCTAAATAAAACCATATGCATCCTAGGCATGCACAATTTCTTTCCCAATTCCAAGATTGTTTTACTACTGATTTACCACCTGGATTACCACCTATACGTCCTGAAGATCATAAGATAGATTTAATTCCTGGATCACAACCACCATGTAAAGCACCATATAGGCATAACCAAATTGAACAAAAAGAAATTTAAAACCAAATAGACGAATTGCTAACGCGAGGACTAATTAGACCTAGTAGTTCTCCATTTGGTGCACCTGTCTTATTAGTCAAGAAGAAAAACAATACCTATCGCATGTGCATTGATTATCATGCCCTAAATAAAATTACTGTTAAGAATAGATATCCGATTCCTAGGGTAGATGATCTTATGGACAAGCTACAAGGATCTGCCATATTCAGCAAGATAGATCTTAAATCTGGATATCATCAAGTAAGATTGGACAAATCTGATATATTCAAAACTGCATTTAGAACACAATTTGGACACTATGAATTCCTGGTTATGCATTTCTGTTTAACTAATGCACCAGCCACATTCAGTCGTATGATGAATCACATATTTTTGAAACATTAGCATTGTGTCATTGTTTTCTTTGATGGCATATTAGTTTTCAGTAAAAATAAGAATGAGCATTATGAACATTTGTCTTTAGTTTTTACATAATTAAAAGACAATCAATTATATGCTAATCCAGAAAAGAGTTAATTTTTCCAAACAAAAATTAAATATTTAGGACATATTATTTCATCAGAAGGTATTAAAGTCGACCCTAAAAAAATAGAAGCAATCTTAAATTGGCCGATACCCAAAAATGTGCATGAATTACGTTCTTTCCTAGGTCTTGCTAGCTTTTACAAAAAAATTGTGAGGAATTTCTCATTACTTGCATTACCTTTGACAAACCTATTAAAGAAAGGTATCGTGTATAATTGGTCTGACAATCAACAAAAGTCCTTTGATTTGCTGAAACATGCTTTAACTCATGCTCCTGTATTACAATTACCTGACTTCAATAGACCATTTTTCTTAGTAGTTACTGACGCTAGTGGATCTGGAATAGGAGCAGTCCTTATGCAAGATTCTCATCCCATAGCCTACTCTAGTTGCAAACTCAAACCAACTAAACTTAAGTATTCTACATATGACAAGAAATTGATAGCCGTAGTACAAGCCTTACGTCAATGGAAATATTATTTAATGGGATCTGAATTCATGATCAAAACTGACCAACAAAGCATTAGATATCTCCTTAGTCAACCACAAATATCTGACCAACACATTAAATGGGTTGCTTTTATTCAAAGTTTTCATCCCCTTAAACAATATCAACCTGGAAAAGAGAATGTTGTTGCTGATGCTTTGAGTAGAAGACCGACAATTCACCATATTTCTGTGATATCATTTGATTCCTTTATCCCTATGAAAGATACTTATCACCAAGATCCTACTTTTCAAGCTGATTGGAATAAACTAGTTGCAAATAATTGGATTCCTATTGATTCATTGTCTTACACTAATGGATTTATGTTTTATGAAAAAAGATTATGTGTGACTGTTCCATTTTGATCATTTGTTTTGCATGAAATTCATTGTCCCCCATACCAAGGTCATAGATGAATTATATCTACTTTGCGTACACTGATTGAAGATTTTTATTGGCCACACATGGACACTGATGTATCTATTTTTGTATCTGAATGCCTAATTTGTCAAAGAGTTAGAAGACACCATGGTAAACAATATGGTTTACTAATGCCCTTATCCATTCCATCACGACCATGGAAACAGATTTCAATGGATTTCATCACTGGTTTACCTAATACTAAAGCTAATTATGATATGATTTGGACTATTGTAGATAGGTTTAGCAAACAAGCATTTTTATTCCATGCAAGAAAACCTTAACTGCATCTCAAGCTGCTCAACTATTTTTGAAAACTGTTTTCACTAGCCATGGTTTACCAAAAGTTATTATTTCTGATCGTGATTCTAGATTCTGCAATAATTTTTGGATTACTTTGTTTGCTAACTTAGGAGCAAAAATTGATTTTTCATTTGCATTTCATCCTGAAACAAATGGTCAAATAGAAGCTACCAATTGTACCATTTTAGATCTTTTGCGTGCCTACACAATTTCAAAACCGCACATATGGGATACATATCTACATTTACTTCAGTTTGCATATAATAACACACCATATATAGCTACAAAGAAAGCACCATTTGAAATTATCTATGGATATCGATTGCCTACACCTGTTACATCATTGTCAAACAAAGTTCAAACTGCTGATGATATTGCTAACATGCATACTAGTATTTTTAATAAAGTTAAAGATATGATTGCCAAAGCCCAGCAATCATACATAAAACAAGCTAACAAGAAAAGAAAAGCTATGAGTTTTAAAGTTGATGATTATGTTTGGTTACGAATTGAAAAGCGAAGATTACGAAGTGTTGATAAACACCCCGTTGTAAAATTAGCACCTAGATTTTATGGACCATTCAAGATCATACACAAAATCAATGACAATGCATTTAAACTAGAATTACCACAACATTGGAAAATCCACAACACCTTCCATATCAGTTTATTACGACCTTTTAGAGGACAACTACCTGTACACCCTATCTATGAAAACTCTCCTTTGCTAGACGAAGAAACTGAAATTCTTGAGCCTGAAACTATTATAGATACTGACTTTATGGCCACTAGAATAGGCCATAGATATTCTAGATATTTGGTTAAGTTTAAAAATCATCCTGTTAAAGAGGCCCAATGGATGCACGCTAGATACCTAAGTGCTTTTCCCACACTGTTAGCTCCACATTGAGCTAATAGCAATTGAGGACAATTGCTATCCCACCCCGTGGGTATGATGCCAGGAGGCATATTCCACAGTGGATTCCATGAGGTTTTGCGGTGGATTCTGTAAAATTTTATTACCGGGGCTCATACACAATGTGAATTCTTTGTGCAAAAAGTCGATGGGGATGCCTATCTTTTTCGAGCATCTTATTAATTTAATGTGCAAGTGGGTGATTCCATAGCGGGTGATTCCACAAAATACATATTTAAATTAATAAACGTTTATGAGTTTAGAGTGCGCACTCGTAATAAATTAAGGTTAGGATTGAGTTCTAACCAATTTATTTATTTTGTAGCTGAAGACTACTAGGTATTCACTTTTGTCGGTTTAATTGTATTATTTTTCTAACAATTGTGAATGCTTCAGTTGATGTGTAGAGCTAGCAGCGGTGGCATTGGGAAGCATTGGAGGATAGTGTGTATTCAAATTATTATCAAATTTTGATGGGCGCACATCTTAGGTATGGCGCCAATATTTTGATGCGCTTATTTATTAAAGTGCTTGATATTTATTTATTATTTTTGTATGTGCATGGACGGATGATTTAAATATTTGTATTGGACATTGTATTTGGGTACCGCCTAATTCCTTAGGCACCCAATAGCTTTAATTCTCTAGTGGCACAAAAGCAAACACAAAAGCTAAAGCGTGCTAATTGTAAATTGGGCTATTTTTTGAGCTTGAAGATGAATAATATATAAAATACATGCTTTGTGGAGCGCTCACACAAGGCATGGGGGGGAAATTGTACCCAATTAGTCTCTTGCTTCATGTCGTGCAAGCTTTCTTCCTTGTTTTTTGTGCAAAAGTAGACTTCTTTTGTTCTTGGGGACCTTTCGACGCTCACTACGCGCACATACGACATCCAATCTGTGCACCAGCATACCAACCTCACAAATTGCAATGAACAAGGTAAAGGATGGATCTATCTCTCAATAATGAAAGTCATTTATAAATAGTATTATCACTTAGCCCCTGGTGCACTGAATGCTACAACTACCAACAATGAGCTGGCTTTTCAATTTGAATGAGGCTTTTTCTCCATCACAAATAGCCTCATTACTTGATCTCATTTGCATGTATAAGATGGACCCCTATAGTCCAAGGGCACACACCACACAATATTCTTCCCTAGAAAAACATTACTTGATAATCCATGAAGAACATAAGTATAGAAATTTGTAATCCCTACATCAGAGTTCAAGATATATGGCTCTATCCTGGTATCTATAGGGGTTGACAAATATAATACATATGTTAAAATTAGTATAGAAGATAACAAAATAAACATAGATTTAAATCCCCATATTGTTGATATCTTGCACTCCATGCCTTAAAATGCTTAGTCTAATGTAATGTAGATCCTCATATTTTAAAGTGCGTGGGCAGGTGTTCTCTATATAAATCCAACATTAAAAACTCCACTATTTCAAAAGCGCCCCCCCCCCCCCCCCCCCCCCCCCCCCACACACACACACACACATACATTTTGCCTATAAAACCAAATTATTACACAAACTCAAATCAAAATACTAAAATTTCCTACCCTACTTGAGACTCACAAAGAGAGAGAGAGAGAGAGAGAGAGAGAGAGAGAGAGAGAGAGAGAGAGAGAGAGAGAGAGAGAGAGAGAGAGAGAGAGAGAGAGAGAGAGAGAGAGAGAGAGAACTGAATCTTCCACTCCATGTACTAAAATCAGTGTAGAAGATAATAAAATAAACATAGATTTAAATCCCCGTATTGTTGATATCTTAAGATATTGATATCTTAAAATGTTCATTCTAATCTAAGGTAGATCTCTCTTCCCACTAACAAATAACAAACTACCCTCTCTCTCTCATCACATCATATAATAACATCTCTCTCTCTCTCACCATGTCACAAAGAAAACTCTAACTAACTTTAATCATTAACTACCAACGTCTCTAACTAACAAACAAATATAATGTAATAAAAGCAAACAAAAATAACTAATTAATCATCAATATCTAACTAACTATGATAGTTATGGGCTCTCTCTCTCTCTCTCTCTCTCTCTGACCAACCAACCAACTTACTAACAAAACTAATTGACATAAATTAACTTATTATCAACACAAACAAAACTAACCCATTAACAAATAACAATAACTACACACACACACACACACACACACACACACTCTCTCTCTCTCTCTCCATTAACAAATATGATAACTATATAAAAACAACAAAAAACCAATAACAAATTAAAAAATCTTATCGTAATCTTAATCTTATAATTATTAATATTAATTTTAAACTTTTTATAATAATATAAGTATATAAAAATAACTAATAACTAATAATTAATAATTAATATTATCTTATTAATATTAATTTTTAATAACTCTTCAAATCAAAATCAATAATTATTAGTAGTAATAATAGCATTAATATTAACATTAAAAATTATAATTTAAAATAATAATAACTTAGCTAACAATAACAACAATAATAATGATAACAACAACAACAATAAAAATAACAACAACAATAATAATGATAATAATAACAATACAATATAATACGATAACTATTAGTAACTAACAAATACAATATAATATAACTATATAAAAATAATTAAAAACTTAACTAATAATAATAATCTAATATTATCCTAATAACTAATGACTAACTATTAACTTAACTGACCATCTTATCTTAATCTTAATTCTTATTGTTGATAAAATTATTAAATATTAATTAATTAATTAATTAAATATAATTAGCATTAACTATAACTTATATATCTATTACTATAATATCAAATAATTAATAAAAATCAATAATTAGAAATAACAATCACAATTAATATTGACATTAACATTAACAATTATAACTAATCAATAATTAAAAATAGTAACTTAATAACTAACAATAACAACATCAACAAATACAATATATTAATAATAACTATAACAAACTAACAAATACATACAATATATTAAAACTATACAAAAATAACTAATAATTTAACTAATAATAAAATAATCTTATCTTAACTTACTAATAATAATAACAATAAATTATAACTAAACTTATTAGTTATCATCAATCAATTATCCATTCATTCAATATCAATTAATAATTAACTAATTAATAATTCATAATGTTAATAATAACAAATACAATATAATATATAACTATATAAAAAAGTTATAACTTAACTAATAATAATAAAATAATATTATCCTAATAACCAATCAAAAACTAATAACTAATTATTAACTTAATTAACCATCTTATCTTAATCTTAATCAACTATTAATTAAATATTAAATAATAATTATCAATTAAATTAACAATGCTCTAATTAATAACTAACTAATACAATATAATATAACTATATAAAAACAACTAATAACTAACAATAACAATTATAATTAATCAATAAAGAACAATTAACAATAATAAAATAATAACTTAATAACCTAACAATAACAACAACAACAACAACGAATGCAATATAATAATAACAACACCAACAACAATGATAATATAATATAATAATAGTAATATGATAATAACTATAACTAACTAACAAATACATACAATATAATATAACTATATAAAATATAATAATATGATAATTCATTAGCATTAACAATAATCTATATCTATAACAATAATAACAAAATAACTAATCAAAATCAATAATTAGCAATAGTAATAATAATTATAATTAATCAATGAATAATAAGTACAAATAATAACTTAATAATTAACAATAAAACCAATAATAACAACAACAACAAATACAATATAATAATAATAAAAATATTAATGATATTAAAACGACTAATAACTTAACTAATAGTAACAACAACAACAATAATATAATATAATAATATGCTAATAACTATAACTAACCAACAAATATATACAATATAATATAACTATATAAAAACAACTAATAACTTAACTAATAATAATAATAATACAATCTTATTTTAACTTTATTTATATAATTATATCTAAAATTATTAATTATCAATCAATCACACTCAATTCAATTCAATACTATAATAATAATAATAATAATAAGAAGCAACCATTAACTATTAATTAACATTAATAATAGCAATAATCAATAATCTATATCTATAACTATAATCTATAATCTATCTATAACTATAATATAATAATAACAAATATTAAAATCTAAACAAATTAATACTCATAATGAATATTAATAATAATTTATATAATAACAATAAATATTAATAACATTAACACTAACATTATTTACATTAACATTAATAATTAACAATAATAATTTATTTAAATTGATAACTAATTAACTAATCAATATTATTAAAAATATAAAATAATAATTAATAATCTATCTAAAATCAATAATCATAATCAATAATAGTAATAATCAATATCCATTTACATTATTAATATTAATAATCTATATAAAATCAATAATCATAATCAACAATATTAATAATTAATATCAATAAACATTAATAATAATAACAATAATAACAACAACAACAACAATTAACATTAACAGTAATAACAATAAAAAAACAATTAACATTCATAAAAGTAATAATAAAATAATTAACATTAACAATTACTATTAATAATCAATGAAAATGTATAATTATGATTATAATATAATAATAAGTATTAAAATCTTAACTTAATGATAATAATAATAAGCAATAATTAACTATTAATTAACATTAACATTAACAATAATCTAAATCTATCAATATCTATAATATAGTAAAATAATAATAATAACAACAATTAACATTAACAATACTAGTAACAATTAACAATTAACAATAATAACAATAACAAAACAATAGTTAATATTAATAATAATAGCAATAACAAAGCAATTATCATTAACAGTAATAACAATAAAAATAACAAAAGAATTAATATTGTAAATAATAATAATAATAAGTATTTATTAACTTTTAATTAACATTAACATAAAAAATAATTTATAATAACAATAACAATAAATATTAACACTAACATTAAAAATTAATAATAATAATTGATTTAATAATTAATAAGTAATTAATTAACTAATCAATAATTAATATAAATAAATAAATAAATAATCTATAATCAGCAAAAAATCAATTCAATAATTAAAATTAATAACAACAATTAATATTAACAATACTAATTTTAACTTAATTAATTAATTAATTAATAATCTTACTAATCTCTCTCTCACTTTGCTGCCATAGAGAGAGAGAGAGAGAGAGAGAGAGAGAGAGAGAGAGAGAGAGAGAGAGAGAGAGAGAGTTGGGGAGAGGGAGAGGGAGAGACAAACTACATGCTCTGCCCACCTGAGACAGAGAGACAGATTAACCTACGTGGGCTGATTACGATACCTGCCCCAAGCTCCCAGAATCGTAAGCCCGCCTGCAATCCTGCAAAATCAAAAATGAGAAAGAGAATCTATACTACTTTCTTATCTATAGAGAAGAGAGAGAGAGAGGATGTCGAGCATTAAAGCCACCTCAACTAGCCTCAATGATCACAGATTATGGAATCATAGATTATAAAATCAAAGATGATTCGAAATCAAAATTAGACAGAGAAATTCAAAATAAGGCTTGAGAAAAAAATAGAGGTTCGGGAGATGACCGAACCAAGAGCCAAAATAAAGTAGTATAGATATAGATATAGATTAGAGTGGGGGCACTCTTGTGAGATCCAGCTCTTGATTTATATTATTTAGGACATTAATTAGTTTCATTGTACCAGATTTGGGGGCGGCAGGCGGGCGAAGGCACTCTTGTCAGATCCAACACCCGAGATAGGGATACAAACTCAGCTGAGATATACCGATTCCATCCATAAACCGATTACATATATAATAAGTAACCATTATTTTCTGCTTTTTCTTCCTCTTCTTCTTCTTCTGCTGCTGGCGGGGAGAACATTGAGACGACATAATCCATCGTCGTCGGGATGGGGGAACCGAGCAGCTCCACCTCTCTTTGCGCCCACTGGTAAGCCCAAAACAGACACCCACACCCCCAACACAGAAAACATAAAAAATCTCCCTTTCACGAAGCAAACAATGGACTTTAGTCGATTCATTAGACCCAGCCTCCTTTCTGATCATTTTAGATTCGTTTGGTGTTTGGGGGGAAACCCAAAGTCTACACTTTTTTGTGCATATTATCCTTTGTTTCCGCTGCTTCCCATCATCAAACTTTTGAATTATAGAATCAACTGTTCTAATTGCCTGTTGAGATCTTGAGACTAGTGTAAGAATCTCCCTTTGCGATCGCCTTCACAAGACCTTTTTTGCCCAATGCCTGACTGTTATATGATTATCAGTACTTCCGTCTCCCATTTCGAGGATTTAGGAGCCTCCTAAACGTTAACATACAATTAGGCCATTGAATCTGCATCAGACAAACCCTAGTTATTACTGCTTTTTCCGTTTGGGGAGTGGTTCTGATGTATCAAGCAATTAGAGGAGTTGCTCAGCGATCGCGACAGTTAAACATGTTCTCAGAGAGTAAGGAGTAGGGTAATTTAATTCGCTTCAAGTACAGCTTTATCAGCATCTTCCCGGCACCAAAAAGGGTTTGGATGAGGCCAAAGCATGTGTTCAGTGAGTAATGTATTTTGATTGCCTTCAAATATATTTCTGGTGGGCATATTTCCTACCCCCAAAAAGATTTTGGAAACATCTTGTGGTGAATTGATCTCCTTGACCTGCCCTTCAAGATTGGGATTGCAGGGATTTCAATTAGTAATATACTCCATCTCAGTCCACAGACTTTAGTAGTGAAGGCCAAGGAGTTGATATTCACTTGGTCATGAGGTTTTTATTTTTTTTGCACCGACAAGGATGGTTGCTTAAATCTTTGGTTATCTGAATGTTACTTGACATTTTTGCCCTGGTTGAGCCTTATGGTGGTTGTTTTTTGGAAATAGTGAAAGAGAAGTGCCAGTTGGGAACTTTGGTTTGCATGTAGCCCACTGCAAGCGAAATCTACAGCGCTGCAGCCTTTGTGGAAACATGGTGGCTAAAAGTCGTGCTGATGAACACTATGATGAGGTTCATGCACCTGTAAGTATACTTCACATGTCTTTCCTGTTTTGTTCCAGATACTGGAGTGGAAACATCACTCGAAGTGCAGTATATAGTGTTCACAGCTAGACTTTATCCAAGGCTTTAAATAGGATTTCTCTTTTTTTCAAACCATGAATTCTTTATGCCTTTTAAAGCTAGGAAAAACATAGATACTCAACGTTGAAGGGGTGTGCATGTGTAGCATTACTGAAAGACTTGGAGCCCAAGTTAGTGTTTTGTAGTAAGTTCCTGAACTAGCTTGTAGACAGGGTTATGGTGGAATGTTTTTCAGTCGAAACATTTCACGGAGATATTTTTGACACAGAGAAGCAAAAAAGTAACAATTTTGATAATTATACAAAGCATCCAAGCGAGCCAGCAATTTGAACTTAGCGTATTCTTCCTCTTGTAGAGCTTGAACTTTGCATTTCAGCCATTTGGAACATGTGGCCAAATCATCAGAGTTGTTCCCAATCCATTGCATACATTGAGCGAATGCCCCAACAAAGAGTGCATATATTGCAATTTAGTGTGAAAAACAGAAGCATGCTGAATACCATACTGTCAGGACAAGGCATGTGCATTATCCTTGAAAACAAGCCATGCATCAATGCTCTCAAATAGAACTTGCGTGCTGAACTGACCAATCAGTTGCTGCATGTATCTAAAAAATTGATCATTTAATAGAAAAGACAAATTGAAATGCAAAGGCAAGCGGGCAAGAAGAGCTTGCGTTGAAAAGTTTATGTAATATTATTGTGCGAGTGGGCAATGGAAGAGAAACACGAACATATACATACATACATACATACATACATACATACATACATACATAGAGAGAGAGAGAGAGAGAGAGAGAGAGAGAGAGAGAGAGAGAGGGGGGGGGGGGGGCAGAAGATGAAGAAAGAATACTGCACTAATTGAAGAATATGGGGATGGACTAATCAGTCCTTGTACACACATAGCCCAAAGTGTCATGAGGGGACTAGATCAAGCTGATGACGATGGCGGCACCAAGCACGGAGTGTTGGAGTGCACACTTGTAAATGGGAGACTAAAGGTTAAGAGTGTATCTGTGAAGTGGGAGAGGCAAGCTATAAAGAGCCAACAACTCCAAAATTTGGTCGACTTGCACTAGTAGGTGCCATAAATGTTGGCGGACCAACATTAAATGCTGGTCACTCTCTAGAAAATACCAAAAAACATAGGGGAGGCCTCGGAAAAATCCTAGATAACAAGTTTGTATCTACCAAGTGGGGGAGGTAAGCTATAAATACCCAAAAATGCTAAAATTTGGCCGACTTGTACTAATAGGTGTCATAAATGCTAGCCGACCTGAAAGCAATAGCCCCTTCAATTAATACTTGGTCTTTTCACATACACACACAAATAGAGACCTCACTCCCTCGCTCAACACTAGATTGGCCTCGAAGACCGGCGCCTCTCTTGGTATTTCTTTATCAATTAAAAGATGGAAGGTTACAAAAAAAGAAAAAGAAATGTTCCAAAGTACAAAATCTGTGAACAGTTGGCTTTTATCTTTTCTGAGTAAATTTCAGCTGCATAAGGACAATAGAGGATATCCAGAAAAACATCCCTTTCTGAGTAAATTTTAGTTGCATAAGAACAGTACAACATATCCAGAATAACATCCCAAGTAGTAAAACACTTTGTGTGAGCATAACTCAATAATCCAAGTATAGAATTGCAATCTGCAGAACTTTGTATTTATTGATTTTTACTTGTTTCTTGACCTGTTCTCAGCCTTATTCCATTCCAGATCTATTTTATATCAGTTGGACTACAAGCCCTTTGACCGTGGCATCATTCCAGCAGTAAAATAGTCCCACAAACAGCACTAAATCAGAGCTGAAAACCCTGTTCTCGTGTGGCATGGTCATCACTTTCTTTAGTTCCTGCATTGGAGAAGCAATTAGCTGCTCCTGAACCTGGACAGTGAGGCTCTTGCCTCAGTAGAAGTGCAAAGAAAACACAGAACTGTACATTCGATGGAACTAGCCCATCATGTAGAGCATTTCTCCGATGATGACGATTAGCAGTTCTTGTGACTTTTCTAAGGCATACTTGACATTTTTATATGCTTTTTCCCAATCTTTTACATAACGATTTGCTTTAAAAATGTTATCTTTTGTCTGCAAAATGGGGGCAATTTCTTTCCACCTTCCACAATCTCAAAAGGTGCTTTGCCAGTAGATGAGTGCATTGTTTTATTGTATGCATACTCAACCAATGGCAAGTAGTGTTCGTTTGTGGATGGAAAGAAGATGAAAATTTCAGTGTAGTGCCCATGTTTTCAGACAATGATTTCCAAAGTAGGCTAGTCATTCTTGGGTCTCTATCACTGACAATTGACCGTGGCATTCCATGGTACTCAAAGATATTATGTATAAATATCTTTACCATGTATTCTAACTTGACTTTTTTCCTTACAGGAATGAAATGTGCCTGTTTGCTGAATGTGCAAATGATAGTCTAGATTCCATCATTCCCTGAAGAAGTTCTTGGAAGATCAAAAATGCAATCCATGGCTATACTTTTCCATGGCCTTTCTGGAATAGGCAGTGGTTGCAATAATCCTGGTGCCTTCTGTCTATCAAATTTGACCTTTTGGCATACAAGGAAAGATCTTGCATGTATCAACATTAGATTTTAAGGTTGGCCAATAGAAGAAAGTCTCTACCGCTTTGGCTGTAGTATCTATACCATAATGTCCTGCATACGGTGGAGCATGACTTTCTAATAAAACTTTTGGCCTTAGCTGTTTTGTAATGCATAGTCTTTTATGCATCATGATAAAGCCTTCTTTGAACACATAATGATCATGATGTTGGCCATTGATCAATTGTTCATAGATTTCAGAGAAATCTTCGTCATCAGCATACTACTCTTTCATATCATCCAATTCATGGTGATAAGAAATTGAAACAACAGACACCTGTGGTTTGCGAGATAAAGCATCTGCAACTACATTCTTCTTGCCTTCCACATGCACTATTTGAAAATGAAACATAGATAGGAAATTTGCCCAACACGTGTTTCTTTGACAATTTAGCATGTGTGAGAAAGTATCTAAGTGTTTGATGATCCGTTTGCACTACAAAATCAACACCAAGCGAATAGTGCTTCCAACTAGAAAGTGCATGGATTACATTCAATAACTCTTTCTCATAAATTTGGTAAGTCCTTTCAACGATAGAGAGTACTCTACTCTTGTATGCCACAACTCGGCCATTCTACATTAATACAATACCAATGCTGTTTTCACATGCATCACACTGCACTACGAATGGCTTAGAGAGATTTGGCAAAATAAGTATTGGATTTGTAGTCATTTTCTCCTTCAAACATCTTAATGTTGATTTCTCTTTGTCAGTCCATTGCCATTTGACATCCTTCTTTTCAAGCGCATGTAAACGAGAAGCAATATTTGCACGGTGTCTTACAAATCTTCTGTAGTAAGAGCATAGGCCAAGGAAACTGCGGACATCATTGAATGGTTTTCAAGTCTGGCCAAGAGACAAGTGTTTCTATCTTTGCAGGATCCATCTTCACACCATCGTTAGAAACTATGTCCCCAAGGAAGTGAATCTCTTCTAAAGAGAATTCACTCTTCTTGCCATTAATGAGCAATTTGTTATGCTTAAGCTCATTAAAGACTATAATTAAGTGTTTTCTATGCTCCTCTTCATTCTTTGAGAATATAATCATATCATCAAAGAATGTGCCAACGAAACTTCGATAAGGGTGGAAAATTCTATCCATCATCCTGTTAAATGTGGCAGGAGCATTGGCCAATCCAAACGACATGACTAAAAATTCATAGAGCCCAAATGTCGTTCTAAAAGCAGTGTTATGGATATCCTTTGGCCTGATTCTGATCTGATGGTACCCACTTTTCAAATCTATTCTGCTAAACATTCATGCTCCCTGTAATCGATCAAGAATGTCATCTATCCTCGGAATCGGAAACCTATTCTTGATCGTGTTCTTATTTAAGGCTCTGTAGTCAATACACATTCACCAAGAGCCATCCTTTTTTTGAACTAGCAACATAGGGGAACAAAACAGAGAACTACTGGGCTGAATTAGTCCCTTCTCTAAAAGCTCATTAACCTATGTCATAATCTCTTTTTGTTGCGCTGCACTGACCCTGTACGGTGGCCTATTGGGCAGACTAGTCCTTGGAATAAGATCTATGGTATGATCTTCAGGCATCTCAGGGGGTAACTCTCTTGGTAATGAATCTAAGAAACGGTCACTGAATTTATCCAAGAAAGCCCTTCTACTTTCATCAAGTACAGACACATTACTATCAACTTCATTAACTTGCTTTGCAAGAACCAAGTACGCAAAAATATGATTTTTCATTACAGAAGTAGAAACAACTGGGACAGACTCTCCTTTAAGCTTCACATCTAATACATGAGTCTTGCTCTTATGCACAAGAGTAATCATTCTGTTGTAAGTATCCAAGATAACATGCTTCCTATGGCACCATGGAATACCCAACAAGTAATCACAGCCCTCTGAAGGCATAATATGGAAATCCTCTGTGTCCACATAGCTTTGGATGTGCATACGGAGTTTGCCAAGGATGGGGGTGACACATTCAGTATATCTTGGGCATGCCAAATCAGCCTGTCCAACTGATCCCATTTCCTCGGGACGTATACCCAGCTTAGCTGCCAATGCCAGTGAGATAAAGTTTGCATGAGCTTTAGGATCAAAGAAAATAAGCACCATGGAATTTTTGATCTTTTCCCAAGCTTTGCACAATTCTGTAGCATCATTAGCTGATTGATCTCCCACCATATCAGGCACTAAGCCAATGCTAGGCTTCTTTTTACTTAGCGCATCTTTATCCTCCGCATCTTTAGAAGATTGCTGTGGGCACTTAGAAGCAATATGGGCTTTCTGTTCCCATATAAAGCATTTTCCAGCCATCATTAAAGCCTTTCTTTCTTCAAATGATTTGCCAAAAACCGGCATCTTCTGTTCTTTGCCCTGTTTAAGAGAAGTCTGAGGTTGTTGCTGAAAACTTTTCTTCCAAAAATACTTCTTTGTAAAGCTGGTCTTTTTTGGAAATTGCTTCTTCTTTTTGCTAGGATCCTACTTAAACTGAGAATCCTTCTTTTCAATGCCTTTAAAGCTATTAGCTTTTCCTTTCAACAATGCATTTGCCACACCATTATTTTCAATTAATTGTACCATATTTGTAACCCTGGTCTTGATACAATAATCCTTGATGACTTCGGGCAGACTACAACAATACTTTTCAATTTGTTCTGATAGGGGCACTGTCCTGTAAGAACTCACGGGCTTCCCAAAATTTCTTATTGTACTCTTCTAAATCCGCACAATTTGCGGCGTCCAATTTATGCCATGCAGTCGTGACATTTACTTCAAACATGTTAGTTAACCATGAAGTTGCAAACAACTGTTTAAAATGGACCCAAGTGGCAGGTGGATATTCTTGCATCAACAATATGTTCCACCACTGCAAAGCATTACCTTTCAAAAAAGTTGCAGCCTTCCGCACCTTAGAAGTCTCAATAAAATTCCCCCCAGTGTAAGCTGCATGAAATTGCTGTATAAATGTCAAAGCTTTCAGCTTATCTTGCATACTACTGAAGGTTTCAAACTTTAATACTTGACCACCCTCTTTATAGTCTTTAGACTTTGCACTTTTTGGTGTCAGGTTGTCATAGACAGGTGGCTGTAAAAAGGGGAATCCCTTAGGCGCATTATCAACATTAATTTCACCTGTCTTAGTTGCCATATGCCCACTAGGCTGAGAAAACCAGCCGCTGCATTTTGTACTCTAGGCATCAAATAAGGACTTTGCAAAGTCTGATAACTGGGCTACTGACCAATATTAGCATAAAGTTGGTTCATTGCCTCAATAGGCATCATTCTTGGTGGTCCTCTGGGCAAGTATCCTTGATAATCAATGGGTAATCCAGCCATTGCTTGAAAAATTGACCCACCACCAAAGTATCCAAGATAGGTAGCAAACTGAGGAGGAATAGTCTACGGTGCCACTTGTGCATTACTTCCTTGACCATTCACTCCCTGGTCTTGTGATTGTGCTTCTTGTTGCACTGGACTTGTCTCCATGTTTGGTGCCTTTTTCACATGCTCATGCACATTAGAGGTTTGCCTTTTTGAGCGCTCCATGGTATGATGTGAGGACTCAGCTTGAGAATCCTCATTATGTGGCTTCAAATTTTTTTGCATTCGAGGATTCTTAACAAGCTCTTCGAAAGAGCCAACCATACTGAGGAGTTGTGACATAAACAAGTCCTCCTATTCTTGCTCATCCTGTGGTTCAATCTTGGTTCTAGAAGGTGCTAACACTTGTGCACCAATACTCTCTCTTCGGTGTCTATGAGCAGAAGAAGAACTCTCTTCTTCATGAGGGAGTTTTCCTTTGCCTTTGTCCATGTCTGCCATCTCGCTAGTCTTGTATCCAGCAAATATAGTATCCAAGAAAAAAAAATCTCGTAGTCTCTCTCACCTGTAATCTCTGTAAAACCTGTGTGTGGCCTTTCCACCCGAAACTGTCCGAGCTTAAATTCTTATAGAAAAGAATTCAAATCCCGGGGATGGAACTATGAAACCGCTCTATGACTCACATAAAGCGGTAGTCCCTTCAATTAATACTTGGTCTTTTCACATACACACACAAATAAAAAAATCACTCCCTCGCTCAACACCATATTGGCTATGAAGACCGGGATCCCTCTCGGTATTTCTTTATCAATTAAAAGATGGAAGGTTACCAAAAAAAGGAAGAAATGTTCCAAAGTATAAAACCTGTGAACAGTTGGCTTTCATCTTTTCTGAGTAAATTTCAGCTGCATAAGGACAGTACAACATATCTAGAAGAACATCCCTTTCTGAGTAAATTTCAGCTGCATAAGGACAGTATAGCATATCTAGTACAACATCCCAAGTAGGAAAACACTTTGTGTGAGCATAACTCAATAATCCAAGTGTAGAATTGCAATCTGCAAAACTCTGTATTTACTGTTTTTCACTTGTTTCTTGACTTATTCTTAGCCTTATTCCATTCCAGATCTGTTTCTTATCAGTTGGACTACAAACCCTTTGACCTTGGTATCATTCCAACAGTAAAATAGTTCCACAAACATCACTAAATCAAAGCTGAAAACCTTGTTTCCGTGTGGTGTGGTCATCACTTTCTTTAGTTCCTGCATTGGAGAAGCAATCAGCTGCTCTTGAACCTGGACAGTGAGGCTATTGCCTCAGCAGAAGTGCAAAGAAAACACAAAATTGTACATTCGATGGAATTAGCCCATCATGTAGAGCATTTTCTCTGAGAATAGAGAGAGAATTGACTAGAGGGAGCAAGCTCTACCTCCATACATGAGTCAGAGACAAAGAAGTACTCTCCATAGCTGATGTACTTGCAGCAATCTGCCCTCAGCCCTTGAAAACTTTGTGCTCAGATTTGCCCCTTCTGCCTATTACGTTTAAAAAAAGAAAAGCTCTCTCTCTCTTTTGGAAATTGTGCCCAAATTGTGACACATGGCATACATGTAACAAATTTTCCATTTTCTAGATTTGAAGAGGAAGCCAAATTGGGAAAAAGGAAAGGAAAAAAGAACCAAAGCTTGATGCTCTGATAGCAATTTCAAAGAAGAGAGGTTGAGAGGAGAGAGAGAATGAGAAAATAGAGAGAGAGAGGAAGAAAGAGAGAGAGACTAGGAGAGGAGAGAGAAAGACAGGAAAGGGGAGAGAGAGGGGAAGGAAGCCATGGAAGTTAAAGGAGAAGGTGAACAATTAATTCTTGATTATACTTGGAAGTTGGATGCCTTAAACTAGGTCTCTTACACCTTTTATACCTTGGTTAGTGCGATTGGGTATTTGACCCCTAGTTCCTGTGTGTCACTCCTTACACTTACCTATTCTTTGCATTGCATGACCATACTTATCTTTGTAAAAGAACTCTTGGGCAAGTAAACAATTTCTCCACAAGGGACACTGTCCAAGTGGCACTTGTTGCATGTGCATGCACATTCTCATCGTGTAGCATTCATCTATGCATCTCATTATGTAGAGCACCCTTGAGTGGATCCTAAGCTATTTTCATCGGTGATAATAGCCACTACACTTTCATACTTCTTTACCCCTTTACTTCATCACCAACACCCTTGACGGGTGGTTGGGATAGTCTTTTGTTTTGTGTTGTTGGATCTAACCATCCCTTTAGTTTTTTCCATGGGCACAATTACTCTTTCTTTTTTAAAAAGAAAAGAAAAAGAACAAGAAAAAAAAAAGTTCGAAGTGGTTCCATTGGCTTTGTAAGTTTTGGTAGACCAGTGGGCAGCCAACAAGCGCCCTTTGTTTGATGCCTTGGCCTCTTTGGGGTGACCCTTTGGTCTGCGGAGGTAAGATAATCATCACCTTTGTAGTCTTGGTACGTCCTTGGGCAATTGACATGCACCCTTGGCCCGATGCCCTAGCTACTTTGGGGTGAGATGCTTCAGGATATTATGGGCTGAGCTATGCTTGCAATCCCTTTCTAGTTCTAGTTTTGGCCTAAGAGGGGGTGTTACTCTAACAAAAGATGCATCACACATTAGATCTTCATTAGCTCATTAAAACAACCCCAAAACTCAAAGATTACCGAAGTTTATGTGTCCCGAAACCCTAATTTTGGTAGGATCCATATCTATAAATAGGAGGTTGCCCAGCCACTCAGCTCATCCCTTTTTTGCAAGCTCTTCTAGCCATCAGCCTCTTCCACTGGCTGTCCAGCCGCCGTTGCCACACTGTGTTTGCAGCCAGCCTGCTGATGTCATCTTCTCTCTCACACTGCCTATGTTTTCAGCATGTCTGACTACACTTACCGCTGTTGCAATCATATGCATCAGATCAGCCTGTGTTTATAGCAGCTGCAGGCCACCCTACATCAGCACACACCTCAGCTGTCTTCCAGTCTTCAGCTGCTATCGGTGATCAGCTGCCTGTCTTTGGCACACTGCTGTGTTTTCTAGATTCAGCCTCGAGACTGCTGCATTTTGGTTTTGACCCTGCTGCCCTTCCACATTCAGATCTTGTTGGTGGTCATAGACCTTGGGATTTGTCTCCGTTCATTGTCACTCTGACTACTCCCATTGCTTTGCCCTGGCCACTTGAGCATTCTATACATTCTTACATTCATTTATAGCATTGATTCATTCATTTCAAAGTTCTCTCTCTTCTTTGTCTATGTTTTGTGTTTTTCTGTTTAGTGTGTTCTTGTGTTTTACTCATGTTCATACATTCTCTATTTTCTCAATGCAAATCCTAGCATCACTTTACATACTTGATAGTTGGTTATGCATATCAAATCAGAGCATTAAGGATCATCTTGATTCTCAATTGCATGAGATTTATCTAGGTTTTGCGTTCATTCTCATACTTTCTTTATGACATTCTCCAAGCAAGGCTTGAACTCTCACCATTTGAGAAGTCAATTCAATGATTCTATTTGATGTGGGGGCACTTCCCCTATGTGACGTGCTTTGGAACACAATCCATTCTTGATTTGGGTAGAAATTTGATGGCTTCTAAGGAAAATGACATTCAAACTTCCCCCTCCCTTCCCAGTCCTGGGAGTCATCAAGCTTAGTGGCTCTTGAATTACCTTTGGCAGCAGTTGGATGACATAGGGCAACTCTTTTTCACCAACTAACACAGACCTTGGATTTTGAGTTGAGACATTACAGAGTTTTGTGCTGCTCTAGAGATGGAGCTTGTCATTGATTGAGAGCAGAGCTCATTTTTGGAGGACTGCCATTCTTGCAATAAAGTGCATTGCTGCCTGCAGAAGACAGAAGAGGATAACACTGTTTCTGGGGCAAATTCAGATGCTGCAAAAAAAAACCACGCTAAATCATATGTCTATGCGTGGAAGAGGGATAAGCACTATAACCTGTCTAAGAAGGCACATGTTCTCTTGCCCCACAAGCATGCATGCATATTATATGTACACACATGCATGCGTGTGTGTGTGCACACACACGAACACGAGACTTAAAAACCTTTTAGCTGTTTATCAGTCCTGCCTTAGAGGCTTGATATAGGCACTGCCTGCCAAAGTCAGACTAAGAGAGATTACTTTTAATCCTTATGGTTATGTTTTGTTCGTGCTCAAAACACTGGTATTTTAAAGCTTGTGAAGTCCTTTTGTGGGTTTCTAATTCTATTAAATAAAATGAGGTCTTGGCCATGTAATGCATTACACTGAAAATCAGTACTCCTACATGTAGAG
Source organism: Lygodium microphyllum (assembly GCF_053477565.2). Classification (NCBI taxonomy): domain Eukaryota; kingdom Viridiplantae; phylum Streptophyta; class Polypodiopsida; order Schizaeales; family Lygodiaceae; genus Lygodium; species Lygodium microphyllum. The sequence continues at coordinate 60,537,182 of NC_141158.1, read as the reverse complement.
GTCTTATTTTTGCCTAGTTGTTCACTGCCTTTTTCATTCAATGTTCTTTAAGTTTTTCTGTTTTGTAATACTTTGAAGATCAGTGTCTATACTTTTTACTTCCACATTTTGGAAGGATCATACCTCTCCTTGTCTCTCATGGCTCTTAGACGGCAGGATTATAGCAAATCTTTGCTTCTTGTTTTGTCTTTTAAATGCTGGCCAGAAGGCCAATTGTATACATGGCTATTTTCAATACTGCACAGAGAGAGAGAGAGAGAGAGAGAGAGAGAGAGATTTACGAAAAAAAAAAGAGAGAGAGAGAGAGGCACTTCATATCTACAGGTCAAATGCCACTCTTGTGGGGACTTAATTGAGCGCGAGCTGCTTAATTTGCATCAGAATGAGAAATGCCCCCAGCGAATGATACCATGTGGATATTGCGACTTCCCTGTGGCTGCTGTAGATTTTGATGCTCATGTGGTAAGTTTGTCTTTGGCATGCTCCAGAAACAAAAAATACTGAGTGTTTGAGTGCTTGAATTAATGTTCATCTTATGACAGGACCACTGTGGGAATAGGACAGAAATGTGCATACCCTGTGATAAATATGTGAGGTTACGTGAGAGAATCTTGCATGACTTGCACTATCATAGCAGCAATGAGGATGAAAGTGGACCATCTATAAGGTTCGTGCATTTCTGATGAATGCTCTGTATTTCATATCCTTAAATTTCACTGCAAGTTAGCAAGTTGCAAATGTTTTGGACTAGCAGGGACAACTTGTGGAGCCAGCAAGCAAGTTCAGAGCCTGCCCAGGGGCCTCAGAACCACGGAAATACCACATCGAAGCGGAAATTATTAATCACATTTGCTATTGCAGGCATTGCCATTGTGATAGGAACATTTGTAATTCAGAGAAGAGGGCCAAACCAACGTCAGCAATGAACAGGTGATTTACCATCATCCAGTCTGCTGCAAACTGAAGAGGAGCTTTGCCACCCCTCAGCAGCAGTATGGCATCTCCAAATGCTGTACTATACGAAAAGCTGGCCCAACCAGCAAAAAAGTTTGATACGGTGTAGCTGAGGGGTTTTTGTATCATATGAGGGACTCCATGAGACCTGTGCAGTATGCCTTGGATGCCACTAGTTGAGGAGGGTAATAAGGACCTGCTTTGGTCTGATTGATTCTTTGAGTTGATGTGCACTAGTGGCCTACTTGCAGCTTTTGTATTCTTTTCCATTTTGTAGCTGCACTGTTCATGATCACGAGGTTCAATTCATTCCATATACCTGGCCATGACTTTGAAAGTTGTTGCCCTATAAATCATCAGGTCAGCAGAAAGTTGGCCCTCAATATACAGTGGGCTCTATAATGTCAGAGACAGAATGTATAAAATAAGTAGGTATCTCCATTATTTTGAGCTTTTTGTGCAATGCAAAACTTAGAACTCATCAGCTGGAGGGAACTGATTAAAATAAACATTGTGGGTTGTGTTGTTTTTGGAAGCTAATTGTCTACTACCTAACAAGAAATAGATGGATATCAAATCTATTTTATAATATCCAAAATAGAAACTGATTAAATGAACATTGTGGGTTGTGTTGTCTTTGGAAAATCGATTGTCTACCATCTAACAACAGGAGTATAAAATGTATTTTATAGTATCAAAATAGACAGTGGTTGTTTGTAAACCATGCCACATTGTTTGCACAACTAGAAATATCAAATCTCAACAAAACATCCATTGGTGTATTTTGCTGTCTAAATAGGTCATATGTGAGTCTATAATCTCATGCATAGTTTAAAAGATCATATGCTCCATTGAATAGTGAATAGCTTTGAACTTGTTCTTGCAAAATCCTATCTAGTGCATGCAACGACTGGTGGGGGTTGGGATATTACAGTGTGAGTATTTCATATCGCTTGTCAATTACAACTGAAAATAATGCCTTGTGAATTGGAAGTTTGCTTGAAGTTTGTTGAGTATCTATTTGCTTTTGCAAAGATGCCATATTTGATGCATTTCAACAAACGCATTACCTACACTCATCTCCTAATTGAATGTATTTTTGACAATCTTAAGTTGTAATTTTGTGCCCTTGTCTATGATTAGTAGTGCCACATGCTTCTGAAAAACAAAGGCATTTAATGATGGCCATTGGGTTGCACTTGAGTGAAACCTTTCCATGCTTTTTTACCTTGTCCATACTATTGACGTATTACATGTTATCGCATACTAGACCCAAAGCTTGTTAAACACTTCATGCTTTTGGACATAGACCATGTTTCACATACACACCCACCAATGCCTTGCCAACAACATTGCCTATTTTAGTAATCTTGAAATATATGTAGCTCTTTATGTTGCTACATGATTTCAAGACAAAAATAAATATGCATGTTGCATTTGGTCAAAACATTGTAGTGCTTGCTCATCATGATATCTTAGGCCTTTGCAATTGTCACCCAAGTTGGGAGTTTTGTCACATGATTCTTTGTTCCTATGAGAAACCAACTTTTGGATGCAAACATGCGTAGTACCAACAAACATGTCTTTTTTAAACAAACCTTCATTAACAATCTTAACATGTAGTTCTTTCCCTTTGTTAATGACCCTTATGGTGCCACACATTTGAGATAGTGATCGGCACCATTTTGGGCACCTCCATATTTATCCTAGGAGCCTTATAGTTTTACATATTTTGTGCACACTTGACATACGTTGAGTATTCCATCATTGTCAGCTTATAGGGTCAATCATATCACACACATTGAGTAGTGGTTATTGTGTAGTTGATAGTCAAGTCTATAGTTAAAGTAGGTAGATAGTCAATGTCGATAGACTTGTATTAGTCTATGTCTATTACTATATGTACTATGTGATAATAAAATAAGAGCGTGTAAAGATGCTTTATGGAAACAATTGCATGAGATATTATCCACTTTTGTATCTTGCACTATGTATGAGAAGAGAGAGCGAAGAATGAAGAAGGAAACTATTAAGCCCTCCATCTTACCTATGATTCATATATAGTTGCCTCTTGTAAATTGTTCATTTGGTATAAGAGACAGCGGGGTTGGTGGAGCATGGAGCACAAGAAGTCAAGGCCAACAACAAAATTGAATCATGATGTTTGATGCTAAGAGAGGTACAAATGAAGAACGAATTTTCCAAACTCAAACAGGTGCTTGAAGTGATTGAGCTATTGAAACTCAATTTGGGGGTTTTCATAGCCCAAATTGGAAGTGTTCGGATAGCTCTTGAAGACGAAAATCTAAGGTCAATCAGGTGGTTTTTTAATACTTGAAGAAGAGATTGTGTTTATGTTTTGATATACGCAAACATAAGGGATGCTTAACCAAGGAAGAAGCTTGTTTTTGAGAAGCACAAGGGAAGCTTAAGACATGGCCAACTAAATTAGGGGGCTTGCTTGTGTGTTAAGCAAGGGACTTGAGTTTGTTAGTAGAGAGAGAAGATTGGAATTTGAATTCTTGTAGCTTGGTTTATAGCTTACGCCCCAGTGAATCATTTGATGGATAGAATATGCCACCCTAATTCATTTCAATAACCATCGAAACCCATTCCTATCCTTGCATATTTTTGGCGGATTAGTGAGCCATCTTCTTGGGAGATGAGCCTTTTAAGAAAGGCTCCTATTATGCATTCATCTAATGTTTAAACCTTAGTCTTATAGTCATTTCTACATTGAGGTCTCAAGGAACTAGTTTGGCATAAAATCCTTTTCAAATTGGTATACAAGTGGAACTAGTTACATAAAGCTATGTCAACATTTGGTATTGAAGAACTAGACATTTTGTTACTCTTTTTAGACTATTGAGAGTGGACTAGATAAAACTAGAACTATTTTCCCATTGTGCAGGGTCCAAAACTAGCAAAGAATTGATTCAACTATTTTGTGCTCACACTACAGGAGAAAAACCAGACATTTTGGAGGCCTAAAAGGGTTTTTTCATGGATGTTTCAAAGGCTGTTTTGAGTGGGGGAACATTTGCAGAAAAATTTGGGAAAAATAAGCTTGTATTTAGCACTACTTGTTGGCAACTATTTGTCTTTCGACATTATTTTGGGCATGTTTTTGGCCTCATATATGTACACATTTTTGGTAATTGGAGCATAGTGGGACCTATTTATTGAGAACTATTGATGGACATTTGATATATCTCTTTTTGGCATGTTTTGAGAATATTTTTGGTTGTTAATAAAGCTCATCTTTGGCATAGAAAACTTGGATGCTTTGTGTTATGTACTTGCACTGGACATGTCGATGGTATGGGGCTCTTATAATTGAGCATTTTGGTGCATGTATATATGATGCACCTATTCCAAATGATGTGATTCATGCTATTGAGCTTGGGCATTTTGATATTGTAGTGTGTGCTTATGCACTAGTCTAAATAGAGGGAACAAATATGTGTTTATTTGTATGCATATGGGTAGATTGAATGTATGTGCATGGCAATTGCAAAGGGCTATTATCCTCCACTGATAAATGAGTTCTAGGATGACACAAAGTGCAAGAGTGTAAAAGATTTGTGGAATCCAAAATCATACACTGAGTTTCTAGTGATATGTAATAATATGCATTGCAAGCAAGCATATAAATCATGTCCTCTTTCCCAAAGGTTGCTAGTGCTTGTAGATGGTTGGAATGAGACAGAGAAAACTTACAAGTTTATTTGCAAATCATGCTGAACTCACATACACAAGGACAAAAGACTTTACAAGGTACACTTTATTGCAATGTAAAATTTTCAAAATCCCAACGAGTAATCTTTGATATAGATTACTAAAATACATATTTTTTTATTTTGATGAATAGGGCAATCCATGAAGTTTTTCTTTATTATTACATTGGGATAGATTTAAGGCTGCCTCAAAGACAACCTAGAAGAATTGTGGAGTTTTTGAGGTCAAGGTTCTCAATGTTAGAAAGAACTATTTTATTGGAGTTATACCAGTTTTATTTATTCCATTTAGCTCTAAAAAGGTGCTTGGGAGCTCTAGCAAGCCTTTTCATGTCTTCATGCAGCCATTGATTGATGAGTTGGAAAGTATGCTTGTTGATGGGTGCTACAAACCATATGACACATAATGCATGATAGTTTGATTTGAAGGAAAGGATGAGGTTTGAAGAATATGTACGTGGCTACATGAAATGATACAATATACCAAATTATCCATATTGGGAGTGTGTCCTTGCTTACGATACAAAAACTATAGAAAATCATCTATCTGGAAAACATAGCCTTCATTCCAAAGTTGAGCAATCGTTATCTTATTACATCAATTCTAGTCCATATATAGGACTCCACATGAGTGCAAGGACTACCAATCTGCCCTTAGCTAATATAAAGGCCTTTTGAGAGACCTATCTTGGACTCATAGGAGGTAGGACTAATCCTAGTGCACCCAAGGAATTACGGCTAGAACCCCTTGGCTCCTTGGTGCCTTCTAGCTAGCATCTAGTCCCTACAGAGAGATCTCTCACATACGGTGCCAATCTTAGGATCCAAAGTGGACAAACATTTCCTTAGTGAAGAGCTCTATGGCTAACCCTGAATTAGAATACACAATTATCCAAACACTCATTTTGAGTCCACTAAGTAATTGTTGAAATATATTTTATGCATCAAAATCCATCCTAGGTGCCATTCACTCTAGTATGAGATTCTGCTTGAATTAACTAAGTTAACATGAACTTGTCATGGTCATTAGCCTATTATTTTGAAAGGGAAATTTAGCCTTGAGATATTTTGGTATCTCTAATTGAGTTTGGTTTCTTCCTTGGAACTTTTAAACCCTTTGAAATTCAAGTAGATAATTATAGGGATCTTATGATTTCTTTGAACCATGACCTCTTTCACATTGGGTTATAAGAGTTTTTGTTACACAACTTGTTTAAAGGTTGCAAAAAAAATCTTCTTCATAAGGGTCTAAGAAGGAAGTCGTCTAAGTAGATACACCTCTAGATTCCTCTTAAACTAAATCATCTTGAGCTTTCTTTGTTTTTTAACATCATAGTAAGGATAAACCTTCCTAATGAGAATCTTAGTTAGGGATGCGATACTCTACTAACCAATTTCCTCTTCAAGGACTAGAACCTCATAGAATTCAATTTACTAGGAACCTATCAAGGTCATTTGACCTCGCCAACCCTAGGTTCCTTTTTCATTCAACTTAATAGCTTATTACTAACTCAATCTATTGAATTTTTACATAAGAAAGGCCATGTATTTAGACTAGCATCACATTGAGTGCAACTCTTTTTAGAAAAGGATAAAGGATTTAATTGTCCTAATATTTCATTGGGCATAACTTCGAGAAGGAAAATCATCTAATCTTACATTCATGGAGTACAATTTTGATCATAAGTTCCTCCCTAGTTACTAAGCTATCATTCTATCATCGCAAGTAAAGAAAATACTTTAACTATTGTAGGATAACACATTATGCAAGGACTAGTCCCATCATGAGAGAGGATGCTCCCTTCAAAAATTTCCTCCTAAGTGACTAACTTATTGTTCGTTTACAAAAGTTTCAAGATCCCATAGGGATGCCTGAAACTCAATAGTTTTGCTATACATTATCTTAATTCCTCAACTATTATTGAATACAAAATGTTCTTTCTAAGTATAAGATAGGCACCTGGACTTGAGCGGTGCAATAGGGGCTTCATTTGCATGCACTATTTCTTGTTCAACTCCTACGCTTCTTCACTTTGGGGCCATCATGATCACATGAAATCTCCTAGTACATCCCTTCTCTTGCTTATCCTTGGGTCTTTTTCAATCTTGTAAAACTCGTGCATCCTTGAATGTGAGGCTTGTAGAACTTTGGTTTATGAAGGAGAATAGGTCTCATAGGGGGTTATGGCTTGGCAAGACAAGGGTACATTGGGAAATTTTTTTTTGTAGTGGTAGAGTAGAAACCAATATGATGCCTTACGTTTTGGGGGAAGAGAATTGGCTTAGTGTATCTTGAAATTTGATGAGAATAAAATATAAAATAATGAAAAATTTAGCAATAGCTCAAATGGGATGATTTAATGAGCTTGAGTGGGAGAAAGGGAAGAGTTGGTATCTGTGAAGCAAAGGGATACCCAATAGCTCAAAATTTGGAGACGCAGGTTAGAGAGTTGATGGATGGGGTTGTGGGAAAAGTAATTGGTCGAGGTGGGCTTCAATCCAATTGGATTTCAATCACTTTGAGTCTTCGACTCTTTCTCTATCTCGCCCTCTCTCTACCTCTCTTCTCATTTGTATCTCTATGTATCTATGTCTCTCTCTTTCCACCAATATGATTTGAAAAAAGAATGGAATATCAACCTTAGTATCTCTATTAAGGTCTATTATATAGCCCTTTAGTGGGTTTAATTTTGGTTTCCCTTTCTTTTGTTCCTCTTTGACTCTTGTAATACTTGACCTTATTGAAATCAATGGCCTCTCCATCTCTTATTTGATTTGATGCATGCAATCAATTATAGGTCTCTCTCTCTCTCTCTCTCTCTGTCTCTCTGTCTCTCCCTCTCTTTCTCTCTCTACTAATTTTATGGATTTTGTGGTAGACACACTAATTGTCCTTGCCTTTTTTCTTATCAATGTGTGGAGGTGGAGAGAATGTCTCAATTCAAATTAAGATGGTTGAGGCAGTTAATACCTTTGATAGCAAACTGACTTATAGGGAATGTCAAGTAGAGCTATGGTTTTTTGATGGTGATGATGATGTCGAGGAGAGAAATACTAATTTTTTCAATATTTGACCTAAATTCTTTTTTTCCCTATCTTTGTTCTAAGGTCTTATTCATCCTACAAGCCCCCATTCTTTATCATGTTCAATCAAGTTCTAATGCATGCGAAATATGGAATCATGATCTTATAACCAAGTTAGAATATTGCTAGTTGCTTATTTGGGGATATTGCATCCTCTCTCTCTTAAAGGAATTAAGCTTTCCTCATCTCGAGAAAAACTAGTGGCGTTGTTAACATAAGGTATCCTCATCAATCCAAGTGGCATCCTCTTCAAAATAGTATTTCTATTGGTGGATAAGGTATTCCCTATGTGTTCTATTCCTAGGAATCCTTTATTTTACATCAAGTATTCTTTCATGTTGAAGCTCAATGAATCCTTGGCTTGGCGTTACAACTTATTGATAATCAAGAACATGTTTAGGGCTAGGTACACAGGCTTTCAACAAGCTAACATGGAATACATCATGGATTTTTAGGTTTTTGGGAAGTTGCAAGTTGTATGCATTAGTACATAGGCACTTGAGGATCTTGTAAGGCCCACAATATCTTGGACTCGTCTTCTTGAATTCACCCAATGATAGTGATCTCTTCTTTGGCCAGACATAGAGAAACCCCATGTCTTTTCCTTTGAAGATCTACTCTAGCCTTCGAAGATTGGCATATGCCTTTTATGATCCTTGGCTACTTGAATATGCTATCTAATTGTTTTAACATGTTCATCCATTTTATCTAAGATCTTCTTAGAGATTTCCACCTTAAGAGTAGTATCAGAAAAGGTGAGCAATGTAGCACAACCTTGCCTATACAAAGCCTAGAAAGGGATCATCTTGATGCTTCAATGATAAGGTGCATTGTAAGTGAACTCTATTAAGTGTAGATATTTCATCCACCATTTAGGTTATCTACAACAACAATACACCTTTAGTATGTATTCAATGACTTGATTTACCGCTTTTTCTAGCCATCAGTTTGGAGGTGGTAAGTTGTATTGAAGCATAAGTCTCAATGGCTTCAAATAAGCTCTTCTAAAATCAAGAAGTAAATAGGGTATCTTGATCACAAATGATCCCTTTTGACAATCCGTGGAGTCCCCTTTACAAAGAGCCTTGCAATATCTGAAGCCTTGCAGTTTATGTTGATGGGAAGAAGATGAACAACCTTGGTTAGCATGTCCACATTCACCATGATAGAGTTGTATCCTCCTTGGACTGAGGATAACCCCATTATAAAATCCATACTAATGAATTCTTGCTTCATTTGGGGAATAGCAAGCAGTTGGAGCTTGCCTAGTATCTTGACATGCTCGGCTTCTTTTTACCCATTGGTAGCTTAGACATTCACTGACATACTTAAGTACATCACCCTTTAGTTCCTCCCCAAGGTAACTCTTCGAGATAGCATGGAGTGTTTTGGCATAGCCAAGGTGTCTTGAGAATGTGGAGTCATGGGCTTCCCAAAGTACCTTCTTCTTCAATTCTTGATTTGTAGGAATGCAAGCCTTGTCTTCAAGTAGAGAAGACCCTCCTTGATAGAAAAGTCTTGATACTTAAGCCATAACTTAGGATCTTGCTCCTTAATTTGGACATCTCTTTGTAATTGCTAGTATTTTGGGTCCTTGGATGCTTCTTTCTTTGCCATCTAGATGCTAGGTTGCTTGTCAACGACAATATAGTAGCTACTGACTCTGCTTTTGATGGTTTCTCCAAAATAAGAGCATTGAGGAAAGCCTTGTGGCTCAATGCGTCTATAAGGACATTCTTCTTTCTTAGACTATATTTTATCTTGAAGTCGTGCTTTTGCAAGACTTTCAACCACCTTCATTGTCTCATGTTTAGATTTGGTTGGGTAAAGATCCACTTGAGACTCTTTTGATTAGTAACTTAATTAAACTTCTTCCCAAGCAAGTAGTATCTCCATAACTTGAGAGAACACGTGATTTATTTCTCTACAAATCTTCAAAGGAACTCATCACTTTTTCATACAATATTTCAAGACAACCACTACATCTAGCATTCTAGTATAGGAGATGAAAGAGAACTAAAGGTGCATGGGCACCTTTAGACTTTGAGGAAAGCAATAATAACTTTACTTTGACTATCTATTTGGAGGATAAGGGGGTACAATTTAATGTGAGCAAAGTCATGCTTCCAAAAAAGACTAGTATCACTGGGATTTTTGGATATGGTCCGCAATACTTTGCCTTCAGAACTAAATACTTCATAGCATTCCCATATTATGTTGACCTTTTCAATCTTTGAAGTTATCCTCTAAAAAACCAATTGAATTACTCCACAAGAGCATTGGTTTTTGTAACTCCTCATCATATTTTTGGATTTAGGGTTGTAGAAATACATACACACAATTTGGAGAAGAAGAAGCTTGAGAGAGCCAACATGAAGTATATTGAGAGATATTAATAGATAAGATTTACAAGACTTACTATACACTAAAGCAAATAGGCATGTATATGAGGTTGGGGGGAAATGTTCTAGAGAGAGAAATAAGTTAAAGTAGTAACTATATTCACGTGTATAACTACCAAATTTTGGTAACAAATCCCTCCCATGAGTGATGCAATAAATAAGAGCTAACACTCATGTATAGGGAAGTACTACCGAGGTGGGTAGACTATAATCAATCCACAAAGGGGAATAAGCCCAAATCTTCACAAAAAGCTTCAAATTTCTCACAAGGCAATGCATCTATGAAAAGATATGTGAGGTTTCTACATAGGGTAGGTTGATCTCTCCTATAGAGAGTCTCTCCCTAATATAACGATAATGCACCTCAATGTGCTTAATATGTGCATGGAACACTAGGTGAGAAGCCTCAGATCTTGGCATTGGCATTGCAAGAGCTAGAGCCTGAAGTCAGGAGTTGGAATGAAGAGATCTGAAGTGGTCTATAGGAGAAAAGAGAGTTGTCCCAAAATGTCTTGCAGATGGCAGCCATAGCTTTGTTCATTAGTATGTATCTTGTGCCTGAGGTGCCTACAACTTATTGAGGCTTTTCAAGATGGTTCTTTGCCACTTGAATGAGCTCTGTTGCATGAGCATTTAGTAGAAGAACATTAGCAAACCCAAAAACATAGGCATATCAAATTGCACCTATTCTGGAGACTGACAGGAGTAGATAGCATCAAGACACAAACACAAAGCCATTGCTTGTCTTGATTAAATGGTCATTGTCATGGGCATCATTGAGTTTGAGGTGCAAACCATTATCTCAGCCATTGGTTACTTTAAAATACTTGCCATCATAGAGCTCGTTTGAATCAGCCTTAAAGTCAGTGTGATTAAGCAAATTTTGGGCTTGCTCTAGAATGGGTGAATGGACAGCTTGAAGAGTTGATATTATGAAGGTTATGTAGCTTAGTAAGGAGCTAATAAAAACAAGAATTATTGGCAACACTAATCACAGTAGGAGAAGCCCCCATTTGAACTTGGAAACCATTGTAAATAGGTTGAAACTATGTATGTACCTACCTAGAATTGTGGAAAGTATTCAGCCTTGAAATTCTTGTGTTGGGCACACACACAAGTACATGATATGTTTGGCAATGTATAATCTGTCATTGAATATATGAGACTTGAAGTTTTGGAGCATCCTAATATCTATTTAGTACACTCTAAATGCTTAGATGTTGATCCATGAATGTAAGATGTTTTGTGGATGTAAATGAGCATTAAATTCTCTCATTTGGACTAAAATATTGCTGGTTATAATAATGTACTCACTGCAAATAGCATTTGGGAAGAATATTTAGCATTGCTACTTACATACGATGCTAGCATTGATGCTTGTCTGATTATCATGTATTGAATCACTGATGTAACGGGACAAGTTTATTCTTGAGGATGTTTTGGGCTGAGAATACCTCATTTTACACAGGGAATTAACTACTAGTCATTATAGACTTATTTTTGTCTACTGTTACATAACTTGGTTGCATACAAGATACACAGGAGATGAAGTCTACATGAACATGCCATCACGTCTAGATGTTTTGCCACACGTTTGGGAATGTTTATGACATGTGCGTGAGCTAAAATAAATTGATTATTGTAGAGATTTACTATAAATTTTTTTGATTTGAAACCGTCATACATAATTTGCTTGGTTTGTAGGGAGTCAGACACTATCTAATTCAGACTGCATTGAATACATAGAGTTGCAGAGATGGCAAACTGTGCCACAAGCATGGCCACATTACAAAAGAGTGTTGGAAGAAGTAGGTTGATCAAAAAGGGTAGAGAGCAAGGTCATTATGCATCTTTTGAGAGACTCTTTGCTATGACTCATGTACACAACAAGGGCAAGCAGCAAGGAAAGTCTGGTGATGTCTAGTATATAGATTCTGGTGTCTCAAACCACATAGCACCACATGGTGAGTCATTTGTTGAGCTAAAGTCAGGTGCTAATGGCTATGTATGTACTGGAGATGATTCTCAACATGATATAACACACACATGGATTGTTCCTTTAAAGGGTTATGCCTAATGATGGCAGGAAACAACACCTGCTTGATGTATTGCATGTACCATTGATCACCAAGAATCTGTTATCAGTAGGTCAGATGGTTGAGCAAAACTTGTAGGTATGATTTAGTAGAGATGGTTGCTTCATAGAGGAGTATGGTAGAGGATGTAGATTGGTTGCTAAAGGTCAGAGACATGGTAGGATATTTACACTGGATGCAAATATACCTAAGTTGAATGCTACTATGTTTGCTCATGATGGGGCAAGTATCTGAAACATTGATATATGGCATAAAATGGATTGGACATATAAATGTCCAAAAGCTAAAAAATATGCAGTATAAGGAGCTTGTTATAGGGATACCAAGGTTTAAGTATGTTGATTTGGGACATGTATGCTCAACACGTTAGTTTGAGAAACAAGCTAGGTTTCCATTTTCCAAGAATACATGGAATCACAACATGCCTTTAAAGCTTGTGCACTCAGATGTCTGGGGACCTGTGCATAATGCATCACTTGGTGGGTCTCCATACTTGTGACATTTGTGGATGACTATAGCAAGTACACATGGATATACATCTTAAAGCACAAAGATAAGGTGTTGGATAGCTTTATGGGTTTTAAAGCTCATGTTAAAAAAGAGCTTAACTATTATGTCTCATGCTTATGATCAGACGGTGGTGGAGAGCATGTCTCAAAGAAGTTTGATAGATACTTTGCAAAGCATGGGATTAGGAGGTAATTGACTTGTAACTATACTCCATAGTAGAACAAAGTTGTTGAAAGAAAGAATAGGGTGATTATGGGGACAGTCACTAGGGCCATGCTAAATGAGAAGGATATGCCTTTGTATTATTGGGTTGAAGCAACACTTATGGCTATCTTGTTATGAATAGAACACCTACTACATGAATACATGAAAAGACACCTTATGAGTAGCTATATGGCTGAAAGTATTTGGTAGTATTGCCTATGTTCATATTCTTGATTGACAAATGGAAGAAACTTGACCCTAAAACAGTGATGTGTGTTTTCATTGGATACTCACGGGAAAGAAAGACATATAAGTGCATTTTTTTGATTACACGAGAGATATTTCTCAGCCATGATGTCATATTTGATGAGTTAGCATCTTGATGTGGTGCTAAGCAGGCTGCAATATATGATGACACTTCACAGGGTGGCACATATGCTAAAAATGGACAACAAGGCACTTCTTCTATCACTAGACCTATTCAAGATGCATTTGGCAATGTAAGTCCTTAGATAGGCATGCTACGCAGCCATGGGTCTCCATCACTGACATGGGTACATCGGCGAGGGGGAGAGATATAGGAAAAGAGAAGGATTTTGATGTTGGTATAGGTCCATTGACTTCAGTTTAAGACTCTAGTGAGAGTGTTGATAGAGAATTTGGCATACCTGCAGTGGTTACACCTAGAGTTAAGTAGAGACACGTATTGCCGCATGAGAGAGGGAATCTAATTCACCTCCATTGCGGAGATTTCAGAGAGAAAGGAAGCTTGTGGATAGGCTTACCTATAGTGGATACTTAGTGAGACATTATGCATACATGATAGAAGTGTTGAAATAGAAAGAGTCTATATCTTTTGCAAAAGTAGTTAAGGATAAGAATTGGTGCAAGGCTATGGATGATGAATATGAGGCTTTGCTAAAAAATAGAACATGGGGTTTGATTGAGTTGCCTAAGGGAAAAGTGCATATTGGATACATGCGGGTCTATAAAATAAAATGTAAATTTGATGGCTCACTAAAAAGGTACAAAGCTAGATTGGTAGTGAAAGGATATGCCCAACAGTATGGGCTAGACTATGAGGAAACCTTTAGTCTAGTTGCTAAGATGGCAACTATACGGATTATTATAGCATTGGCTATATGAAAAAGCTAGAATTTTTATCAGTTGGACATTAAAAATGCCTTCTTAAATGGTGATTTCGAAGGACAGGTTTATATGGATTAGTCAGAGGGCTATGTGCATCCCAACTATCTGTCATATGTACACAGATTAAAGAAAGCATTGTATGGCTTAAATCAAGCCCCACAAGCATGGAATGCTAATAGTGAAATATGGGATGAGAGAGGGAGAGAAGAGAGGATAGCAAGAGAGAGCTCGAGGGGGGGAGAAGAGAGAGGGAGGAACAGAGGGCTATCAAAGAATATTTACACTTATTACAATGCAATCTTAATGGTATTTGAACTAATTTTTAAATATTTTTCCCTTTCTTTTGACTAGCATTTGAAAACTGAGCCTCTTTTTTGAAGAAACTTATGTTTAGTGGACCACTATTTATAATATGTCAAAAAGCCTAAACTATCTACTTTTTAAACCCCCAATCCATCTACTTTTAGCACCAAAATCAAGCCACCTATACATGTTTTTACCTTAATAAAATATTCTCACTTTTCTAGTGAATTGTTTGTAATAAACTTGTCGTACGTACTTGTGACTCTACTGTGACTAGTTTAATACCTAAGCAATGAATAATTTTTTAAAATCACCAAGGCAGCCCATTTTATTCCAACCAAGATTCAGTTTACTGCTTCTCAAGTGGCCAGTTAGTTTATGGAGCAAATTTTTAGACTACATGGATTACCGCAGGTGATTGTCCATGATAGAGACTCAAAGTTTATGAGTAACTTTTGGCAGGCGGTATTTACATCTATGGGCACTAAATTGGCTCCATCTACGGCTTATCATCCTCAAACTGATGGACAGACAGAAAGAGTTAATAAATGGTTGGAAACTTATCTTGCTCGCACAAAGAATCCACTTTGTGTATGAGCCCCGGTCATCAAAGTTTACAGAATCCACCGTAAAACCTCACGAAATCCATCGTGAAATATGCCTCCTGGCATCATACCCCCGGGGTGGGATAGCAATTGACCTCAATTGCTATTAGCTCAATGTGGAGCTAACACAGTGGGGAAAGCATTTAAGTCTCTAGCGTGCATCCATTGGGCTTTCTCTACAGGATAGTTCTTAAACTTGACTAAATATCTAGAATATCTTCGGCCAGTTCTAGTGGTCATAAAGTCAGTATCTATGATAGCTTCAGGTTCAAGTATTTCAGTCTCTTCCTCTAACAAAGGTGGGTTTTCATAAACAGGGTGTACAGGTTATTGGCCTCTAAAGGGTCGTAATAAACTAATGTGAAATGTGTTGTGAATTTTCCAGTGAGGTGGTAATTCTAACTTGAATGCATTGTCATTAATTTTGTGAATGATTTTAAATGGTCCATAGAATCTAGGTTCCATAGAATCTAGGTGCTAATTTGACAACTGGGTGTCTATCTACACTTTGTAATCTACGTTTTTCTATTCTCAACCAAACATAGTCATCAACTTTGAAATTCATTGCTTATCTTTTCTTATTGGCTTGTTTGGTATATGATTGCTGGGCTTTGGCAATCATGTCTTTAACCTCATCAAAAATAGCAGCGTGCATAGTAGCAATATCATCAGCACTCTGAATTCTATTTGATAAAGATGCAACAGGTGTAGACAATCTATAACCATAAATCACTTCAAACGGTGCTTTCTTTGTAGATGTGTGTGGTGTATTGTTATATGCAAATGTAATAAATGCAAATGTGTGTCCCATGTTTGTGGTTTAGAAATAGTGTAAGCACGTAAAAGATCTAGAATAGTACTATTAGTGGCTTCTGTTTGTCTACTAGTTTCAGGATGAAATGCAGATGAGAAATCAATTTTTGTTCCTAGGTTAGCAAACAAAGTAATCCAAAAGTTGTTACAAAATCTAGAATCACGATCACAAATAATAACTTTATGGCAGTGAAAACAGTTTTCAAAAACAATTGTGCTGCCTGAGATGCTGTTAAAGTTTTCTTATATGGAATGAAATATGCTTGTTTACTAAACCTATGTACTACAGTCCAAATCATGTCATGGTTAGCTTTAGTATTAGGTAAACCAGTAATAAAATCCATAGAAATTTGTTCCCATGGTCTTGATGGAATTAGATAAAGGCATAAGTAATCCATACTGTTTACCATGATGTCTCTTAACTCTTTGACAAATCAAACATTCAAAAACAAAGTTAGATACATCAGTGTCCATATCTGGAGGTGGTAGATCTTCTGCAAAACAGACTTTAAAGTGTGCAAGAAATTCTTTATGCCTAGGATGCATATGGTTTTCTTTAACTTGCAGTTCATTCACCCAAATGAGATAAGATTTGCTACTTTTGCGTAATGCACGTTTAGCTTGAGTATGAGAAAGCAGTGGAAAAGCATTAGATACATGCATACCATACAATGTAATATGTTTTCCTTGAAAATGAATATTAATTGAATGTGTGGAATAATCTATATCAGGGTTATGCTGATGACGCCAAGGCATACCTAAAATAATATCATTGGATTGTAATGGTACAACTAGAAAATTCCTTCTTTTAGTGTATTCACCAATTTGAATTTCTAAATCATGCACCTCTTGTGTTCCATTATACCTTGTGTCTAAGAATGCTGCTTTAATGCGATAATGTGTAGGTACAGTCTATAATTTCAATTCTTTCACTAGCTTTGCAGAAATAAAATCATGAGTACTACCATCATCATGCAAAATAATCTTTTCTTTTCCATGCACTAAACATTTCATTGTCAATAAAGAATGTGGAGTTGGCATACCTGGTAAAGTATCCGAAGGAGTGGTAATGTCGTCTTCATCTTCCGTGAAATCAGGCATTTCTTCATGTTCTTCGTCTTCCATTGCTCCAAGGTAGTTGATGTGGACAGGTGGCTTCTTCGATTGGCAATTAGCTGCTAGATGTCCAGGTTGGTGGCATTTGTAACACACTATAGGTTTGGCTTTGGTTACATTGTTTGCAATGACAAGAAGTCTAGGAATATTAGGATTTGGTTGTGGAATTGGCTTGTGGTTTTGATTGGTATTCGATGGTAAAGTAGGTGGTTTCGCCCAAGTTTTACGGAAAGATGATGAAGGAAAACGACCTTGATTATATCTTCTAAAATTTGAGTTGAATTGCTTAGATCCATAGTTACCATTGGTTTGAAATTGCTGTGGACGCTTGTCTCTTCCTCGAAGCTTGTCTTCAGTGTCATGAGCTAAAGAAATTGCGTCTTCAAGAGTTGCAGGCTTGAACATATTGACTTCAGCGTAGTAATGCCCAAGTAATCCAAACATATACTTGCGCTTGTGTGTCGCTTCAGGTACGTCTTCAAGCATGCGTAACTGGAGTAATGCATTCCAAAAGCGTTCGGTATACTGGGAAATAGGCTTACGATCTCTTTGCTGAAGAAGGTCCCATTGCTTTATGGTTTTTTCATGAAATTGTGGAGGAAGGAAATTCTGCATAAACTTCTTCTTGAAATTCTCCCAGGTAGTGGGACAATCTATACTCTTATGAACCACGGTCCACCAAAGAGATGCTCTATCCACTAAATGATTAGTGACACACTTGATTTTATCTTTTTCTGCATATGTTTCCTCATGAAAGTAATCATCAAACTGACTGATGAATGCAAGAATAGTTTTTCCATCTCGAGTGCCATTGAAAGTACGGAATTTGAAATTTCTTTTACTTATCTTTGTTTCTTTGCGGATGGATTGAGCTTCGAGAGTCGCATCGATGGTACCTCGGATAAGATCTTTAGATTGTGGTTCCTCTTTGTCGGTAGTCGATCTTTGTAAATTGGCCAATTGAACTTGCAATGCTTACCGGGCTCGTCATTCTTCATCCAACTGCATCATAATTAAATCCAGCTTTTGCTCCATCGTAGGTTCAGGTAGATCGCCTTCAGCCATTAAATCATCCATATGTGGTTCCGTCATCCTGTAAAACTTCAAAAGACCTCACAGTCTCAAAATCCAATTAGCGGGATGAGCGTAGCTCAAGTTCGAGTGTACAAGGCTTATATATTTTTGTGTGAGGCTTTCACAATCTTCGTCTTTGGCTATTGCGAAATTTGTAATCTTTGAAAAATCTGTGTTTTATCCTTCTGCGTGTGCTGAAACTGCTTCAGCAAGCCTGCATATGCGAACAGTATCTTCCAGAGAACAACTTTGCAGTTTGGAGTTTTTGCGCAGGAACAACCCTTCTAAGAGTTTTGAACAAAAGTCAGTTTTGACTTCAAGTGACTTGTCTGACTTGCAGAGTTGCAGACTTATGAGACTTGCAGAGTACCAGAACTTATGTAACTTGATCAACTTGATAGATTTATGTGACTGTTGACCAACAGAACTTGCAAGATAAGTAACTTTGAACTTGAGTAGTTGGGAAGCCTTAGTAGACTTAGAGTATTAATAAACTTTAAGCTTCTTAATCAGTCGACGATTTTTAGGACATGAATATGTCCTCGGTGGAAATTTCGGCGCCCTGAAGATCTTGACGTCCTCGTTGATCAACATTTTGAAGCTTTTATAAAGCTTCAAATTAGACTAAGCTTTAAAACTTTAGAACTTAAGCTTTTAAGCTTGACAATAGATATGGCTTATCTCTGTAACTCCACGACTTGGAGAAGAGGATGTAGGAGTGGTCCTCCGCTGGCCGGTCCTTCGCGATTAGAGGATGGAAACAGAGGTTCTTGATGCCAGGAATCCACACGTATCGTCCGTTTGAGATGAGATTGACCGTAGAGCTCGATCGTTCCAGGAGCTCCATCTTCGTACAAGATGGGTAGCAATTGGAAGCTCTTGATCTCAGCTTCGCTCTGATACCATTGGTGCGTAGATCGGATGCCGTATGCTTGCGTAGTGAATGCCGGAAGGTCCCCAAGAACAAAAGAACTCTACTTTTTGCACAAAACTCAAGGTAAAAAGCATGCACGACATGAACAAGAGACCAATTGGGTGCAATCTCCCCCCATGCCTTGTGTGAGCACTCCACAAAGCATGTATTTTATGTATTAATCATCTTCAAGCTCAAATAATAGCCCAAATTACAAAATAGCACGCTTTTGGCTTTTGAGTTTGCTTTAGCACAAAATAGAAATAAAGCTAATGGCCGACGCCCAAAGAATCACGCATACCCAATACAATGTCCAAACACAAATATCATAATCGTGCGCCCATGCACATACAAAATAATAAACAAATATCCAATGCCTCAATAAATAGGCGCGACAAAATATAGGCGCCATGCCTAAGGTATGCGCCCATCAAAATGTAAGGGATAACTCGAATACTTGCTATCCTCCAATGCTTTCCTCTGCCACTGCTGCTATCTCTACACATCAACTGAAGCATTCACAATCGTTAGTAAAATAATACAATTAAACCGGCAAAAGTGAATACCTAGCAGTCTTCAACTACAAAAATAAATCAACTGGTTAGAAATCAATCATAACCTTAATTTATTACGAGTGCGCACTCTAAACTCATAAACGTTTATTAATTTAATATGCATTTTGCGGAATCACCTGCTATGGAATCACCCATGTACACACTAAATTAATGAAATGCCCGAAAAGGATAGGCGTCCCCATCAACTTCTTGCACAAAGAATCCACTTTGTGTATGAGCCCCGGTCATCAAAGTTTACAGAATCCACCGTAAAACATCACGGAATCCACCGTGGCATGGAATCCACCGTGAAATATACCTCCTAGCATCATTTTCTATCGGCATTGTTTCACTTCTGGAAGCTTGGGTATTTCATGGCGGAATGCCCAAAGAAAAAGGCAATTCTGGATACTGACTTTGACCCAATTGTCAACGAGGGTATCATGATGATTGAAAGCCTTCAAGATGATGAGGCTCCTATGATGATAAATAAGGATAAAGAAAAGAAATCCATCTAGTCTCTAGACCAACCTAAACATGGTCCGTTTGATGTTTGCTCTAAAAGAGGCAAAAAGGTTTATGTTAACATGGTGGCGACTATGCTTGGCAATTTGCAAGATTGTGTATCTATGTGTGGCCAAAAGATAAGCCATCAATGGTGCACATAGCCACTAAAATGGTGCTTGGAAACTGCCCACTATGAAAGCCTTTGTTGACCATTTTAGGGATCTACGTGTTTGACTGGCTTTTGATACTAGAGGTATAGTGATCACCCCATGGGATCATCGGTATCCATGGTCCACTTCAAAGAAGAAGGATTCCTCTATCTCTAAATCTAAAGGTTGGGGTTGGAATTCATTTGTAGTGCTTGTCCTCGTTGATTTCCTTAATGAAGAAAATCATGAAATGTCAGGAGTAAAAATTAAATTGAGGCAATAGTAGCCTTGACTTTGATTCTTTTCTATGGATGCAATGAAAATTCCCACTAGGAATGTGCATGGAATGTGCTCTCCTAGCATATTTTACATGATAATAAATGGAATGTGCTATGTGCTATTGAGCATAAGAACCATGGTGAAGGAGTGAAAATTTTGGATTGCCATGGGTTTTGTTTGTTCTATATTGGAGGTTTTCCATGCCACTATTCCAGGGTGCTCATGGTGGATCACAAGAATTTTAGTCAGTTCTCATTAACAATGATGTGCATGGTTGCTTTTTGTTGATTGAAATTTTTTTTGAAGGGGAGGTTTCATGGGGATGATTGGGCTACATGCCTCCAATGATCCGTTTTCTAAATGTGATCTATGGGACATGTTGAAAGCATGTTTATCGTGTAGGCAATCAATTTGCTAATGGGGGATTTTAATGTTATGTCTACATCATGGAAGAAAGGAGTTGTCACATAATGTGTTGAATGTGCATATGGATATTTGACTCCAATTAGCAAGTGTTATTAATTAAATTGGACTTGGAAAATGCCTTTGATTACTTGGAATAGTCCTTTGCAGAGCTTACAAACCATGGGTTTTGGTTCGCAAATGTCTCATTTAAAATAGACTATCAATTCTGATGCTTCTTCATAGGTAATGCTGAATGGTGATGTCATTGAACCTTTTGCTCTTACATGCTTAGTCAAGCAAGACTGCCCTATGAGTCCTTTCCTATTTTCCTGGGGAACCCACCTAGTTCTCACCATATTATCCCATCTAGTGGTCATTGGATAGCTAACTGCTTTGTCCCCTCCTTTTGGTCGGCATTTTGTTAGCTAATCACTAGTATAGCTAATGATACTTTTAATAACTTGAAAGCAGATGAGGATAATCTTTGCAAATCACCCCTAGTATTTATCGTCCATTTCTTTCTAGAGGACCTTAGTCTTGTGCATGGTAATACCCATATTCTAACCTCGAGGTGGCACATCCTTAAAGTTGATACCCATTTCTTAGGATCTTCCTCTTTTTTGGTCACTTGTTTGGTTTATTCATTGTGGTTGGTCCTTCAAAAGCTGTACTAGTTCTTTAGAAGGTGCACTAGCATCTAGTGCAAGATCGCTTGGTGGCTAACTCTTTCCCACTCTTGATTTTAATGGTCCTTGGCAAGATTGAGATCTTGTGAGCTGGTCGGTCTTGAAAAGGCCTCAACTAATCAAGTGCATCATCTTATGATGAAATATATCAATGGTTAGTCACTAAAGACACTTCTCTTTGGGCCGTGCATTAATCTAAGGCTTGGTGGAAAATGACTGTGATGGAAGGATGGCTAAACAAGAGTCCCTTTAAATGCAAGGTCATTCTTTGGAGATTCTTGATTAGCCATCTTCCTCTTACCTTTGCCATTTCATAGCATCAAATTTCTAATGGCAATTGTCTTTTTTGCACTACCAGTGTGGAATTGCTCATGATAAATTTATCTCCTACCCTTTAGCTTGGAACATTTTGATCCTTCTATCGAATATTTGGAGAGTTGTGGTTGGCTTGCCATTGCATCCCTTTGATTGAGTATTTGCTAGGGAAAAATATCAAGCTCTAGCACAGCCACATATGAAGAATTTCTTTCACTTTTTGAGATTTTTGGGACGTTGTCATAATTAGGTCACCTTGAATGCATTTGTTTTCCACTTTGCCATTGGTGTCTAGGGATGCATTGCTAGGCTCAAGGATCTTGTATGTTGGCAATTAGATCTCCATCAAGTTAATCTTCTTCCTAGGGAGGATTTGGTTCCTCCGCATATAATAATTTCTTCGATTTCCTTACCATGACTTCTCTAATCCTTTTGTGTCTTGGCATGATATAATATAAATACCCATTGCGAGAAAAATAGAGAGTAGGGATATAAAATGAGAGATTTGAATTCTAGTGAGTAGGTTCATAAAAGAAATGGCTTACCACTAGGGTATTCATGAAAAGGAAAACGAGACTAGGGGCTTTTCGGGATAATTTATTTACTTGGTGTTGCATGATTGGTTTGAAAGAAAAAGGAGAGGAGCATAATGTTGACCTCATGTACGCTTGGGCCCATCAAGAGTTAGCATGAAGAGCCCTCTCTCTCTCTCTCATGCTCATGCAATAGTGATAGGTATCCCTCACATTAATGAATTCTTTAATCACGTCATATGATGTTACATCCACAAGAAGTTTTATATCAATTCCAACCTCTTATATAAGAAAATTCAAACCTTGATAGACACAACACCTAGTGCTAGTCATTTCCACACTAACATGACAAACTTAATATTGTATGTGTGAATAATAATTAATTTTATGATTAGGTGTGAATGTGAGATTTTCCAGCAAACTATTGGCTATAAGAAAATAATTATTCCTAAGAGTTTGTCAAAGATATAGCCATAATGATACGTCTCTTATCTGATATCTATACTTCATTATAGGATTGGTGCTTGCAAATCAAGAGTAGTAAGCTGACACCATGGTTCATATATTTAACTTAAATTCTGTGTGTCCATTTTTTCTAAGCTTAATCTCCTTGGTAGGCTTGCTAAATGAATGTGTTTGATGTCCAAATCCTCTTGACTTTAACATGAGAGAGAGAGAGAGAGAGAGAGAGAGAGAGAGAGAGAGAGAGAGAGAGAGAGAGAGAGAGAGAGAGAGAGAGAGAGAGAGAGAGAGAGAGAGAGAGAGAGAGAGAGAGAGAGAGAGAGAGAGAGAGAGAGAGAGAGAGAGAGAGAGAGAGAGAGAGAGAGAGAGAGAGAGAGAGAGAGAGAGAGAGATGTGATTTCTCTCTACACCATTTCCTCAACTTAAATTCTTTGTTTTCGTTTTCTCTAAGAGTAATCTCCTTGGTAGGCTTTGTGTGTATGGTTGGATAGTATCTATGTACTAAATTACCTAGTGTGGCTCAAAGGTGATCTTCAAAATTCTATGAAAAAAAATTCACATATTTATTCTAGAAGGCCAATTGTTCAAATTAGTAGTGTTGTGTAAATTGTAAAGGGAAGGATAAAAATGAGGAAATGCCTTCATAGTTCATGCAGTTGCTTTAGAAGATTTAGTTTGCAAAATGCTAATCAAATAAGTTTTGTGAAAATACAAAGGGTAGGCATTTTTCTATAGTGAAATTGTATCTTTTTTCCCAATAATCAAATTTTACTATTAGAAATATCTATTGCACTACAAACATAAACAAGAGAGTATTTTTCCTTTGTTTTTTTAGCTTGTGCTAAACTATTTGTTGTGACTAGGTTTAATAGATAACAGCTCACCAAGATAGACATGTTTGGACATGCATGACAATATGCTTAGAACAAATCTTAGTAATTTCCATGATAAACACAAATGAACTCAAAATAATCTATCGAGAAAAATCTACGTTGGAAAACATGCTTAGAAAGGACCTTATTGATAAATTCTATGATAAACACAAATGAAAAAAAATTAACTTATTAAGAAAAACCTTATTTTGGCATGGCTTGATGTTCATAATAATGTATTCTTCTAAGTTTTTTTATTTCTAATCAAGCTTCATGTCCTCACTTCAATGCTTATGTTTAGTAGACCCTTGTGATTTAATAGCCCTGTTCACATGGATGATCACTCAATCTCGAACCACTCTAAGATACATTAAGTTTTTTTTATGTAGTTGTTTGCTTAATCTAAACCTAGACTAAGTTATATTAGTCTTAAAGACACCTTTGAGTTGTGTAGGATGAAACAACGACCCCAATTTTCTAATTACAATCCACTTCGGGGTGCTAGTGGCATGAATTAACGCAACCCAATTGGTAAAGGTAGAGTTACCAAATACACTGTGACTCTAAAAAAAATTGGTGTTTGGTGTAACTTATTCTGTGATTCACAAGTGTGTCTGTGTGGGAAAATTGACTGGGGGGGGGTGGTTGCCTTGGATTGGAGCATTGATGACCCATGATATTATGATCCCAATTTATTTGTCCTCTCCTTGGTAGAGGAATCCAAGAGTAAAGTTTATTCCAATACAAGTTATATTTCATGTTGACAAAATTTCTAGGATTTCTAATCATCCTAAAGAGGTGTTGTAGGTTCTAGGTCTTCGTCTTCATCTGATCCCCCTATATATCCAAAGACTGCACTTGTGTAGCTTCGTTTCCTTGGAGGCTCAATGTCTTTTGGACTTAGATCAAGGCAGTCTACTTGGATGTGTCCTAGCTCATTACAATGAAAGCATTGACGGTAGGGACATCTCCTATGGATGTGCCCTATCTCTCCACATGTATGGCATCTCTTACCCTGATCTCGGGAGTAATCTTTGCTACAATTTCAAGATTTAAGTTCTTGGATGACTGGGTTCGCTCGAAATAATGCATCTTGCAAGTCCGTTGGATGGATTGCTTCAAGATGGTGGTTTAGAGGAGTGTTTAGGCCATGGAAAAACTTGGATACTTGCTGCGCAATATCCATAGGCGGTGCATATTTTAGCAGGGTTACAAACTTCGAGTAATAGGATTCCACAGTTAATTCCAACTCCTTGAGCTTGAAGAATTCATTCATCCTCAAAGTCTGGGAGGTTGGCGGAAGGTATCGTCCATATACAATATCTTTCAGCTGAGCCCAAGTAACAATGCCTTCAGAAATACCTCTGTCTCTGCACCATTGCTTCCACCACATCTGAGCCTCTGGCCAATTAACTTGAGTTGGCTATCATTACTTGATTGGTAGTAGTAGTTCCCGAAGCAGAGAAATAATCATCCATCGATTCAATCCATATCTCCGCCTCTGCTGCGACGTCTATCCCTTCTCCACCAAACTCGGGTGCCTTAACTTGCTTGAAAAGAAATTTCTTTTCTTGCATGTCAGCTTTTTTGGGTGCAGAAGGTGCTTGACAATCAAGACATACCATTTAGATTATTCTGTTTAAGGTATACCTATGAACCATACATAAATCTATCTCATATCATTATGAAGTTTCGCTTTGATACCAACTGTAATGTGCCCGCCTATTGGTTGTCCACGCATGTTTTTAGTGGTCCATCAAGAGAAGAGTCTAAAGTCTAAGCGTCGCCACCCGGCACTCCCATGGAATGTTTTAGGGTATGTCGCTTAGGGTTTCCCGAGTTCGCCTTGCAACGGAACGTTCGTGGCCGAACCCAATAAGTAACCCACCCATGGCCCATTGTTGTGAGTGCTTGTAGGGCTCAACATTTTGATTATATGTTTAAGAAAACAATGGAACCAACAAATCGTGGTGCTCAATTTCTTGCCATGTGTAGGAATGAAGGCTTGTGTACCTAGTCAAGATAGATCAATGAGGAATTGATCTCTTGCTTGCACATGCTTTATCCACAATATACATGGTTAGGTTAAGTTGTGAATGAGTGTTTTCTCTCTTAACTCACTAGCATTGCATTGTTAATAATAGTTTAGGGAAATTGTTGGAACCAATAGAGGAAAAAATAAAAGAGTAGAAAAAGTGACAAAATCACAAAATAAAAAAAAAAGAGGTTTTGTGCCATTGATCTCTATGATGATCTTTTATTATATAAAGAATTTTGTAGTGCATGTATATGATGGTAGGGTGAGAATGGATTGTTAATTCGTGCATTGGTGAGAAGTAAACTAGACTAGAGTTTTAGAGAAAGGTTTTGGTTGGATTCTTAGTTTGCTAGATTGCCATTGTGGGATCAAAGCATCCTAGGGTGAGAAGGCACTTGAGTAGGAGGCTTTGTGAACTTGATTGGTGAGAGAAGGAGTCATTAATTAAAAGACATAAAAGCACATGAAAGTATAATCATGCAAATGGTGCAACAAATATCATCTAGCTGCTAATAGCTAATGTGGTGTGAGGGCCCACCCTTCATCAAGAGGACTTTATTTGATCACACTTCAAGCCCTGGACACACTCAATTCAAGTATAGTACTCACACATTATAATTGAACAATCAAAGAAGAGAAAGTGAGAGTCCGACATTGTATTCAAGTGTAGATGTCAACAATAGAATCAAGTGGATCACTTGCATGTGCAAACACTTGAGTGTGATGAGAAGAATTGGAGAAGAAAAGAAGGGTTAGAGAAAGGGAAGTACAAGCACTCAAGTGTTGTAGTCAATTAGCCAAGAAGATTAGAAAATAATTGGTCAAGCATCAAAAGGCACATGGCAAGGATCATGAATTAGTGAGCCATCCACCACTCAAGTGGAGTGCTTGAATGATGTGTGCTTGGGGCCAAGGAAGAATGGAGGAGTTGAAGTTTAGAAGAGACTGACACTCTAGCAACATCAAGTGGTCCAAGTGAAGCACCCAAGGATTGCTTAGATCTCAAAAACCAAACTAACATTGTTGACTTGTAGAACCACTAAGAATAGCATCATTGAAGAGAAAAGCACACTACCATAATTAGCCACCATATGATCACATTGCATGTGGATGCAAAATTCCAAGAAAAGAATCTAGACTCCACAAATAGAATTTTCTTGAGTGTTGGAAAATATTCTAGCACCTTAACAGAAACAAAACTTTGGATTCCACACACAAAGGTAGCGGGGCTCATGCTATGCAAAGGTGAACTATGGTTTGACATGGATAAACCCAACCCATGGCATGGTAGTAATTTTCAAAGAATGAGAGATGACCCTTAAGTGTAGTGATACAACAAAATATGCAAGTGATTTGCAAGGTCCAACATCTTTGATAAAAAATTCGTCAATACATTGTGAAAACAAACACATCCTTTGTAAAGAAGCTTAATTGATGAGGGGTTCATGAAGTAGCTCATCAAAGAGATGCATCATGCCTTGAAATCCATCCACACCTATGGCTTGGTTCAACCATAGCTCTTAGAGATGTACAAAAAGCTAGCAAATGCACTTGCTAATAATCATACAAAATCTTAAAAACTACAAACAATGCTAGGGGATTTTTTGTTTTTGCAAAAATGTATAACATATTTAGTCCTCCCCCCAGCCTACAACCATTTCTATGCATCACTATTCCTCCAAAAATGTTGCATAAAAAATCAACCAACCCATTAATCAGATCAAACGGTCTCCTCTCAATCACATTAGTCAAGTCAATGTCAAACAAAACCACCTCTAAAACAAACTTCTCAATCTACTTCTCTTCCTCAGGGACAAGGATAATATCTTCTTTCAAATCTTCATCATAAATCATGAGGCAATTTCATAGTGCTAGTTCAAAAACAACAATTCCATTGGAGTTTCGGTGCTTCTAAAGGGTTGAGGAAAGAGGAAGATGGCCAAACAAAAATCCCCAAAGAAAGATATTGCATTTAAAGGGAGTCTTATTTATCCATCCTTCCATCATAGTGATTTTCCACCAAGCCTAAGATTTGTGTAGGGCCCCAAGAGAAGTGGATCTAGTAGCTAGCCATTGATAATATTTAATCATAAGATGATGGCCTTTTCAGGATTGAACTAGCCCACAAGATCCCAATCATACCAAGCATTATTAAGAATCAAGATTGAAAAAGGGCTACCTGGACTATAATACCATCTCAATCTGGCTCCACAAGTCATAGTAGCTACAAGGAATTTGAGTGAGAAAGCCTCGTGGTTGTGTGAAAATTCATCAATGCACTATGACTTACCATAGTGGCATTTGCTAGAATTGAAGCCTAGGCATGCCATCCAATTAAATGTGCATTGATTTTCATGTTTTCCCATCCTAAGAGAGTAGCCTTGACATTGCCAACAATTCCATCTGAAAAGAGCTATCCATCAAGAGACCTTTTGTTGGATTCTAGTGCATCTTCTAAGGAATCGACTACCATGAACAAACCAAACGAGTCACCAAAAAAGAGGAAGATGCCAAGAAATGGTTATCAATGTTAAGGACATGTCACCATAGCCTAGAATATGGGCATTACCATGCATAAAAATTTGGTTCTTTAGAAAGAAATGGATGATAAAAATAGGGGGTAAAGGTCTCTCCATAGAGCACAAAAAAATCACCAACAAAGATAGATTAGCATAAAAGAGCCCCACCACCCATGCTTTTCAAGGTGCAGAGATAGCTCCAATAAATCCAAGAAATACCTTCATGAAAGGAGTCCTTTTTCCATTACATGAAATGAATATGTCTAGTAATGTCATTCAAGGTAGTGGTAGTCTAAGCCAAAACTAGCAAAAAATAAGTGAGCATGGGTAACATAATGATTTGGATGACTTTGAGGTGAACATGGAAAAGCCAAAAGCCTGGGATTTCTAATAAACAAACTTGGCCTCCAACTATTGTGAAATTCAATCCAGTAGTTGCTTTGGTGGAACATCAACACCCAAGGGATACTTAAGATATCTAGTGACATTACCATGAGGTATTACTCATCCGGGTTTTTAACAAACTGGATTTCTACCACAAAATTTGGCCAAAACCCCTATCAAGAGCCTTACCATATTACTTTGGGTTTACTATTCAAGCACTAGGTATGCTACATTGCTTCTCAATTATGATAACTCTAGCAAATGGGGGGGAAAGAAGTTCTTAGGAGGGATGTCAATGTAAAGGGTAAAAGGGATGGTTATCTTAGTGAAGATGGAAATGGATTACACCTAGGAGTTGAGTGAGTGCATAGATTTTTCAAAGAACTAGCCTCCAACTACACGTGGTTCTGCCTGCATCACTAATATTTGGAATCTATCACCATCATTAGAGGACACCTCACCCTAGTACACAAGTCAATATCCACATCATGGTGTCATTTGGATCTTACACAAAAGCTTACAAGCATGGACCTCTTTTATCACATGCTTATATGTATTTATATATATATAAGGAACTAAAGTCAAAGCAGCTTTTGGAAGCCATTTTTTTATCATCTCAATAACTCCCAAGGGAAAGATAATTTAAAGAAAATCCTTGCGTGCCCCGATTGATTTCAACCTGGTCTACAAAGTTGCAGAAGAAACTTTTTTCAGATTCTTCATCGATTTGAAGTTACGAAGGCGCAGACTGCTGGCTACATGCAATTTTCTTCTCTCTTTCACCACATCAACTTTCCATTCTATTCTTCTTGTAAATATATTATAATAATGTGCTTTGGGCACCCACCTCTTGTAATCTAACTCCCTTTCTCTATTTTTTCTACCATTACCCTTGGCTTCTTGCATGATGACCAAGGTGGGGACTTGTCCCATCCACTATTCTCCATATTTTCAAAGATGCCATATATCATCTAAGATTATGTTAATCAAGAAGATTAGATTAATCTAATCCCTAATGGAGGCTATATAAGGAGCCCATGGAGATGTAAAGATGAAGGATAAGGACAAAGAATGACAATGACAATGACAAGTACATGAGAGCACTCTAGAATACCCTCATGCTAGTCCATCTCTTTGAGGTAAGCTATAAGCGAGTTCTTTTATTATGTACCATAATGGCAAGCTTCCTCTACCTCTTTTCCTCTTGTCTCCCTCTCTTCTCATCTTCTCAATCTATGAATACATAACGGCAAGCTTCCTCTACCTCTTCTCCTCTTGTCTCCCTCTCCTCTCATATCTCTCTCACTCATATTCTAATATGGTGTCTAGTACATATATTCTCTCTTGTGAAGTTGTGTCTTGGTTCTTTTGATTCTCTTTGTGAGAAGGGATGTCCTAGCCCATCCTCCCTTTGGCTAGGTGGTGCCCCTCTTTAGTTCTCTTAGTGAGGTTTGAAGGTTGGATGGGTAAAAGGTAACCCATTTATCATTTTAGCCCTCATTTTTGGTGCCCCCATTGAGGAGTTCTTAAGTTACGCTCTACAATTTATATGAGGGAAGAAATATCTAAGGAGTTGTCCTTTTCTTCAAGGAGTGTTTGTCAAGGAATCACTAAAGAGGAATCTTCATCAAACCCTATTTAAGGGATTCATTGCTTAAGAGTACCACTATGGTTTCCAAAAGAAGCTCAAGAGAAGAAGAATCTTTATTGGAAAATAGCACGTATGCGGGTAAAGCAAGTTAATTACACATACCCTTCTTTGCTTCAAGATAAATCTTGCTCTCATCAAATCTCCAGCTCAAGGCATTGTGTTGAGTGTTTGGTGTCTAGTGTAAAGACACTCCCTAAGGAGCCTCGAATTCAAGTGGTGAATGCACTTTCAAATTTGAAAATTAACAAGTTTTTGGAGGGGGAGTTACACATCAATGGTGTGAGGTATTGGCAAGAGGCTACATATGGTGATGCGCTTCAATTACTACTAGCAAGAAGACTCAAAGTAATTGAGAAGGTAGCTATCGAAGCCTATGAACTTTACAAGGCTGATGATGGTCACACCAAAGCTATGCTAATCAGTGGTGAGCAAATCCTTCGCATCTCTCGAATGGTGGGATCTAAGAGGCCAGAGCTTCAACAATACGCTTCATGAAAGTTTGTAGTGGAAATTTGTAGTTAATGCATAAATGACTACTCCTACTTTCTACAACTTTCAATCGGTTCAAAACATTCGGGTGGATGTGTGCATTAGTAGAAAGATACATTTTCAGCAAAGGTTGGTCTTCTATTTTGGAGTTGAGAGGTTGAGAGAGATCTTGATGTCCCCTGATCCCATAATACTCCCTATTTTGGATTATAACATCTCCTTTAATGTGCACATATTCATTCTACTCTAAGTGCATCCAACTTCTTGCTAGGCAAGCCGTGCACATAATAGTTAGCACAAAGCTTAGGTTCCAAAATATCATAAGCAGATTATTGGGCCCTTGTCGTCTTGCTGAGATTAATGCATCTGTGAATCCATTTATTCTACTCTTAATAAGATACAACTTGGGCTAGACGTATTCATCTTTATTTTGTATTGAGCTAGATCAACATCTTCCTATCATGGCTTTTCCAAGTTTTTTTGGGCACAAAGGGGAGAAACCTCTAGACTTTCTAGATGACTTAGAAATGGCCTTCCTAGTCATAGGTCGGGACGATGAAGCAACCAAAGTACGGGCTTTCCCTTTAGTTCTAAAGGGTGATGCTCGAGTGTGGTATCAAGCTCTCCCGAAGGCTACAAGGGGTAATTGGGAGGATCTCAAGACCGCATTCATGCATGAGTACTAAGATACAGAGCCTCTTGAAGATATTTGGAGACATCTCCTAGATCTTTGCCAAACCTTACTAGGGGAGTACCAAGCATATGAAGGCATGTTTATGTTAGAGTTAGTGTAACCCACAATTGTAGTATCCTAGCCACCATAGCAAATGCACATATCTGTAGTGTCTTTCAAGTATCTCATGATACCATTCATGGTGTTTCTCTTTCATTGGCCAAGTGTTTCCATATAACATACCACAACTTCCATCGCAAATATGATGTCAAGATGAGTGGCTATCATGGGATACATAAAGTCGCTCATTGTGAATGCATACAAAGCCTTGTTTATCTCAGCCCCCTCATTAGGTGACTGCAAACGATTGGTCTAACTAACCTTCACATAAGAAGGTAAAGAACAACCAATAGGCTTACCATCCTATATATGAAATCACTCAAGTACTTTGTATATGTAGTCCTTCTGGGACAAGTAGAGAAGTTCATTAGAGCAATTGCATGTAATGTGCAAAATAAGTATAAATGAGGCCTCTTCCATGTCCATCTCAAAGCTCTTGTTGACTTGAGTCTTTAAAGTATCCAACTCAGCATGAGCACTCTTAGCTATAAGCATATCATCAACATAATGTATGAAGATAATAAAGCTACCATCACGGGCCATCTTCATGTATAAACATGGAGTCATATCATTGTGGGAATACTCCTGTGAATGCATGAGAATATCAAACTTATGGTACCACTCCCTAGGTGCATACTTAAGCCCATAAAGACTTTTTTTCAGTTTGTATACTAGGTGTCTCCTGACTCTCTCCGCAAAGCCCTTAGGCTGCTGCCTATAAATCTCATCATGTAGGTTTCCATGTAAAAAAGCTGTCTCAACATCAATCTGATAAAGTTCCAATTGAGAAATGAAGGCCAAGACTAAGCATAGGGTAGTCATCTTGACTATAGGAGAAAATACTTTGTTAAAGTCAACACCATAATCCTACTTAAAGTCTTTTGAAACCAATCTAGTCTTATATGCTGGCTTAGGGTGGCTGGGGGTACTCTTCAATTTGTTCACCCACTTGTATGGAAATGCAGGTTTCTCACTAAGCAAGGAAACTAAGTCCCATGTACGGTTCTTCTACAATAAATCAAACTTAGACTGCATAGCCCTCTCCCAAGAATAAAAATAATATCTACATGCACAGCTTTCTCATAGGTAAGTGACTGAGCAGAGCTAATCACAATGACATAATCCATAAAGGGCTCATAGCAATTAGGAAGATATGAAGCTCTAATAGAGCATCTCAAAGGTGGTTATGGGGCCAGTATGGTATATCCTTTCTATTTAATAGCATAATCCTATACAACAAGAAGCTCCTAGCCCCCTACATTATCAATTGCAAGCTGTCTAGTTGGTTGTATGGTAATAGGAGGCTTCTCTTGAAAGACCACCATATGTACCTCAACTATCTACTGAAGTTGCTTATGCATCTTCTCCTCATAGAAAATCACATCATGGCTATAGATAACCTTTTGAGCATGCAGATCCCAAAGGCAATATGTCACGAATCATGTGTGGTGGAGGGACTTGCTTGAGCTATTGTGTCAAATACACAACATATATACAAGAGAAAGCTCACTCAAGAATAAAAGAAGAGAGATGGAGTCCAAAACATTTTCTTGCTGGTTTCTTTTTCTTCTTTCATACACAATATAATGTATATAACGTATAGATAAGATATAACATGAAGGAAACTTGTCTACTAAGTCAAAGAGTGCATAACTGACTATACTAATTGACTAGTGCTATAACTATGCTAGTTGTAGAGAGGTGTAACAACCAAATAAAATAAATGATAAGACAATGGCCATGCGAGCATCATAATGACAACCAATGTGCTAAGTGTAGGCATGTGAACATATCTAACCAGGCAGTTCATCATCAATGTTTGCACGTATTGAGCTTGCTATCTCAACACTCCCCTTTCAGCTCAATTGTATCTCTATAATAAGTAATATTTGAAAATTTTTAAGCTCATCAGGACCCAACACCTTTGTGAAAATGCCAGCTATCTGATCTTGTGTGCTGACGTATACCAACAAGTCAATCTCTCCTACAAGTACCTTCTCTCTCACAAGTGGTAATGCACCTCAATGTGTTTTGTCCTAGCATGGAACATTAGGCTAATTGTATGCTATTCATATTGTTACAATGAATGAAAATTGGACCATCTCCTTGTACATCCAAATAACCCAATGACTTTTGCAGCCATATCATCTCACATGCTGCCATAGAAGCACATTTGTACCTTGCATCGGTACTCGATAAAGCAACTGTAGGTTAATTTTGTTGGTCCACATAACTGCTATACTACTAAGGAAAAACATAAATCCACAGGTAGATCTTCTGTTAGACATGCTACCAGCCCAATCTGCATATGTATATTCAAACACCTGTATATCCTTACATGTGTCATAAAAAATTCCATAATGCGAGATGGACTTCATATACCTCAATATGCAAAATGAGGCTTTCTAGGTATCTACATAAACTCACTGATAAGGCCAATAACACAACTCAAGTCTAATAGTCATGTAAATCAGACTCTCTACTATCCTCTTGAACATAGTAGGGTCTTCTTTCTCATCATCAACACTAGTCCTCAACTTCACATTTTGTCATAGCATACTTGGACAACATATCCAAGTCAAATTGTCTTTGGATAGCCATATACCATCATCACATTTTATCACTTCAATACCAGTACCTCAAATCACCTAAATCTTTCATCTCAAACTTCTTCTTCAAAATTTCCTTAACTTCAACAATCCCACTGTCACTGTCACATGTAATAATCAAGTCATCTACATAGATGTCTATGATAACTAGGCTTGCACCTCTCTTTCTCACATAAAGTGAGTGATAAACATAAAAAAAATAAAAGCCAATATTGACAAGATACTCTTCAATCTTTTCATACCATGGTCTAGGTGTTTTCTTCAGTCCATAGAGTACCTTCTTTAACTTGTACACATATCTAAGATGCTCTAAATCCTCATAACCTTTTGGCTGCTCCATATACACCTCTTTTTGCAATTCACCATGCAAGAAGGCATTCTCGACATCCATTTGCTGCAAACTCCAACCTTTGGTTGCTACTAAAGGCAATAAGACATGTAACAGTTGCCATTCTAGCAACTAGAGTGAATATCTCTTCATATTCCATGCTATATATTTGAGCATAGCCTTTTGCATCCAGCCTAGCCTTGTACCTACTCTAATAGAACCATGTGAATTATTCTTAATTTTATAGACCCACTTATAGCCAATAGCTGCAACAGTATTAGATCCCAAGACTAATTGGCTTCTAATGCAGCCATCTCCTCATCCATTGCTACATCCCAATGAGCATGACCAACAACATCCTCAAAATAAGTGGGGCTAATATGATCAATTGCCTTTAGCATATAAGCATAATGGTGAGTTGCATAACCTTCAAAACTAAATCTTTCAACAAAGTATTTGACCTTGCTAGATGTGTGTACCACTGGATCACTTAGAGGAGTCTTTATATTACCATGTGCTCTCTGTACACCTAGTGTCCTGAATGAAGGAATATCAAGCTCATTATCCAAACTCTTTGAACCACTTGAATCTCCATGAAATCCCAAATGACTAGCAGATGTATCATTACCATTTGACACTTTCTTATTCCCTTTGTCCTTACTTGCTACACTTATAGATGTACTTGAAGTTGTGGATATACTCCTTAGTCTTCCAAATCAATGGCTAATCGTAGATATATTACTAGATGATGTTTTTGGTTCATTAAGGCTCCATAATTATTTCTTTTCTTTTTGTATATAACTATCATGATGATGATCATCATCCAATGCATCACCACTATATATATACCAACTACTCATCTCATAAAAAATAACATCCCTGCTCACTGTGAACTCACATGTGACAGGGTTATAACAATGATATCCTTTCTACTCTAAAATGTATCCAAAATACAAATTTTAACCTTTGGATCAAACTTCTTTCATAGCTCAATTGGCACATGAATATATGCAATACAACCAAACACTTTCAAGTGTGTCATATCATGCTTCTTACCTATCAAGCATTATTTGGGGATAATTTCATTAACTACAATTGTGGAAGTTTTGTTCATAATATAGACAACATTATGAATAGCTTCAGACAATAAGGCTTGTGGTCAATCACAAGTGGTCAAGAGAAGACACCAAGGGAAGCTGCACTTTCAATCGTATGGGATAAAAATGATGATAAGACTCAAGCTATTATCAAGCTCAAACTTGATGACAACTACATCCATCATGTTGATGATTGTGAAACCTCTCATGCGACATGTGATCGATTAGAAACCCTGTTTGGAGCTCATTCAAAATCCTCCAAATATGGCTTACTGATTGAACTTTTTAGGCTTGACATGCAAAGTAATACCTCACTTGCAACTCATTTGAATTGTATGGCAAGCTTGTTGTCACAACTTGCAAGAATCAACTTGAAGATGGATGAAGACATTTGCATTGGAGTGCTTTTCAAGAGTCTTCCACCTGAGTTTGATAATGTGACTACCATATTAATCAGCATTCCAAAGCCAAAGCTTGTGGATATCAAAGCCTCTCTCCTGGAAGAGGAAAAGAAGATCAAGAATAAGGGAGAAACAAGCGTTCCAAGAGGAGACCAACAACTCCTCTATGTAAAAGGGAAGAAGAGCATAGTCTGTGACTTTTGTAAGAAAACTGGGCATATTGAGAAATTTTGCTATGCTAAGAAAAGGTCTCAAAGAGCATATCTTGCTTCAGTCAAAGAAGATAAAGACAACAATGAAGAAGAAGAAGAAGAAGAACCCCAAGAACAAAAGGATAGGACTCACCAATCCCTCTTTTATAGCTCATTTTCTGATAGACTCTTTTAAGTTTAAAATGTGGACTTGTCTAATGTTCCCACCATAAGCTCCTATACTCCTCATGTAACCTCTGCACACTACAGCCTCTACACACTTAGTGAGGCCTTGTAACAACCTCTAGCTTTGTATGGTTAGTTTTTTTTCCATGTCTACACTTAGCAATGTTCTACTCATGACAACCTCTGTAAACTCAGTGTCTTTCTTGGTTGTGATTGAGGAGGGGTGTTGAGAAATGTGCAATCACATCCAGGTAGCCTCTTTGTATGGAACAAACAAGGCAAATAAACATACGGCAAATAAAGCCTTAGTCTAGGTCATGTATGCATGGTTTATTAAAACCATGGTTGGTGATTACCACAGTCCCTTTCCACCTTTTTCCACCTACCAATACCACCTATTGTAAGCCTATAAAAGGCACATCCCCACACTCATTCAATCAGTCATTCTCATTAGTTGTACTTACATTATGCTTGGATAATATAAGTTGTTCTTCTTTGTCAATGTTTATGTCTCAGTATGATTGTCTATTTGCTCATTAGTGATCCACCTTAGCATGCATCTTCAATATTTTAACAATACATGCATAAAAGTAAAAAAATAATTTTAAGCCTTTTCATTAGATAAAACTTGTGTTTGCTTCTTGACAACACCTCAAAACTTATAGATTTGAAATCTATAACTTGTGGATGCACTTTCGATAGACACAACATCAATCGTAGTATACCCTCAAATTATTATCTGCAACCTTGGGGGTCCAAAACAGGGCCCGAAACAATCTTAGATAGCCAAAAAATTAAGAAACCCTAAAGAGTCTCATTTACAAAATTCACATTGCTTTTTTTAGATACCAAATTTCACACCAATGTGAGATTTTTACTCTACCTTGCTTCTGGTGCCTCCATAAGCACTATCCAAGAGAAAGAGTGGAAGAATGGGAGAGCTTCTTACCCATTGCTTGCTTACTCACATCCTGCTTCTTCTCCTTCATTTCAACCTTCAAAACCAGCCTCTCTCAGTGGTGCCACTTTGATACCATGTCACGAATTACATGGTTGGGAGACTTGCTTGAGCTACTGTACCAAACACACACCATACACACAAGAGAAAGCTCACTTAAGAACACAAAAAAAGAGATGGAGGCCAAAACATTTTCTTGCTAGTTTCTTATTTTTCTTTCATACACAATACAATATACACAAGGTATAGATAAGATACAACATAAAGGAAAGCGACCTACAAAGTCAAGCAATGCATAATTGAGTACACTAATCAACTGATGCTTTTAACTATGCCAACTATAAATAGGTGTAACAACTAAATATAATAAGTGATAATTCAATTACCATGTGAGTATCATAATGAACATCAACATGCTAAGTGTAGGTGTACAAACCCATCGAACTAGGCGGTCCATCATCAATGTCTACATGTGTTGATCTTGCCATCTCAAAACAATAGTTCATCTCACATGTATATCCATATCTAAAAAAGATGCATTTGATAGACTTTGGATCCAAATTATCGTGTTTGTCTTTGGAAATAGGGAAAAAAGTCTCATATCCAAAGACTCGCAAATGAGCATATGAGAGTGAGGTTTCCCAAATGATACCTTCTTGAGAACCTCACAACCAAGAGTAGTGTATGATGATCTATTAATGAGATGCATGACAATAGTAACTATCTCAGGCCAAAATTACTCTAGTAAACCTACATAATTGAGCATACTATGGACTCTTTCTTGAATAGTCTTGTTCATGCACTCTACAATACCATTCTAGGGTGGGGTGTATGGGGTGGTCAATTGACACTTAATGCTTTATTAATCACAAAATTGCTCAAATTTCTTAAAGATGCATTCATGCCCATGGTCAAACATTAGACATTTTAGCTTATATTTAGACTATTTCTCAACAAGAGCAACAAATCACTATAACATAGCTAAAATATCTGATTTTTGCATGGGACCTAATGATTAGGAGGAACATATAAATTCTATGAATAATCATCAATAAATGTCACAAAGTAGCTTCCACTAAAGTAAATATAAATATCAAATAAGCTATAAATTATTAAAACATCAAGTACATGACCATTTGAAATCCAAGATACATCCAAAAGCATGAAACCCAAGTAAGTCTTCAAATCCATGATGCCAATGATTGAAGCAACTGAAGCATAAAGCCAAATCTCCAAAGTATTCAATGTAACTCAAATCCAAGTGGTAAAACCATCCATAAACATATCCAGATCCAACTATCAATGCTAGACATCAATGAATGTAAGTGGATAATCGAATAACATCAAGTCTCAATAATAAGCATAAAGTTATCGTTAGTAGCATGCTACACAAGCTCTTATTACAACAATGTAATTTTGTAAAACTGAGCTAATCAGGCTCTAACCAACCGAAGTAGTATCCCAAAGAATAATCATAGCATCCAAGCACCAAAATAACATCACTAAGGCATTAAACATGCATAATGGAGCTCACTGTTTGATGTCCAAACTAGAATTATTTTTTTCTGTGTGAAACATGAAATAGAGAACTAAAAGTGACACAAAATTTACTCTACAAGTACTTAGATCTATAGCTCTTGTTGTGCTCTTTTTTTAAAGCTATAGATTATCTAAATCTGATATCATATGCAAAAGTTATGACCAAAATATTAAAGTACTATCAAGCTACTACCATCAAGGATCAAATAAGCCATGGAAAGCTCCTCAACAAGCCCAGGGCAAGTTGGAACAAGTTGGGATAAGGAAAAACTCAATGCATACATTGGGAGGAGGAAGAAACAATGGTTGCCATGAAACCTTTAGTTGAAGCTTTGAATCTGGTGGTACTCATGCTGTCGTGCCACTATGCGAACACGGTGTGAAAAAATCTGGAGTGCATCATCATCCAACTTTCTTATTAATCAAGAGAGTCAATGTGATCTGAGTCATTAGTACTAGTGTGAGTGGTATGAATGGTCCAAAATTACTAGAATTTTTGGACAATTTTAGCTTATTTTTTATATTATTTATTATAAAATTTTGAAAAAGTTAGAAAAGCTTTTAAATTAGGATGGCATGCAAAAAGCAAGTTACTTTTTCAGCCAGATATGGGTTTTTTCATAAAAAAGAAAGATTGGCAAAATCACGGCGTCGCGATTATTGTTGACAGGCTGAAAACTACACTTTGAATTGGAAGAATAAGAAGGAGTAAACTAGGAGATCTTGGAGCAAGTGTCTTGTGGTTTTACCCTCCTTTTGAAGCCAATGGAGCCATCAAATTTCGGTTCCGAGCAGCAGAGAGGAACCTGTTATTTTGATCCACGTTTTTTGTCTACGATGTTGAGATGTCAAGCTCAACACGTGCGGACATTGATGATGGACCACCTGGCTAGATGAGTCTGCACGTCTCCACTTAGCACATTGGTGGTCATTATGATACTCACATGGTCACTGACTTATCACTTATTATATTTAGTTTGTGACACCTACCTACAGCTGGCAAAGATATAGTGCCAGTCGATTAGTATAGTCGGTTATGCACTGTTTGACTTAGAAGGCCACTTTCCTTTATATTGTATCTTATCTATACTTTGTGTACATTGTATAATGTGTGGAAGAAGAAGAAGAAATCAGCAAGAAAACGTTTTGGCCTCCATCTCTCTTCTTGTGTTCTTGAGTGAGCTTCCTCTTGTGTATACAGTGTGTGTTTGGCATAGCAGCTCAAGCAAGTCCCCCCCACCACGCGATTCTTGACATGGTATTAGAGCCGCGCCACTGAGAGAGGCTGATTTTGAAGGCTGAAGTGAAGGAGAAGAATCAAGGTTTGAGCAAGCAAGCAATGGGTAAGAAGCTCTCCCATTCTTCCACTCTTTCTCTTAGATAGTGCCTGTGGAGGCATCAGAAGTAGGGTAGAGCGAAAATCTCAGATTGCTGTGAGATTAGTGTGCAAGGTTGTGGGCCCCATTTTAGAGCTACAAGGTTACAAACAACAGTTTCAGGGTACACTGTGATTTTGGCTGTATTGACCGAAAGTGGGTGCACAGGTTACAGATTTCGATTCTGTAGTTTTTGAGGTATTTGCAGGAAGCAAACATAAGGTTTATCTGCAAACAGGTTGTAGATTACATGTACTATTGAGCAATCAATGTAAAAGGTTGCTTGGTGTATTGCTGTGCACGTGTTGTGAAAGATTGCAGAAGACTAGCTTGCTGTGTTATATCCTTGTTTGTGATAATGGCAAAGAATAGTGAAAATCCCATCATTGAAAAACTCAACAAGAACAACTACCCTTCATGGAAGTTCCGTGGTGTGACGAACTTTCTCATTGGAAAGGGCCTTTATGAGTTTGTTTCAGGTAAAGAAAAGGAGCCAGAGCTGGGTATCCCTCCGAATGTAGATGAATTAAAAGCATGGAAAGAATGGAATGAGAAAGACAAAAAGGTGATGTATTGGTTATCTGCACTCATTGATAATACGATGTTGGGACATATCAGGAATGTAGAAACTTCACATGCATCTTGGACAATTTTTGAGAACATGTTTTCAGTAAATACAAAGGCACGAAAGATTCAATTCAAGCAAGAGTTGAATTCCTTGAAGAAATAAAAAATGTCTGTCAATGAGTATGTGTTGAAGGTGAGGAGCATTGCATATGCTTTAGTAGCGATTGATGCAATGCTTGATGATGATGATTTGGTTTCATCCACTTTGATGGTCTTAACAATGAGAAGGCATGGAAATTATATGTTACTTTAGTATATGTACGGAAGGCATTTCCAGATTTTGATGAGCTGATCTCTCTTATGATTACCGAAGAGATCAATCTGTAGGGTGATTCGTCTGAAATGGTGAACATGTCCAAGCATTTTACTCGCGTTCAGGAAGGGGACATGGTAGATCCTCTTCCAGAGGCCATGGTATGGGACGTGCTGGCGATAACCAGCAAAATAGGTTAAATCAATAGTTTGGTGAATTGCAAGTTAAATCAACAGTTTAGTGAAATGCAGGTTTCAGGAGGTGAGGAAACTTTAGAGGCAGGGGGAGCTCTAGAGAAAGAGGTGGATGGTAGAACAGAGGCTCTGTAAATTCTTCTATTGTTTGCCATTATTGTGGCAAAATAGGTTAAATCAACAGTTTGGTGAAATGCAGGTTTCAGGAGGTGAGGAAACTTTAGAGGTAGGGGGAGCTCTAGAGGAAGAGGTGGATGGTAGAACAGAGGCTCTATAAATTCTTCTATTTTTTGCCATTATTGTGGCAAAATAGGCCATATTGCAGCCCATTGCTATGCTAAGAAGGATGATATTCGCAATGCTAAATTGTAGCAAGGAAACTATGCATCGTCTTCATGACAGAATGAAGACAAAAATGAACGTATGCTTGTTATGCAACATATGATGAATGCAGTTATAGGAAAGGGGACACATGATGATGTATGATATGTTGATTCAGGTGCATCTAATCATACGACTAGTCATGTTGAATGTTTTGGAGAGATGCAGGACTTACAAAATCCAAGTTATATGCAGACAGGTGATGATTCATGCCACCCAATTTCACACATTGGAAAGGTTTCCTTATCCTTGTATGATGGCCAGACAAAGAGTCTGACAGATATATTACATGTGCCATCAATCACAAAGAATCTAGTGTCTATTGGCCAAATGGTGGAGCAAGGGTTGCAAGTCTGATTCAATGCAAAAGGTTGTTTTGTAGAAGACTTTAATGATAAGTACATGTTGGTCGCAAACGGAAGTAGAGTTGGCCGAATATTCACTTTAGATGTTGAAATTCCTACAATGCATGCTGCTATGTATGCTAAAGGAAAAGGAGTAGTTGCAGATATTGAAATATGGCATAAACGTATTGGACATGCAAATGTACAAAGGCTGAAATTAATGCAGTCCAGAGGATTGGTTATAGGGTTGCCTTCATTTAGAGTTGTAGAATCGCATAAAGTCTGTGAAGCATGCCAGTTTGGTAAGCAGGCAAGACAACCCTTCTCGCATGATAGAGAAGTGAGTAGAAAAATACTTGATGTAGTGCATATAGGTGTTTGGGGGCCTACAAGAATGTATCTCTTGGTGGCAACAAATACTTTTTCACATTTATTGATGACTACTCAAGGAAGTTATGGGTATACTTCATGAAGGAAAAGAGTGATGTGTTTGAGCACTTCAAATCTTTTAAGGTAGCTATTGAAACAGAAACAGGCTTAAAAGTGAAGTGTTTGAGATCAGATGGAGGGGGAGAGTACCTCTCCAATGAGTTTAGTGGCTTCTTGAGCATTCATGGGATAAAGAGGCAATTTACTTACAGGTATACCCCACAGCAAAATGGGATTACAGAAAGAAAAAATAGGCATATTGCAGAAGTCGCATGGGCATTAATGGCTGAAAACAATATGCCCAAACATTTTTGGTCTGAGGCTGTCCATACTACTATCTACATTATGAACAGAACTCCCACAACTGCAGTTCATGGGATGACTCTTAAAGAATGCTTTACTGGCAAGAAGCCCGATGTCTCGCACTTGAAGGTGTTTGGATGTGTTGTATATGTTCATGTGCCAGATGAGCTACGGAAGAAGCTTGATCCAAAGGTAGAAAAATGTATTTTTATTGGATACTCTTTAGAGCAGAAAGGGTATCACTGTTATAACCTTGTCACAGGTGAGTTCAGAGTGAGCAGGGATGTTATCTTTGATGAGATGGGCAGCTGGTATGCACCTGATGGTGATGCATTAGATGATGATAATGATCAAGACAACTATGTGCACAAAGAAAAACAAGAATCACGAAGACTTAGTAGACCATAAACATCATTTGGTACTATACCTAGAGTGAGCCCTTGGTCTGGGAGACTAAGGAGTAGCCCCACATCTTCAAGTGGATCTATAAGTGTTGTAGGGAAGGACAAAGGAAAGAAGAAGGAAGTGCTCAATGGTAATGATGCATCTACCAGACATTTGGGATTTGATGGATATTCTAGTGGTTCAGAGAGTTTGGATTATGAGATTGGTATTCCTTCAGTCAAGACACTAGGTGTACAGAGAGCTCGTAGTAATGTAAAGGCTCCATTGAGTGATCCGGTGGTATGCAAATCTAATAGGGTCGGATACCCTGTTAAAAGATTTGGATTTGAAGGTTATGCAACTCACCATTATGCTTATATGGTGAAACTAGTTGAGGATATTGAGCCCACTTGTTTTGAGGATGTTGTTGATCATGCTCTTTGGGATGCAACAATGGATGAGGAGATGGCTACATTAGAAGCTAATAAGACTTGGGATTTGGTAGTCTTACCTAAGGGTAAGAAAGCTATTGGCTGTAAGTGGGTTTACAAAGTCAAGCATAATGTAGATGGTTCAATTAACAGGTATAAGGCTAGGTTGGTTGCAAAAGGCTATGCTCAAACATATGGTATAGATTATGAAGAGGCATTCAATCCAGTTGCTAGGATGGCAACTGCTAGGTGTGTGATTGCCTTGGCAGTAGCCAAAGGTTGGATTTTGCAGCAAATTGATGTTAAAAATTTCTTCTTGCATGGTGAATTGCAAGAAGAAGTGTATATGGAGCAGCCATCAGGTTATGAGGATTTAGAGCATCCCACATATGTGTGCAGGTTAAAGAAGGTGCTCTATGGGTTGAAGCAAGCACCTAGAGCATGGTTCGACAAGATTGGAGAGTATCTTGTCAATATTGGATTCTGTATTTCTGATGCTGATCACTCACTTTATGTGAGAAAGGGAGATGCAGGTTTGGTCATCATAGTCATCTATGTGGATGACTTGATTATTACAGGTGACAATGACAATGGGATTGCTGAAGTTAAGGACTTCTTGAAGAAGAAGTTTGAGATGAAAGATTTGGGTGAGCTGAGATACTTTATTAGTATTGAGATGATAATATGTGATGATGGTATATGGCTATTCCAAAGGTAGTATGGCTTGGATATATTATCCAAGTATGGTATGGTAGCATGTAAGCCTCTTTCAATACCATTGGAGCAAAATGTGAAGTTGAGTGCTGACGTTGGGGATGAGATAGAAGACCCTACTATGTTCAGGAGGATAGTAGGGAGTTTGATTTACATGACTATCACAAGGCTAGGCTTGAGCTATGCTGTTGGCCTTGTTAGTCAGTTTATGCAGATGCCTAGAAAGCCTCATTTGGATGCAGTTAGACATATATTGAGGTATGTGAAGTCCACTTTACATTATGGAATTTTTTATGAGGCAGGTAAGGATGTACATATCTTTGGATACACAGATGTAGATTAGGCTGGTAGCATGTCAGACAGAAGATCTGCAAGTGGATTCATGTTTTCCCTGGGTAGTGCAACAGTTACATGGAGCAGCAAAAAGCAACCTACAGTTGATTTATCGAGTACAGAGGCTGAGTATAGAGGTGTTGCTATGGCAGCATGTGAGGTGGTATGGCTGTA
This sequence comes from Lygodium microphyllum, assembly GCF_053477565.2. Classification (NCBI taxonomy): domain Eukaryota; kingdom Viridiplantae; phylum Streptophyta; class Polypodiopsida; order Schizaeales; family Lygodiaceae; genus Lygodium; species Lygodium microphyllum. Next base: position 60,492,334 of record NC_141158.1, on the reverse strand, counting down.
AAAGTTATTAGGTGATTTGGATGTGTAGGGAGATGGTCCATTTGTCATTTATTGTGACAATATAAGCAGCATACAGTTAGCTAGGAATCCAGTGTTCCATGCTAGGACAAAACACATTGAGGTGCACTACCACTTTGTGAGAGAGAAGGTACTTGTAGGAGAGATTGACTTGGTATATGTCAGCACACAGGATCAGATAGCTGAAATTTTCATAAAGGAATGGGATGTAGAGAAGCTTTGAAAGTTCCAAATCTTACTTGGAGTTGCAGAGATAGAGTTGAGCTTGAGGGGGAGTGTTGAGATGGTGAGCTCAATATGTGCGGACATTGATGATGGACCGCCTGGCTAGATGAGTCTGCACGTCTAGACTTAGCACATTGGTGGTTATTATGATACTCACATGGCCACTAACTTATCACTTATTATATTTAGTTTGTTACACCTACCTACAGCTGGCAAAGATATAGCGCCAGTCGATTAGTGTAGTCGGTTATGCACTGTTTGACTTAGAAGGCCACTTTCCTTTATGTTGTATCTTATCTATACTTTGTGTACATTGTATAGTGTGTGGAAGAAGAAGAAGAAATCAGCAAGAAAATGTTTTGGCCTCCATCTCTCTTCTTGTGTTCTTGAGTGAGCTTCCTCTTGTGTATACAATGTGTGTTTTGCGTAGCAGCTCAAGCAAGTCCCCCCACCACGTGATTCTTAATATATGAAGAAGCTCTAGGAGATCTAATGCCTAGAGATTGCTTCTGAGTAGTGCCAGACAAAGGATTTCATGTTCTGTCAATAGATTCAATTCATTGTGCTTTGTCTTCATCGTGTTTACTTCTTGTCTATTCTTTTTATTCTCTTACATCTCCTATCTCTACTTCCTTCTATCTCTCTGATCCTCAGTGGATACAACCTTTCGACAAAAACCCCTCCGACGACGCAAAGGATGAAGAAGCTCCTTGAATGATTGGCTACGATCCTAGTTGAAAGGTAGAACCTCAATGGAAGCACACAAGTGGAAGCAAGAGCAAAGTAAGAGCTATGGTAGATGGAGCAAGAGAGCAAGAGAGAGAGAGAGACACCATATGTGGAAACTCCAATAGTCACAATGTGCGACTGGCCTTCTCTTATTCAATGGTCACTGAAAGAATAAAGAATAAAGAATAAAGTGATAGTGATAGGCACCACCATTGCATATATGTGTGCGGTCATGATGGTGTTTGAAGTAAATACAAGGTGGAGTAGGCATTGGTACCTTTAACCCCCAACATTTGTAAATATAATCTTGCAAATTTTACCAAATGAAATACCCTTTCTTTTGAAATCATGTGGTATCTTACATGTTCTATAATATGCATCCCCAGGTATAAAATATGATTAGCATTATAACTAGTAAGTAATATTTTTTTTAAAAATTAACATAAAATACATAATGAATCTTCACATGAAATGTCAATTTGAATGTGCAAGTTTTTTAACTTTTGTTAAAAAATTTTAAGGGTTCTAAAAAATATTAATATAATCTTTCATCCTTTCCAAGGATTAGGTTGATTCAATGAGATTCAACTCTCAAGGAAACCATAATATCTTCATTAATCTCTAATAGTCTTTTATTCTTATCATAATAATTATTTTTATCTTTTTTTTAGCTTCTTTAATAAGTTATCTTATTTTTCTCAAATCTCTATCTATTTGTTTAAGGATTTATTTGAGAAATTTTCTTCTATTTGAAGCATCAAAGAAATGAACAAGAGTCACGCAGTTATATCATATATTACTTCAAAAAGTCATCTTAATTAATGTATACCGTGAACTATTGTATGCAAATTCAACCAATGATAATTATTCAATCCAATTCTTTTGTTTCCAATTGGAATACATTCTAAGTACATCCTCAAGGATCCATTTACCCTTTCCATTTCCCCACTAGTTTGGTGGATGGAATGCAGTGCTTATTCTCAATTCTATTCCTATGGCTTTCAAAGTGGCTTGCCAAAAGTTAGAAGTGAATTTTAAATCATTGTTTGAAATAAAGAGGCAAGACATATTAATGAGTCTTCTCAACAACCACAAAGATAATATCATATCCTATGAAGTGAATTTTAAATCCTTGTGTGAAACAAAAAGGCAAGCCATCTTAGTGAGTCTTATCAAAAACCACAAAGATAGTATCATATCCTACCCTAGTAATAAGTAATTTCATGATAAATTTTATAGATATGAATTCTCACTTTTCATAGGTTATATCTAGTGTTGGTTCTCTATGTGCTAAAGTCTTCATTGTGTGTGTGTGTGTACTCTTGGTTGCTTCATTGCTATCTCCTCTTGTTTGTTTATGTTGTATTAGTGTAATTCCATGGCTATGAGAAGCTCAATCAAAGGCTAAGATGAAGGTGATAGAGTGTGGAAGTAAGCAAGCAATGGATAACAATCTATTCAAGCCAGAAGAGGTTACTGAGATAAACAAGGGATATATTTTCTAATTCCAATGAAACTTAATGAGCATGAAGAATAGTATATATACAATTTTTTTTCCCTTCAGCACTTTTCTAGAGTAAGTTTTGGCATCTAAGATTATATTGACCTCCATTGTTCTGGCCCTATAAGTTTATCGAAAGCAATTTTTGGGTATACTATAGATTCGATTGTGTTTAGCATTTATAGGTGCAAAGGTTATAGATTCTAAATCTATAAGGTTTTAGGTATTTGCTAGATTACAGAAACAATGAAATTTTCATATGGATTGTAGCTTATTATCATTGTTGCGCATTGAGTAACAAATACTATGTGGTCTAATCATAGGATATGACTTAGTTGCAGATTGCAAGTTTTGCAAGGTTATTTGCATTGTTAAAACGTTTGACAACTTTAACAATATTGTTAGTGAGAGTTTTGATAATAATAAGTAGCTTATATGAAAGTTCAACATCACAAAATTTTTGAAGAGCAAAGGTGTTTAGAATTACATTATTGAAGAAGATATGGTCATGATACTTGAAATCCCTTAGTGAAATACTACTATAGAACATATTGGGAGTAAAGGAACTTGTGCCTAAGCTGCCCTATAGTTACTTCACATATTGTGACCACACACCTATACATTACAGGTAGCAAGCACCCATCATTGTCACCTTATTATTCATTCTTTTAGTGAGTATTGACTAAGTACAATCGCATATTATGACTATTGGAGTTCTCACATATTATGGTATCTCTCTCTCTCTTGTTCTCTTGCTCCATCCACCATAGCTCTTGCTTTACTCTTGTTTCCGCTTCTTATGTGCTTTTAGTTGAGCTCTACCTTTCAGCTAGTATTAGAGCCAACTATTTGAGGAGCTTCTTTATCATTCACTTTAGCCTGTGACAAAGCTTTATCTCAAGGTTTCATAGTAGCCATTGTTTCTTCCTCGAGAGGTATGCATTGAGTCCTTCCTTGTCTTGGCTTATTCTAGCTTACTCTTGGCGTATTGAGGAGCTTCCTAAGGCTTAGCTCAACCTTCTTGAGTTGCTATTGAGCTGAGAAGTAGCCATTCTATCCATTTTGAGTGGATACAAAGCATGTTGTAGAAGTTATAGAGTTGATTCTACGAAGTTCTGAGTTTTTTGTTTTATACAGAATAGTATAGTTCTAGTTTGGACAACAAAGAGTAAATTCCATAATGCATGCTTGATGTTTTGAGGATGCTATTTTGATGCATGGATGGTATAGTTATACTTTGGGGTACTAGTTGGGTTATTTAGATATTTATTAGCATAGTTTTGTAGATATTTATTACTATCATAATAGTTTGGATAGCAAATATTGTAACGTACTCACCTTTATTACCTATGACAAGTAACGTTTTAGTAGTCACCCAACATTTACCTTCCAACTATCACCATCTGTACTCTAACCAGAATGATCGGATTTTGTCTAGGCTCTATAACCCTAGGTCTACCCCGTAGGGGAAATGTCTTGCCGTTACCCATGGAGGACCGACCTGAAGGTTCCTAATTGACCTAATAGTCACCTATGAACAACTACCTCACATCCGGAGATGTCCTTTTTGAGGCTTCTTGTCCAGAAGAAGCGACTGCCATTACCCTTGGTTCATGGAGAACAATACTTTTTTCCAGTAGTAGACCACGGATTTATGAAATCCCTCGCAGTGCTTAGGCACAATCGCTGTACCTTTCCCCTAAGATAATTTATAGTTTAGTGTTTGAGCCCAAACCCTAGGTAAGTCAGCGAATCGGCCCTTCCTAGAGTTTCTTCCTAGCGTTTGTTTTTGGAAAAACCTCTCGGCTAACCAAGACCACCCTACCATAGGACTGGATTCGTCGGAAATCCATCCACTCGCTTCCCTCTATGGAAGTTCTTAGTTATCTAATTACCTACCACATTATGTGAAACATATAAAAATAGCTGCATTAATTTAAAAAAATCCTTTTATGCACAATTGTTGATTTGCGTAATTTACTCATAGATATACAATCAGAATAAAACAAATTCATCGATTATGTTCCATAATGTGTGTTCTTCCGCTCATACAAGAGAAAAGTTATAATTTCACGTGCTACCTCATTTAGCACATCTGCACATCACCAAGATCAAATCCACCTATAGCTAGTATTTTTAGGTGTCCCAAGTAGAACTTGGGCCATATAGGGGACCAAGTAGTTCCTAGGTACATAAAGGATTTACTAGCTAGAGCCCCCCTAGCACCTTAACCACCTCCTACTTAATACGATCCCTACTGGGAGACCTCTCATCATCGGAGTTAGTCAATGCTTCGACGGTGGTAAAAACATCCCCTCTTGGTATGGGGATTCAGCACCTATCCTTGGGGGAGGTATAGGGCTTGTCAATTTATATCTATTGCAGTACTTAATAAAATCAAGATCTAATCTAGAAAATCACAAATAAGATTAATGTCTTCAAGAAATTATGACTTAAACACTCATGCAACTTTTAAGTGATGATTAATCTCGTGGTAATCGACCTTTGAAATTCACGCAATGAGCTCTTCCCCTAGGGTATCTATATTTTGGGTCTCTAACCTCTTAGTTCAAGGTTTATAATGACATTCTTATAACCGAGTTTCTTGGCCTTAAGTTCGTTTCTTCAATATAGAGATATTTTCAGTCTTAAAATCTTCTACCAAAGCTTCTAGATTAAACTATATCCATGACTAATTTCTTCAGGTTTCGTTCTTAATAAATCCTTCTTGAAAAATTCCTCATGATTTCTCTCGAGTTCTAGAATTTTGTAGTTTCCCTAATAGTTTCTAGCCTATAAGATGTTCTAATAAGTTACCAAGTGAATACTTTAAGATTGCAGTATTTCTTAAGAGATTTAGCTTATTTTTATTGAATTTGGATAGAAATTTTAGAAACAAAAACATGTGGTAATCGAAATTGGTAAAGGGTTGTTATCCGCACCTGTGACTCCATTAGTGACTCTTGTTGCTCGCAACTCCAACTGTTGCTTCCATGTTAGTAGGGTCATTGGCGATTTCTGCTTTTGAATTCTTTTTCTTTGGGGCCATGACATAAATATGATTTGTTGAAGAAGAAGAACCCCCACGACAATAATATCGATTGGCAAGGGTGTAAGACTCATGATGATGATGATGGTTATTGCGAGATTCGACGATGTAGGCCTCGTGGATGGTTCTTCTTGCCTCATGGAGAGCAATACTTCTCTCTCTCTCTCTAGTAGATGGAATAGGAACGAGAGTAGTTGTATGACTTCTAATTGGATTGATAGAATAGGATAAAGTTCTTTAGTGTCTTCTCTTCTTGGACTAGAGTAGAAGAGGATGAAAGACCTTCTGCGTATCCCCTTCCTTGGGTTGAACGGAATGATGTCTCTTCGTCTCCCGGAATAGAGTCTCCTCCTTCTCGATCAGCATCTTATCCTTGTCAAGATTGCTCTTTTTCCCTTTCCTGCTCATCCCCAAGCCCTCAATTTATAGTTTAGCAGGGGGTAAAAGAGAAGATGCTTGCTTTTAGCACTTTTCGATGATATCATCAATGACAAGGAGAAAATACTTTCTTTTAGTGCTTCTAATGATATCATTTATGACAACAAAGAGGGAGCTCCATTTTTGTAGTGCGAAGATAAAAATTTACAAATCTATGGGCAAGCATCGCATGGCACGTCGTCAAGCGGCTATCACTCCAAGGCTTACGACTAAGGTGGTTACTAAGGCGGCGACCAAGGCATAGACCTTGGCATCTTGGCCTTGGCATACTTGGCAACGGGTTACAAAGGCTTCGTTGGTGCCATTGGCTATGTGCAAGAAGCTCTCACTAGCTTCTGGGAAAATCTTCTCGGAGGTCACCCATCTCGGCAATGTCATCACCCATCTCGGCAATGTCATCACCCATCTCGGCAATGTCATCACCCAAGTGCACTTAAGTGCCAAGTGACTATCCACTAGGCTAGTTCTTTTTGTTGTTCTATACTACAAACATAGTTTTAATAAGCTAGTCTTGGGAGGGTCTCCCAAGTCTTTCTTCCATGAACTGGCATATAGTACCTCATTAATAATAATAGTTATCTTCATAATGAGAGTTAGTTTCATACTTAGAGCTAGTTTTTTTTAAAATGTGCAACATAAATCAATTTTCTTTGGAATGTATACGCACATTAAAATAAACTAAGTAATGGGGACATTACATTCTTTCCTCCTTAGAGAAATCGAGATGTCCTCATCTTGAGAGAAACTGGGGGTATTTTTTCATAAGGGTTACCTCATTGACCCAAGTGACATCCTCTTCAGGATAATCCTTCCATTATACTAGGTGTTCTCTTAGGGTCCTATTCCTAGGATTCTTTCTTTTACATCCAAGATTCTATCAAGTTGAAGTTCAAGTATACCTTGGCTCTGCATTACAACTTGTTGATAATCAAAAATATGATTAGGATTAGGTACATAGCGCTTCAAGAGACTTACATGGAATACATCATGAACTTTTAGGGTTTCAGCAAGTTGCAGCTTATAACATTAGGTCCAAGAGCCTTTATGACTTTGTAAGGTCCACAGTATATTGGGCTTAGCCTCTTGAATTTTCCGAAGGATAAAGAACTCCTTTTTGGGTGTACATGGATAAAAACCTTGTCCTCTTCTTGGAAGATTTGCTCTTTTCTCTCTAGGTTAGCATAGGCTTTCTATTGATCCTTGGTAGCTTGTATATCTTGCTTGATGGTTTTGACTTATTTATTCATCTCTTTAAGCATCTTCTTATAAGCTTCAACCTTCAAGGTAGGGTCAGAGAAGTTTAGAGGAGTTAAGCATTCTTGCCCATATAGAGCTTGAAATGGGGTCATCTGAATGCTCTGATGATAGGGCGCATTGTAAGCAAATTCCACCAAAGGTAGATATTTTATCCACCGTATGGGTTCTTTGCAACAATATGCCCTAAGTATTCTTCAATGACCTAATTTACACGCTCTGTCTACCGATCAGTTTGAGGGTGATAAGCTATACGAAAACAAAGCTGTGTACCGAGAGCGTCAAATAATCCCTTCGAAAGATGTGTCCATAATTACCATGATTGAGTTGTATACTCTTTGAGTTGAGGTTAATCCAACTACAAAATCCATACTAATGAACTCCCATTTCATTTGAGGAATATCAAGTGGTTGTAGCTTTCACAGCAGCTTAACTCGTTGAGCTTTTATTCCTTGGCAACTCAAGCATTCAGTTACATATTTAAGTACGTCACTTTTAAGCTTCTCCCAATGATAGCTTTTCCTAACTATATTGAGAGTTTTGGCATAGCCAAGATGTCTTGAAAATGGGGAATCATGAGCTTCCCATAGTATCTTCTCCTTAAGTTCTTGACTTGAAGGAATACATAATCTTGTCCTAAAGTAGATAAGTCCTTTGTCAATAGAGAAGTTAAGATACTTTGTTTTAAGCTTAGAATTTTGTTATTTATTTTGAATTTCCTTTAGCATTTACTGATATTTGGGATCATTATTCGCCTTCTTCTTGGCTAGCTCGATGATGGGATTGCTAGGCATTGCTATCATTGCAGTTAGTGTTTGAGCTCTAGGAGGTTCTTCTGAGATAAGTGTATTGAGAAATGATTTGCGGTAGGCTTAAAGCATTTGCCACTACATTCTCTTTGCCTGGTCTATTTTTTAATCTCAAAAGCATATTTTTGCAAGACTTCAATCCACCGACGTTGCGTCATATTTAGATATGGTTGAGTGAAGATCCATTTAAGACTTTTATGGTTGGTTACTAGTGAGAATTTCTTCCCAAGTAGATAATGTCTCCATAACTTAAGAGCGTGGATAATTGCAAGTAATTTTAGGTCATGAGTAGCATAATTTCTCTCGTGAGACTTCAATTTTCTGGAGGAATATGTTACCATATGTCCTTCCTACATGAGTACACATCCCAAGAAAGAGAACTCGCATCGGTCACCACTTCAAATTCTTTGCTAAGATCAGGTAGTTTGAGGAGCTGTGAGTAAGCTTAGCTTGAGCCAGGTTAAAGCTAGACTGTTCAACTTGGGCCCATTTAATGGCAACTTGCTTCTTGAGTAGGTCAGTGATGAGGGGTGTAGCAATCAAATCATAATTCTTGATAAAGATCCAATACCATCGTGTTAAACCCAAAAAGCTATGAAACCTAAAGGTCCCTAATTGACCTAACAGTCACCTATAAACAACTAGCTCACATCCAGAGAGGTGTCTTTCGAGATTCTCAAGGCAAGATGGAATCTTTCATATAACTTGATTATTTCTCTCCCAAACCTTATCAACCCATATATCATTAGAAAGCTCTTAAATAGTAGGTTCTAAAAACGTAATCTGTGACAAGTTTGGAGTTCATTTGCAAATATTTACTATGTCCCACTTTTTTGAGGGAATATTTTGGTCAAACTCCCTTAGAGGGCATTTGGAGACCTTAATTTTGTCCTAATGTCAATAGAATTAACGTCAGCCAAAATATCCTAGTTTATAATGCACAAAGAACTAGTTCAATATGCAAAATTATTGAGATTCCATAGAAACTTTCTCACATTTCAACATAATATTTAAAAATTATTATCTTTGCATAAGTAGAAGAGATAGAATATCTTTTATATAATTCTTTCCAGATAGCCAAAGGCATTACATCATGATAAGGATTCTATAATGAAGATCCACACATAAAAATCCAGTATATTAATAGTTTGATAGCATGGAGGTTCAAAAAAAACTTCTTAGAGTCTATATTTGGAAGAAATGTTTGGATAACTTTGTTTACAATAATTTTGGTGGTGAGAACTTTTCGGAGGGAGTGATTGCCATTACCCTTGGTTCATGGAGTACCACACTTTTTTCTAGTAGCAGACTAAGGATTTATGAAACCCCTCGCAGTGCTCTAGCACAGCCGTCGTACCTTTCCCTTAAGATAATTTACAGTTCGGTTTCTGAGACCAAACCCTAGGTAAGTCAGCAAATTGGCCCTTCCTAGAGTTTCTTCCTAGCGTTCTTTTTTTTTTGGAAACCTCTCGGCTTAACCGAGACCACCTTGCCATAGGAATGGATTCATCAGGGATCCATCCACCCGCTTCCCTCTATGGAAGTTCTTAGTTATCTAATTACCTATCACATTATGTGAAATATATAAAAACAGCTTCATTAATTTAAAAAAATCCTTTTATGCACAATTGTTTGTTTGCATAATTTACTCACAGATATACAATCAAAATACAACAAATTCATTAATTATGTTCCATAATGTGTGTTCTCCCACCCATATAGGAGAAATTTTATAATTTCACGTGTTGCCTCATCCAACGCATTTGCACATCACCAAGATCAAATCCACCTATAGCTAGCGTTTTTAGGTGTCTCCATTAGAACTTGGGCAATATAGGGGACCAAGTAGTTCCTAGGTGTGTAAAGGATTTACCAGCTAGAGTCCCCTTGACACCTTAACCACCTCCTACTTAATACGATCCCTATTGGGAGACCTCTCACTATCGGAGTGCCATGCTTTCGCGGTGGTAAAAACATCCCCTCTTGGTATGGGGATTTAGCACCTATCCTTGGGGGAAGTATATGGCTCGACAATTTATATTTGTTCCAATACTTATTTCAATTAGGATCTAATCTAGAAAATCACAAACAAGATTGATATCTTCAAGAAATTATGACTTCAAACACTCATGCAACTTTCAAGTGATGATAAATCTCATAGCAATCAACCTTTGAAATTCATGCAGTGAGCTCTTCCCCTAGGGTATCTAGATTTTGGGTCTCCAACCTCTCGATTTAAGGTTTATAATGATATTCTTATAACCAAGTTTCTTGGCCTTAAGTTCGTTTCTTCAACTTGGAGATATTTTTGGTCTTAAAATATTCTATCAAAGCTTCTAGATTAAACTATATCCTTGACTAATTTCTTCAGGGTTCGTTCTTAATAAATCCATCTTGAAAAATTCCTCATGATTTCTCTTGAGTTTTAGAATTTCATAGTTTTCCTAATAGTTTCTAGCCTATAAGATGCTCTAATAATTTGCAAAGTGAATACTCTAAGATTGCAATATTTCTTAAGAGATTTATCTTATTTCTATTGAATTCGGATAGAAATTTTTAGAAAAGAAACATGTGGTATCGAAATGGTAAAGAGTTGTTATCTGCACTCGTGACTCCGTTAGTGACTCCCATGCTCGCAACTCCAACTATTACTTTCATGTTTGTAGGGTCATTCGTGATTTCCACTTTTGAATTATTTTTCTTCGAGGCCATGACGGAAATATGATTTGTAGAAGAAGAAGAACATGACAGTATACTGGTTGGCAAGGGTGTAAGACTCACGATGATGATGATGGTTATTGCAGGATTCGATGATGTAGGCCTCGCTGATGGTTCTTCTTGCCTCATGGAGAGTAATACTTCTCTCTCTCTAGTAGACGGAATAGAGACGATAGTAGAGGTATGACTTAAAACTAGATTGATAGAATAGGATAAAGTTCTTCAGTGTCTTCTCTTCTCAAATTAGAGTAGAAGAGGATAAGAGACCTTTTGCATATCCCCTTCCTTGGGTTGAATGGAATGATGTCTCTTCGTCTTGCAAAATAGAGACTCCTACTTCTTGATCTACGTCTTATCCTCGTCAAGATTGCTCTTGTCCCCCTTCATGGTCATCCCCAAGCCCTCAAAATATGGGGGGGGGGGATAAAAGAGAGGACACTTTCTTTTTAGTGTTTTTTGATGACATCATCGATGACAAAGAGAGAACACATTATTTTAGTGCTTCTAATGATATCATTGATGATGTCAGAGGGAGCTCCATTTTTGTAGCACAAAGATAAAAATTTATGAATCTATGGGCGAGCATTGCATTGGCATGTCGTCAAGTGGCCGTCACTCCAAGGCTTATGACTAAGGCGGTGACCAAGGCATAGACCTTAGCATCTTGGCCTTGACATACTTGGCAACAGGCTACAAAGGCTTCATTGGCATTGTTGGCTGCAAGCAAGAAGCTCCCACTAGCTTGTAGGAAAATCTTCCTGGGAGGTCACCCATCCTGGTAGTGTTGTCACCCAAATGCACTTAAGTGCCAAGTGACTATCCACTAGGCTAGTTCTTTTTGTTGTTCTATACTACAAACATAGTTTTAATAAGCTAGTCTTAGGAGGGTCTCCCAAGTCCTTCCATGAACTGGCATATAATACATCATTAATAATAATAATTATCTTCATAATAAGAGTCAGTTTCATAATTAGAGCTAGTTTTTTTTAAATAAGTACAAGATAAATCAATTTTATTTGGAATGTATACGTACATTAAAATAAACTAAGTAATGGAGACATTACAAATATACAATAGTGGCTTCATGATTTGAATGCCTATTATGTACATAAAGGTATGTGGCATGACAATGAATGCAAAAATTATTGGAAAAAATGGCTACCTGAAATGTATACATGACAATGCATGCTATCACCTTTGGTTCCCAGTTAGAAAAAGTACCTAAAAATATTATTATTATCCTAAAATCTAAAATATGGTCTCACGTAATGTATGTAGCTGAGAAGAGAAAAGTTCCAAGATTCATCTAGGGAGAAACATCCCTGACATAATTGGTTGGGACTCACCAATTGACTCTTACTCAACATATACATACTTGTTAAAGTTGCACAATATAGATGTGCATGCATGAATATAATAATGGATTAAGAGTAATAATTAAAAACTATCATATTCTTTTCTAAGGTTGATCACTGTTAACCCTAATGCAAGAAAGAGAAAAAGAAAGAAAAATAAAATTTAGAAAATTTCAAAAATGCGTTAAAAGGTAGCCTGATAGAAAGAATAGGAAGAGAAAAGACCAAATACACAAGGGCAGCCTTGAAAGTTCAAGGCAAATGTAAAAAAGGAAAGGTGCATTTTAAAATGCAAAGTCATTCCGAAATTTTTGTAAAAGAGCAACAAGCTCCCTCTTGTGCAATTTTTAGTGTGTAGATGAGCATAGGTGAAATAACTGTGTAAATGAAAGAGAATAGGAAAAGAGGACCTAGGCAAAATGGTCGGTCATGTAAAAAAGGGAATGGGTGCCCAAAGGGATTAGGGCATCTATAAAAGCCAAAAAGTGAATAGAGAAGCTCATTCTTGGTGTGTGGCAAAAGTGGCTCTCCTCTTCTTCTTCTTCTCTTCTTCCCTTCTTCTTGTTCTTGCTTGTGCTTGAGAGAGTGAGTGAGGGAGTGCGAGAGAGTGAGGAAGTGAGTGTGAGGGTGAGGGACCGTGGTGGAGAAGCTCTCCATTTTCTCCTCTCTTCTTCTTCCCTTCTTCTTCTCATCTCTTGTCTTGTGTGGCTATGGAACATGGAGCTTGAAGGTGGGGGTTTGAGGTTGCTTGAGCTCATATCTCGAATCATGGAGCTATCAGAAGGTCTAAGAGAGAAGGATACTCAATTGGGCATGGAGGTTAGCATAGTAGGATTCCTCTCTAGCAATTTCGATTCAATTTCATCTCCTATACATAGATCCCAATAACCTCTTCCAATCAGGAAGTTTTGCATTCTTAACTTCCATAGAGCAAAGTTTTTATTGTCTAGTTTCTTTCCCATAATCTATGTAATGTTATCGATACTTGTTGCATTTGAGAGAATGATATAATCACCATTTCAAGTTAATGCAATTCGTTTCACTTAGGCAATAGCAATGCCTTCAAATAGTCGCCTAAACCCTATCATAGTTTGCTAACTATTGTTGCAACCTTATTATCCTCAGCACAAGAAAAAGTATAAAAAAGTGAAAAAGCACAAGTTGAGACCTAAAAGAAGTGGATTAGATGGAAATCAAACACAACAAAAGAAACAATAAGGGAAACGACCAAAAGCGCAAGGGTGGTCTCAAAAGCTAAGGCAAAGGCAAAAGCACACTTTTAAATGTAAGGCACCCCTAAAAATTCTTATAAAAGAGTGCCAAGCTCCCTCTTGTGCAAATTGTAAAAGGAGATGGACAGTAGGAAGGAAGCTAGAAAGATAGGAGGACAATGGGAAAAAGGGCCTAGGTGGCCATGTAAAAAAGGGGATACCCCCCAAAAGGAATTTAGGGTTTTGTATATAAAGTTGAAAAGTGAATGAGGAGCAGATCTTGTGCAAAACTTGGTGCTTGTAGCAAATAGATCAAAGGCCACATTAGTTTATTGCTTGGATTAAGTGTGTAGAAACCTTCCTGTACATCTAACCTTTGATTTTGGTGAGCCTTGCTAGCATGCATGGCAAAAAATCATTGACATGAAGAGATTTTTGTTGCCACTGTTTACGTGCTAGTGGAATCGGATGCGATTCTTAGGTGTCGAATTCCCAGAATCGAATGCACGGACGCTCTACATCTGTCCCATTCTGAGAATTAGACACGGTCAACACTCAAACCAACTTGACTAGTTTGATTGGACCTAGAAAATTGGACTCAGACACTCAGACATCCCAATAATCAAACCACTACCACATATTCGATCTTGAGGATTGGACACTCGGACCTGACCTTGTCCAATTTTGAAAATCAAACTCTCGGACCATCCTGTATGATTTTGGAAATCGGAAATGCTCAAATGGACACATCGAATCAACTTGACCTGTCTGATCGACACACCTTGTCGTCCGATTAATAGAATCAGACATCCAAGAATTGGGCACTCCCATAATTGGACAGAGCAAATTGGATAGCTAAAATGAGACAACTATCAAATCGGATGTCCGATTCTTGAAATCGGACACTGCACAATCAGACCAAATTTTGACATATCAAAATTGAAAAATTTAGCGCGTCTAGGGTGACAGAGAGTACCACCCGCAACAGGATAATTCATTGAAAGCCCTATAGGAAAATCTAACGATAGAAACCCTAGTCGAACAGCCTAGCACAGTGCTGACACTCACGTTAGCATATTCGACACACTTTCACCTTTCTCTTCAACTTCTTTGTCTTTACATGCAATATCCTCCATCTTCTTCTCTTGTATTGTATCTGAAGAACAACTATCCATATATTGAAGATATACAAGAAATCCAACATCGTTCTATACGAGAAGACATTGTTGCTGATTCTGATGAAAAGGAAAATCTGCTCTCCACTTCTTGAATTCTTCATCAATAAGGCTAATCCTTGTTTGCAAAGTTGTTCTAGCAGCATTAGAAGCTTCAATTACATCGCTATAATGGACAAATCCCTCAATCTCTAGGCCTTCCACATGTCTATCATAAAATACCTTAAAATCCTTCAGTTTATCTTCAAGATCCTTCAAAAGCTCTTGCAAATCAAAGGGAACATTGAGCATCTCTTTGATGCAAATAAATCTAGATGAATTTCCAGTTGCATGAAAAAATTCACATAGCCTTTCATCACAGGTGACCTCAGATCCTCCTCCTCTGTAATCTTTCCACAATATAAAAGTTAGTTGGTTAGTTTGAAAGTTAGTTAGTCAATTAATAAGTTAGTAAGATTACTAACTAAAGACTAACTAAAGAAAAGAAAAAAAACTAACTAACGTTAATAATTAAGGATTTTTATTTAATTAAAAATATACATTTTAAAAATCGAAAGTCGTAAATCCGATATTTTTCTCGGATTGATAAGGACTGTAGCCACCCTTCACGTAAGTTACAACGTGAACGAGACTTATGAGCTATATTAATCACTAGGTTAATGTGTATAGTTGGACGGTCTAAAAATATTAGATTTTTGGACAAGACTAGTATATTTTATATGCTATCTTAAAAAAAGATATGGAGATTTCTAGAACTGGATGTTATTTAAAAGAAAAGGCAAGTGATATTTTAGTTAGTTTTGGAGATTTTATTTTGAAGAAAAATAAAAAAAAGTGATTGACGAAATCGCGCGTGCTGCGATCGCAGTCTACAGATAGAAAACATCACTTCGAATAGAGAAAAGAAGGAGTGAACTAAGAGATTTCTAATTAAGTGTCTTGGGATTTTATCTTCCTTTTAGAGACAATGGAACTATTAGATTTATGATCTGAGCATCAGATCACTGATCTTTCCAAGATTCCCCTTCACAAAGAACTCCGTTTCTCAGCCACAAGGCCTTTTCTCTAATTCACTATAAATATGAGGCATGGGGAGGCACAAGAAGCATAAGGAGGGTAAGGAGACCCCGAGAGGCTGTGAGAGAGAGGTAGAGAGACCCCTCCAAGAGAGAGAGAGAGAGAGAGAGAGAGAGAGAGAGAGAGAGAGAGAGAGAGAGAGAGAGAGAGAGAGAGAGAGAGAGAGAGAGAGAGAGAGAGAGAGAGAGAGAGAGAGAGAGAGAGAGAGAGAGAGAGAGAGAGAGAGAGAGAGAGAGAGAGAGAGAGAAGAGTTACCCTGAGAGGCTGCACAATTCCCTCTATCTCGATCCTCAACTTAGCCATCTTCTCCTACACTCTCCCATCTCGAATCTATTCCGCCTTCTTAATCTCTTGAGTCTACTTGCGAACGATGGCTCCCAAGCAAAGAATGTCATGTGCGGATGGCAATCCCACAACTAGCAAGGAAGCTTCAGGCAAAGGCATAATTGTCAATCCGACTACGATTCCAGTCATAAGTAATGTATTTCCAAATTGATAGATGCTTGTTTTGATTCTTATATGAGATACATTAGGCCCAATACTATGATGCACAGGTATAGGTCATTGGAAGGGATAAATTTTATCTCACGTATTCAAAATACCAAGCTTGCAAAGTGCATGTATTAAGGAAGGTTAATTGCACCTAGTTGCATATGGCTTGTTCGTTGATAGAGCAATTACAAGGAGGAATCGGTCAAGGGTTATGAATGGCATAGTCATGACATTAAAAATTGTGCATACAAGAGTTAAGTGAATTTTACATAGAATCTCTTTTTGATCCCAAGGGGAAGAACATATATGCGAAGGTAATGTTATCGCTACTATTCTTGCAATTGGTTTTGTTGGTTGATCGAACAACATCCTAAATGCTTTTACATTCAACTGGTTGTTAGTTGTTGTTTGGATGATTATTCCAAGTGCTTGTGATTTATGGTAAATGCATGGCAAGGATCTGTGATGACAACTCGCCATGGGAATAAATGAATATTTTCTTGAAAAATGATATTAGGATTGAATGCCTTGTTTCTGCTTGATTCTTAAAGGATTTAATTAAGGAAGGATATTTTGCACGGGTGGATCATCTCTATGATCGCATCGCGGATTAACCCAAAGAGGGCACTTCTTGATTCATGGGCCGAAGGTCAAGTGGTGAAAAGGCCAACCACGGGAATGATGATTTGCTCCTAGACAGTTTGCGGGTTAGGCGGAGCTTTGGACGCCCCTTGCTAGGTCTAGAATGGAGTTGAAGACCTCTGTGGCCCCCAACGTCTCGGTATATTGGGAGATCCTATTCTAGATAAAGGATTGAGTTTGTGATGCCATGTGATTTGGACCAGTTACTTCTGCAGGCTAGAAGAGATACCTCTCTTGGATAGAAGGGATACAAAATTCCTCCTGTATGGGCGGGAGACAAAGATTAACTTGAAGATAAGTTAAGGAACTTGTTTGAACTTATTTGTCAATAGATTACTTTGCTCTGTTTTTGTGTCTGTGCTATAAGTTATGTGAACGAACCTTGTTTCCTAAAAGGCTTAATTAATGAAGCTAATTTTAAGTGTCACACATAAATGTAGTAGGACCTAATTAGAAAACTAAAGCTATTAAGGGAAGCGGGTGGGTGGAACCCCCGACGGGTTTGTCCTACGGTGGCAGGGTGGTCCCAGAGAACAGTGAGGCTTCTCACAAGATTTTACCGTCTTTTGACCTTTAGGTATTGTTAGGTTAGAACCCGATTCATGTCGTTTTAGGGGACCAGAATGGGACTATGCCCTACGGGCAGAGAGGTTGAGTGGCGCATCCCTCTCGTTTCCCATTCTCTTTGAACCAAGTGCAGCATGGGTCTGCTTTGTCTAGGGTATCTCTGCGTAAAGTAGGATGCCCAGGATTTGACGCTAGAATGCTGTTAGGAGACCTTGGCCACTAGGAGCCCAAATCTCAGGTCGATCCTAGTGGGTTTGGCTGTGAACGTTCCGTTGCGAGGCGGATTCGGGAAACCCTAGGCGACAAAACTCAGAACATTCCCTGGGAGTGCCGGGAAGCGACACTTAGATTCATTTCTTGATAGACCACTAAAAGCGTACCTAGACAGCCGATGGGCGGGCACCTTACATCCTCAATTCCCTCTAAAGACAACTTCATTTTAGTCATCCTAATTACTCACAAAGAAAAATCCAAAAAAATAAAATAAAAATAAGGGGCATAATTTACAAATCCACATTTTCTCATATGCAATATACTAAAGAAAGATTGCTGAGTAAATTTAGGAAATACAAGATAAATGAAATGAATTAAAACTTTATGTAGCAAAGAAAGTACAGTGATACAGACTCATGAAACGTGAAAACAATGATATAGACTACCTCACAATTCACAAAATCATGTTTCACAAGTCACTTAATTTTTTTTTGACAAATTCGTATTTTATACATCTAGAAAATTTGAACAAAACAATGCTTCAAGAACATCAAAACCACATCGTTTAACATGTGTGCTAGACCAATATTGATAGAAAAATAAAGTTAAACCATTACGGAATTTCTAAGTCCTTGTTGTATCTTTCTCCTCTTAAACAAACAAACATCTTCAATGCCTCAAAATTCAGGATTGCAGATAAAAATATTAAGAAAAGTGTGATACCTGATATTTGCAGGCCTTGCTCTTGAGAATATGCTTGGTTTGACTTGTGATGCTTATAAGATAAAAAGCTGGCCGAAGAAAAGACAAGATACATGAAAGAAATAGTAACCAAAACATGAACATGAGTGTCCATATATATATGCCAACGGTCACTGCACGTTTGATAAAAAAGTATGATGTACTAATTCGAAGGACGTGTGCTTAAAATTAAAAAGAAAATGAAAGAAACTTAAATATCAAAGCCATAAAAGCGCTATCATGCCAAAAAAGTAAGTGACATGTGGCACAACTTCCCAAGAAAAATGGTATTCAGTCGCACGTGTGAAATTAACTATGCATAACAATAGCCACATGTGTAAACCAACAGTTATAAACCCAATTTCGGAACTGCAAAAGAGTTTTTTCGAAGAAAAAACCCTCTCTATGCTCAATCACACCAACACAATGCTAGTTTGATTGCAGTACAAAATTATTCTATCATGCAAGTCTACTAAAGAAGGTTTCATCGACAACATAAGCACCCAACACTCTCAACAATGTAAGTTTTTGCTAAAATATTAGTTAGTTTTGAATCACTTGAACAGCCCTACCAAATCATCCCCAAAAATGCCAAACATATGAAATGCGATGGGTGCTAGGTTCCTCTTATGCATGTGAGGCCTCCTTGCGTTTCATACGCCTAAGGCCTACACTGTTTCTGTTGTGATGTAGGTGTAGGTGTTTCATCCGTAAACTTCATGCTGGTAATAGAACTTTGAATATGCTCTATGACCTTTAACTTCAAATATAAATTCCTTGAGATATAAAATTTGCTTCCAGATAGTGACCTGGAAAATGTTGCAAGAAGGTACTAGGTGAAGATACCTCGTAGAATAGATGTGTTTGTAGAATACAACATATTGTTCTTTGAATGTTATAGCAAGACTATGAAAGGATGAAATGCGATGGATGTAAGGTTTCTCTTGTCCAAGTAAGGCCTCTCATAATTCATACGACTAAGCCCTGCCATGTTTCTAATGTGATGTATGAAACATGATGAGTTTTATGTTCCTTTTTCTAAATTAGGCATCCTTGCATTTCATATAACTTGAACCCTGCCATGTTTCTAATGTGATGCATGAGACACAATTGGTGTGGTGTTCTTTTTTCCGAGTCAGGTCTCCTTGCGTTTCATATGACTTGAGCCTGCATTGTTTCCCTTTTGTCGTATGGAACATGATATGGTGTCAAGTTCTCTGGCCTTAAAGGTCTCCTCGAATTTTATTCGTCTTCTGCATTGTTTTATTTTAATTGGATTTAGATTATGTAATAAGTGTTTGCTTGTTGCTTCATGATTGTAGATAAATTGATATGAGAGATTAAGAGATATTTTCTTATTTTTTGTGTTATTTGTTTTTTTGGATGTTTCAGATGGCTAGAACTAAGACCACTATAAGGAAGAAGAAAGTTGATCCTAGAGGTCTTGCTTCACAGATCCATCAATCCTCCAAGCCTTCCAAACTTTCAAGGAGGTCAAAGCCAAGCAGAAGGTTCTCAAAGCATGTGAGGTGCCTTAAGGAGATTAGAAGTCCAATGAAGGCTCTAAATAATGCAATTCCAAAGCTCTCTTTTCAAAGGCTTGTCAGAGAAATCTGTGACAAGCATAGTCTTCATAGTTTTAGATGGACTAGAGCACGTCTCAACTATATTCGGGAGGCTACATAGGATTTTTTGATTGAGTTTTTTCAAGATTCTTATATCTATGCTGCTCATGCACATAGGCTTACACTTATGGATAAAGACATGATAATCCTCAGGAGATTGAGATATAGGTTTTCAAAGGTCCTTGAGCCAGTCCCTCTTTCTGATGTGAAGGCTTTCAATATTTTAAATGTGCCTCCATATAGAAAGAAGAAAAATGATACAGGTCTGAAGATTGAAGATGTTATGCATGAAATGGACACAAGACAGTATGAGAAAGAGGAAAAGGCCATAGTGGAGTAGGGTGATAAATAGAGGGAGTATAAAAGAAAGAAGGAAGTAGAAAAAATCCCATCTTTTGAAGAGGAGTTATCTACCCTTCTTGAAAGGGCTGAACCTAAGGGATTCAATGCTTCTTGCTTTTTACCTGGTGATCCTAACAAGAGATCTGATATGGTATTTTTGGACTTTGATTGTGTTCAAATTCTCTAGAATAAAGTGAGAGAAGTAAATGACTCGATTCTTCTTGATGGGATGAGATATAGTTTACCAAAATTTGTTTTTACTCACCATATTTTTCTAGTAATAGACTTTCATGTTGATGCTTACTATCTCCATTTCTTTGTTAGCTGTGTAATGCATGAGCCACCCTTCGATATAAACCAAAAGATTGAGGTTCTCGATCCATCCATCTCATACTATATGAGGAGTGAGCTTGATGCAAGTGCTTTTGACCATTGGTTCAATTCAATTGACTTTGAATCTTTGGAGCTTCTTCTAATTCCATACAATGAAAAGCAAGTAATTTCATATTTTTTTAGATTTTATGAGATCTTGTTTTGCTAGATTATTGAAATATATATTTTTTAGTTCTCATTAGAGCCTAATTGGAATAGAATGTGTGGAGAGGCAATGTTTCCTCATTAATTCTATAAAAGGAAGCCATGGAAACGCCAAGTTTTAAGTTATATAATCTAGGGTCTCCTTGATATTTTGATATTTCTTTTGTAATATCTCTAAATTTTATTGCCTTTTTGGTACAGAGTTTGCAAAATATTGATTGAAGTGCTAGAGAAAAGGCCTCCCATGCCTTTTGACTTACTTGCAACAATGTAATATAGACAAGTTGTGGTAAGTTCTTGATTAATATGGTTCTAAAAACTACCATAAATAAGTTTCATAGTTTTATTTTATATTGTTGATTGCAATGTCCTCATCAGGATGATAGTTACTCATGTGGCTGGAGAGTAATTGTAAATACCAAAAGATTGGTTCAGTTTATTTATCTCAATGATGATAAACTTATAAAGGTAATGTGAAACATACTAAAATTTAAGATAGAGTTTTATTGAAAAATAGCCAATTGTAAAAAATAACAATGAACTAAAAATATTTTCTTACAAATGTATGATGGTTTACAAGGGATTGCTATACAAGTGAGCACATTTGGTATATAAGAGCAAAGCTCTTGAAGTACATAATGGCCAATTGTATACAACTGACAAGAATGGACAATAGTGGGGGCTTGGACATTGAAGGAGAGGAGGTGCATGTGACTACAAGAGGTGAAGCTATGCCTTCAAAAACCAAAGCATCAAAGATAGGCAAAAGGACTCCTAGAAAGGATGTCCCTTCTCCTAAGAAAAGTTCTCAAGAAAAGTAGCTTTGTCTCAAATGGTAAGCCCTTGTGTATAAGTCATGGAGATGGCTGATAAAAAATTGTACATGTATTTTATATTGATAGTAAAGAGATATTTTATTTAATATCCTTGCATTGTATATTCTTCTCTCTCCTTGTTGATATCTGTAAGAAAAAATATGTTACAAATGTTTATTAATCAAGAAGTAAAATCAAATATACACCTAAGTGGATATAATATGAAATAAAAACTTACTCGTTTGTAATTAAGTTGGAACACAAATGAGTATGGTAGTTCAATATCTTCATTCTATAAATCCATCCTCACTTGATGTAGCGTACATGATGATATAACCCTTAAGATTGCAATAATGTCCTCATTGTACCAAACATCAAGATCCATTATATGATCTTTGCTAAAATTATCAAGATTTTGGTCTAAAGCGACCAAACTACCGCCAACATAATGCCATCTACTATAATAAAAGCTAAGGATGAAATTTTGAGTAGCAATCATATATTTATAAGCTATAGAGTCTTGATCTATCTTACATATAATTTTCCCTTCTGTCCTAGTGTCCCATCCCTCATCAACAAATTGTATAACATGATTATATGTTAGTCTCTTCACTGAAAGCATAGCCTTTGATTTTTTTATCTCAGCATTAGAAAAGAAGTCAACAAATATATTACAAGTAACTTTTCTTAGCCTACTTGAGATACTAGGTTTTAATGCTCTTTGTATCTCAGAAAATATTTTACATCTATAGCTTTCACTAGTAGCTGGACTTGGCAAATGCCACTCAAAGCTTGAAAAATCTGGCAAGGAAAGGGGGATATTAATCTCCATTGGCTACACTGCATGGGGACAATATAAGAATGGTAATAGAAGAATATTCCATTCTCTACAAGCTCTGCCTTCTTTCTACCTTTATACATCTCTTCTCCAATCAAGCCATGCATCATATCAATCACATCAACAATAGACTCGAGATTAGAGGGATAGAAATCTACAAGACAAATGAACAAATGTTATAATGGAAAACCTTAAACCAAGTTCAAGAAAATAAAGACTTTAAGAATCAAATCATTACAATTTGGTTTATACATTGGAAGATTTGAACTTCTAGGTTCCAAATATAGCTCTCTATGCATAAACACATATTGCACAAGAACCTCTTTAATGCTATTCTTATTTACTTCAAGCTTGAAATCTCAGATTCTACCCTTCCAAGCAAAGATGAAGAAGCTCTCATATCTTTGTCTTTTCCCATGTTTTGCTTGTTGCATGATGGTGATCCAACTACCTTTGCTAATGATTGTAGGAATCTATCTTCCATCTTTTTGGAATGAGTTAAACATTGATATGGATGTGATTTGGGAGCTTGGACGCCTTGTTGAAGGTCAAATCTTTGTGTCCATAGCACGCGCACACACACACACACAAAGAGAGAGAGAGAGAGAGAGAGAGAGAGAGAGAGAGAGAGAGAGAGAGAGAGAGAGAGAGAGAGAGAGAGAGAGAGAGAGAGAGAGAGAGAGAGAGAGAGAGAGAGAAGACTATACTACCACGAGAGGGACAAAAGAAAGGAGGGAAAAACACAAGGGACAAAAGAAAGGAGGGAAAAAAATATGTACCAAGCTTTTTACTAATTTGAATTTAGAGTAAACCTGTCATTATTATTAATTCAGACATATCATTAAATAAAAGAGGCTAGGATTGTATATCATTAATGCAAATAATGTCATAATCATGAATATAAGAGGCTAAAAATAGATATTGGTAATACAAATTTGTAAGATTATTATATATGTATCTTTTTGTAGAATAAATTTTTACATTTTTTAAAATGGAAGTCCCGTTATGGAGGCTTTGCTCCTATTGGTCTAGAGCACTCTCTTTCTATCTCCTAAAAGGCATTTTCGAGATCTCAAAACTCCCCTAATGTACTATGCCGCACGAGAATAGGTCATCGAAAATGATAGATTTCATGTCACATATTCGAAAGATGGAGTTTGCAAAGCGTAGGTATCAAGAGAAGTAAATTGCATTTAGTTGCTATGCGTCAAATTTGTACATAGCATAAATAGCATATAGGATTCCGAGGTATTGTCGACTCTCCTTTTCTCGTAAATAATAGATACATTTTTCACGACATTGAAGGTATGTTGTGGCTTGCACACTTGATAGATGGCATAGTAAGCAATCTAGCTTAAGTGAAATTCGTCCTAGAAACTTAGGCTTTGCCCAAGCTCTTACTAACAACATGAACTGATAGCTCATGTTTGATAGATTGGAATCTTGATGTTATGCATAGCTAGTACAAACAACAATCATAAGGGTTAAAACTAGATGCCTTGAGATCCATTCTTGAGATCCATTCGATAGCTACTATGTTTCATAAATCCAATTCAGGGTTGGGTTATCGATCAATGTAAGTGATCTATAGAACTTATGTCATGTACAGTGTTTTGACCCTTAACTTATGCCCTAGCCAAAGGAAGGGAGTGTTAAGAAGAATTTTGCGTAGTATCGCTCCTTGATCCCAGGGGGGAGAGCAAATATGCGATGGAAAGGTTATCATGACTATTCTTGCAATGTTAGGGAAAAGAATACCATTGCTTTTGTTGGTTGATCGAACAACACCCTAAATGCTTTTACATTCAACTGATTGTTGGATTGTGGTTTGGATGATTTTTCCAAGTGCTTGTGATTGATGGTAAATTCATGGCAGAGGTCTGTGATGACAAATTGCCATGGGGATAAAGGAATGTTTTCTTAGAATATGATATTAGGTTGATTGCCTTATTTATGCTTGATTCTTAAATGATGTAATTAAGGAAAGGTTCTTTGCACGGGTGGATAACCTCCAAGATTGCACTGCGGATTAACTCGAGAAGGGCACTGCTCGATTCACGGGTCGAAGGTCGAGTGGTGAAAATGCCAAGCACGGAAATGGTGTTTCACTCCTAGCCATTTGTGGGTCAAATGGAGGTCTGGACACCCCTTTCCAAGTCCGGAACGGAGTTGAGGACCTCTGTGGCCCCAACATCTCTGGTATTGGAATATCCTATTCTAGATAAAGGATGGAAATTATGGTGCCATGTGATTTGGACTAGGTACTTCTGTAGGGCATAAGGGATACATAATTTCTCCTGTATGGGCAGGAGACAAAGATCAACTGGAAGATAAGTTCAGGAACTTGTTTGACAAAAAGGACTGCTTGTTTTGTTTTTGTGTCAGTGCTGTAAATTACGTGAACGAACCTTGTTCCCTAAAAGGGCTTAATTAAGGAAGTTGATTTTAAATGTCACACATAAGTGTGGTATGACCTAATTAAAGAATGCCTATTGAGGGAAGCGGGTGGGCAGAACCCCTAACGGGTCCGTCCTACGACAGGGTGGGCCCAGAGAACTCGGAGACTTCTCACAAGGTTTTATCGATGTCCCAACCCTTAGGAATTGTTAGGTTAAAACCCTAATTCATGCCGTTTTAGGGGACCGGAATGGGACTATGCCCTACAGGTAGAGAGGTTGAGTAGATCATCCCTGTCATTTCCCATTCTCTTTGAACCAAGTGCGGCATGGATATGCTTTGGCTTGGGTATCTCTGCATAAAGTAGGATGTCCAGGACTCGATATGCTAAAATGTTGTCAAGAGACCTTGACCACTAGGGACCCGAATTTGAGGTCCATCCCAGTGGTGGGTACGGCTGCAAACATTCTGTTGCAAGGGGGACTTGAGAAACCCTAGGTGATAAACCGTGTAACATTCCATGGGAGTGTCGGGTGGCGTCGGACCGCTAAAAATGTGCCTGGAAAATTGATAGGCAGGCACGTTACATGTTGCTATTAGCATAGTCATGGTGGCTGAACAAACATGGTATGAGCAATTTGAGCAGCAAGCAAACACTCATAAGTTGTCTTCACCTAGACCCCTTGCCAATCTCCTATTCATTTTTCAATGTACGGGCAGTTTCCATTTCTTTAGTTGACCATGAGGATGACCTTGTCATTCCTCACGCATTTCTTCAAAGGTAATTGATAATTGCCCAGAAAGGTACTACTGATGCTCTCATTGATGAAGGTTCTAATTTCAATTTCCTTCCCTATAACCTTTGGATGGATTTGGGCCAACCCATTTTGATGCCCACTCACACTAAGATTCACCCCTATGGTGGCCAACCCTACTCATTATTGGGAAAATGTAAGCTCTTACTTACTATTGCAATTGAGAGTATTCCTCTTCTTTTTTACATTCTTTTGAACCAAGAGGATGTGGGAAATGAACTTCTCTTAGGTCGACCTTTTAAGTATCAGGTTCCTTACACAATCAACTATGTTGATCATCACATTACATTGTTATTTTTTCAGTGCCCAGGTCGTTTCGACTTTCAGTAAAGGGGATCTTTCTGTAGGGCACATACCACCTCCTCATCCCGCCCCTTCACAATCCAATAGCTCCCTAATTTGTCAATTGCTCCAAGCCCACCATCACCATGCTATTCCTATTAGTCGCACCTCCAAGCCCGCACCTGTGAAGTTTTCTAACTTCTAGTGGCAACCACGCCTCCCATCATGAGTTCCATCTCCACCTTCATAATTATCAAATCCATTGCATAGGAAGCCATTTTGATGTTGCCAGACTCCTCTAAAGCCAAAAATTTCATGGTGTTAGGTGGCACGCTCTCTCTTGGAGGCATTGGGCTATTACAAGGGCAATGCCTGCATTTGGATTCCCAAACGATCTAAATTTTATTCTGTCACTTCTCCTCGGACCTCATCCACAAATGCTTCAGGCAGATCTAAGCACCAAACTTCCTCTTTGCAAGCTTCTCGCTCATCTCCACCCCCAAGGTGCCATCTCATGTATAGTTAGATTCTACATCCTCTTCCATCCCACTTGTCCAACCAATTCTTAAGTAGTTGCTTATCTTGCCTTCCTCTGACTCCCCACCTCCACCTTTTGCTTCACATCCCCCTACTAATCCTATTTTGCCACCCCCCTGACACCCTCTAACTCATCTGAGGCCTCCTCCTCAGCCATGCCCTCATGGCCAGTCCGCCAGTTGGATCCGATAGCCCAAACTAAAATCCAACATGAATGCAGGGACCTGATTTCAACTCATCTTCAAATTAGTTCCACCGCTCCTGATCCACCTTTTGGTCTTAAATCTTTGCTCATTTGTCGCTCTCTCAGCATCATGGCAATAGATTTGGCCACGAATGACAACTCCTCCAAAGCTAGTTGGGTTACTCCAATTTGATTCTATATTTACCAGTTTTGCAAAATTATTTGGTATGATTGTGACCTCGGCCTTGCCAATAATGAGGCACTTGAACTTGCTACTTGTTGGAATCCCATGTGGGAGGAGAATAAACATCTCTTGCGCAAAAGTCTCTTAGTGTAAGCTCAATATGCCAAGTCTCTTCCACAAAAGCGTTTCTAGCCTTGCTACTTCATTTCGAGTACGCCCTAGTGACCAAATGTGATGATGACACCAAGGTTGTAGACCTTACAGAGGCCAAAAAAAGCACTTTTAGTTCTTTCTTATGCTATTGCTTTGATATGGCCACTGGTTGGAGATTGCTCATGTTGGGAGTTGCCTTATGACCACTGCTGAGCAACGATGTGCCATTAGCACCCTTCGGGCTAATCCTACATATCATTCTAATGCTTCACTCCATGCTATCATTTTAGCTTGTGATCTAGACGTGCCCTCCAATCTGTAACACCATCCCTTATTTAATAAGATTCTTACACAGGAGGAACTACATGTGGCTAGCCATTTTGCTGGTCCTTGCTTATTCACAGATATTACCACTTATTTGTGTAGTTTGGCAATGTGACTGTTTAACCTAGATGCATTCACAGAATTGGAGTATAACCCCACCTTTTATTTTTAGTGGTTGTTCCCCTTTCCACATCTTTACCTGCCATTTAGTTGCCTTTGGATTTTCTTTGTACATAATCAGTCTAGGTTGTCTTTTTCTTTTTATTGGTGTTGCACTGACACCTTCCCTAGTCCTTTGCTTGTTGCACCTTCCCTAGTCCTTTGTACATAATTGGTTTGGGTTGTCTTTTTCTTTTTATTGGTGTTGCACTGACACCTTCCGTCATCCTTTGCTTGTTCACCTGCAAGCTAGGAAGCTTGCTAGCCCTTTTGTTTGTAGGGGGAAAATGGGCCACAATTTTGGCATTTTTTTGATAAAAGGGCAAAGGTATGGATCTTATTGTATTTTTTTTGTGCTGGTTACTTGAAAATTTCTCAAGATATGGTCTTATTTTGGTTAAGAGGATGACTAGTTTGTTGAGAGATAGGCATGTGAACCCTATGTATGTAAGGATGGATAAGGGTAGCTCAGTGTGAATGAACTGGAGGGCAAGGGAAAACCCTAACCCTAGCCATCTAGAGGCTATTAAAACAGTTTAGAGGTCACTCTCAATGTAGAGGAGAGTGTATCGATTGTACTTGCGAACAACTCATTAAGCAAGATCTTCTTCTTGTACTTGAGCTCTCTCTCTCCCTCTTGTGCACACTCTCTTGCCCTCGCTCTGATATTTCAACATGGTATTAGAGCCATCTCTCATCTCTTTAGGTTCCCTAAACCTTAGCTCAACCTAATTGCACAAGAAAAGCTTCATTTTCCCATGTTGGTCTTTCAACCTCCATAGCCAGCAAATGCCTATCTCCATTGGATGAGCTCGTGTGAGCAAAAGAGGGCATATTAACCTTTGATTTCTACAAGAGAAACCTTCCTCAGCATCAAGCGCTCCTTCCTAGCACCACAAACCCCAACATTGGCCATGAAAAAGGACACCATTGTCAAAAAACACAAGGAAGCACACTCCGAGGTAGCATGCAGATCTGTACAATTGCGTGCTCAACAAGGGGAAAATTTGTAAAGAACCAAGGAGATAGAGATGGAAAAAGACTAGGCCATAGGGGTAGCAGCCATGCTCCCTGCTCAATCTATTATCTTCCACACATAGTCAAGTCAACTATTGTACTACACACACATACAAAGATCAAGTAACCCAAAATGTAACCATGGTTAACCTTATTCAACTAAGGTAGACAACTGAACCAAAGACTATGAGCTTGACTCTCAACACTACCCCTCAAGCCCAAGTGTCATACTTCACTCCAAGTAGCTCTTTGAAATGCATGAACTTATATTTACCCAATGACTTGGTAAAGATATCTACAACTTGGTCTTCTGTCCTCACATGGACCAAATCAATGCCACTTGCAATCACTTTTTCTTTGATAAAGTGATAGTGTACCTCAATGAGCTTAGTCCTAGCATGATAGATAGGATTACTGGCTAGGAGCACACTACTAGGCCTGACTTCATGCATGCCCAAATCATCAAGAAGCTTCATGAGCCGTGCCATCTCACATGCAGCTAGTGTAGCACCTCTATACTCTGCCTCAGTACTAGAGAGTGCAACTGTAGTTTGCTTCTTACTACTCCAGCTGACCATACTATTACCAAGGGAAAAAGCATACCCACTAGTAGATTTTCTATCATAGGCACTTTCTACCTAGTCAGCATTTGTATATCTTGTAAGTTGCAAAGGCTTCCCATGCTCATAGAATAGACCATAATCTGATGTAGCCTTCACATATCTCAAGATCCTCCTCATTGCATCCAAGTGAGGCTTCATAGACTTTTGCATGAATTGGCTAATCATTCCAATTGAATAGATAAGGTATGGTCTAGTAATGGTAAGGTAAATCAGGCTACCCACCATTTGTCTATACATACTGACATTCTCAATCTCATGTCCAACATTTGTAAGTAGCTTAACATTTTGCTCCAATGGAGTGCTCAAAGAATTGCAATCCAACATACCATACTTGGTTAACATGTCTTGTGCATACTGCTTTTGCAACAACCAAGTACCATGAGGTGTAGAGACAACCTCAATCCTAAGGAAATACTTCAGTTCACCCAAATCTTTGACATGAAATTTAGCATGTAACATTTCCTTGATCTCTCCAATTCCCGTGACATCATCACCTATAATGACTAATATCACATAGCTAGCCCTTGTCTTCTTTCTGAATCTATGATCATCCTTGCCCATAGTAAAACCAAGTTTCTATAAGCATGCACTTATCTTAGCATTCTAAGCTCTAGGTGCTTGCTTCAACCCATACAATGCTTTCTTCAATCTACACACATGTGTAGGAAAATGTGGATGTACATAGCCCTCGGGCTAATCCATGTATAATTCCTCAACCAAATCACCATTGAGAAAAGCTTTCTTCACATCCATCTGATACATACTCCATCCTCTAGATACTGCAAATGCAATCACTATTCTCACGATTGCCATTTTAGCAACAGTGCTGAATGTCTCCTCATAATCATGACCATATTGTTGTGCATACCCTTTTGCCACAAGTCTTGCCTTGTATCTTTCCAATGTGCCATCTGATTTGCACTTCACTTTGTATAATCATTTGCAACCAATAGACATTTTTCCTTCAGGAAAATCAACAAGATCCCAAGTGTTATTTTCAGCAAGTGTTGAATATTCCTCATCCATTGCCTTACACCAATGATAATCCAAAATAGCTCCAGAAAAATTTGTGGGTTCCTTGAAGCTAGTGACTTTTTCCATATATGCCTAGTGCCTCACTGTATAGCCACTGTATGTAAACCTATCCACATGCTTCCTGACTCTTTATGATCTCCTCAACTAAGGTGCACTATGAGACTCTCCTCTCTCATGAGGTGGTATGTATCTATGTCTCACACTAGGAGTCACAATTGACGGAATACCAAACTCACTATCCAAGCTATCAATGCCAAGTGAATCATAACCACAAGTGACTGGCCCTCTAACATCATCAAGTGTGCCTTTGCCTTTATCCACATTTCTCCCCCTCAATGACATACTCGTGTCAGTGGGCAAAGATGCTGAAGTCCTCAATCTACTTGTCTAAGGACTAACTGATGTAGTAGCATCTTTAGAAGGCCTAGAAATTTTTGCACTCTCATTTGTACTTGCATGTACATGTCTCCTGATAAACATCATCATCATTCATCAAGATGGCCGTCTTTTCATGCCATAACTTCAGCTCATCAAATACTACATCTCTTGAGACCAATGTCTCATGAGTAGAAGAATTGTAGCATTTTTAAGCCTTCCTATCTTGTGCATACCCAATAAAGATGGCCTTTTCTACCTTTGGATCAAGCTTCTTCCTCTTTTCATCTAGAACATGTACATATGCCAAACATCCAAAAACCTTAAGATGGCTAATGTCCGGCTTTATCCCATAAAGCCTCTCATGAGGAGTCACCTCATGTATCCCTGCTATTGGTGTATGATTCATGACATACACAGTAGTCATTACAGCCTCTGCCCAATATGCATTTGGTAGTCATTACAGCCTTTGCCCAATATGCATTTGGTAGGCTCTTCTCATTCAACATGGCTCCAATTGACAATTCCATGATCACCTTGTTTTTCCTTTCTGCCATACCATTTTGTTGTGGTGTGTACCTACATGTCAATTGCCTTTTTATCCCATGCGATACCAAGAAGTGATCAAAGTCTTTAGAGACATATTCTCCACCACTATCAGATCTCAAGCATGAG
The DNA here is from genome assembly GCF_053477565.2 of Lygodium microphyllum. Taxonomy (NCBI): domain Eukaryota; kingdom Viridiplantae; phylum Streptophyta; class Polypodiopsida; order Schizaeales; family Lygodiaceae; genus Lygodium; species Lygodium microphyllum. The sequence goes on along the minus strand of NC_141158.1, from coordinate 60,461,203 downwards.
ATGTAGCAAGCCAATTATTTCTCCACATGTCTTTTGAAGTCCTGAAAAGCATCCATGGCATCACTCTTGTGCTTTAGCACATACAAACATGTGTACCTACTATAGTCATATATGAATGACACATAGTAATGTGATCCCCCAAGAGATGCATTCAATGAGGGTCCTCGTACATCAAAATGTACAAGCTATAGTGGTCTAGTAGTAGTGCTTACATGCCTCATAAATGGAAGCCTTGATTGCTTCCCAAACTGACACGACTGACATACATGTCCCAATTCCACATGATTGAACTTAGGAAGTCCAAGTACAGCTTGCTTATGTTGCATATTCTTTAGCTTTTGAACATTTACATGACCAATCCTTTATGCCATATGTCAATGTGCCTTATTGTAGCATTGTCATGTGAGTACATAGCAGCATTTAATGATGGAATTTTCATATCCACTGTAAACATCCTGCCATTTAATGATGGAATTTTCATATCCACTGTAAACATCCTGCCATTTCTTTTGCATTTAGCAATGAGTTTGCTTCCTTGACCATTCTCTTCAATGTAGCATCTATCTCTCTTGAATCTAACTTGTAGATTCTATTCAACCATTTGTCCCACAAAAAGCAAGTTTTTGGTTATGGAGGGTACATGTAACACATCATAGAGACTCTTTTTCCTGTCACCATGCATCATCAAGGGAACAATACCTCTATGCATAATGTCATGTTGTGTATCATCCCCTGTGCAAACATATCAATGAGAACCTTCTACCAATGTGTCAAACCATTCTCTTCAATGTAGCATCCATCTCTCTTGAATCTAACTTGTAGATTCTATTCAACCATTTGTCCCACAAAAATCAAGTTTTTGGTTATGGAGGGTACATGTAACACATCATAGAGACTCTTTTTCCTGTCACCATGCATCCATCTCTCTTGAATCTAACTTGTAGATTCTATTCAACCATTTGTCCCACAAAAATCAAGTTTTTGGTTATGGAGGGTACATGTAACACATCATAGAGACTCTTTTTCCTGTCACCATGCATCCATCTCTCTTGAATCTAACTTGTAGATTCTATTCAACCATTTGTCCCACAAAAAGCAAGTTTTTTGGTTATGGAGGGTACATGTAACACATCATAGAGACTCTTTTTCCTGTCACCATGCATCATCAAGGGAACAATAACTCTATGCATAATGTCATGTTGTGTATCATCCCGTGTGCAAACATATCAATGAGAACCTTCTACCAATGTGTCAAACCACTCTCCATGAGAAGTCATGTGGTTAGATGCCCGTGAGTCTATATACCATACATCATCTACTTTGGCTTGTGTAGGCAACCCCTTTTTCACATGTTGCATAGAAAACAGCCTATCATTCTCCTACATACCACTAGAAGAAGCATAATTACCATGTGCCCATATTTGCCACAATAGTGACAATCCTTATTTGCATTTGATTGCTGTCCATGACTCATTTGGGGCTACTACCAAGTGCCTCTTCCTCTAGATGAATAACTCCCTCTTCCACGAGCATTTGAGGCACCTCTATTTGCTTGAGGCTGCCTATTTTTCCATCCAGTACTTTGTTGTCCACGAGCTGCATATGCATTTCTAGCACTTCTTCCTCTAAAGTTTGATCTTCCTCTTCCACCTCTACCCCTTTGATTTGAGTAGAAGACATTGTCATTTCTGTTTTTAGACCCACTGGAGCTTGTATTGAGTCCAGTTTCACTTCGTCATGAAAAAGAAGTGCCACAAGTTCATCAAAGTCAGGTTGCTCCTGACGCACTGAAATGGAAGTGTCAAACTGCTTATACTCCTCTCTAAGACCATGGAGGGTAGTGGCCACCAATTCATCATCCTCAACTTTAGCTCCAATTGAGCCTAGTTGTTTTGCAATGGTTCTAATCTCACTCACATAGTCTTCAATAGACCTTCCGTTCCTGGATATATGGCTAAATTTTTGCTTCAGTTGTGTCTTTCTAACATGAGTGACATGCCCATAATTCTTCATCAATAAGTCCCAAGCAGCTTTTGGTGAAGTACAATTTGCAATTTTCATAGCTTTTGTGTTTGACACACATAAGGAAAGCCAATGCAAGCCTTTTCCAACCATGTGCTATGTGCCTTTAATTGATCCTATGTTGGAGGTCTATCCTCTGGTAGCTTGGTCTCATCTTCAAGACCTGTGACTAGGTCCCAATAGCCTCTTCCAATTAAGAAATTAGACATCCTAAATTTCCATTAAACAAAATTGTTGTAGTCCAACTTCTCATCTACTATTTGAGTGATAGTGTCCTTCTCTCCTGTGTTTTCCATTCCAAAGTCTTCAGCTTTGCAAAGAAATTTTTAATGTAGAGAGTCAATTTCCCAAAATGCCAGCAGGCAAAGTACTTCAATGACATGTAGTGCAACCCGTTTTTACTGAAAATTTGCAGCAATGACCATTATTGCATTCTCTACCTCAACGAGTATATATCTTTTTTTCCCATTCAATCAGAATTACAATGTCTCCACCGAACCCATTCATTTTTTAGCACAATAATATGCTTGCAATTGAAGCCTATTTATTCCAATGAAACATCAAATACTTCCGGCATTTACTTATATCAAGCTTCTCAAGCTGAGGGTAAACCTTTTTTGAAATCTGATAAATGGAATAGTCTGTGATTCCACTTAATGTACCTCCTAAATAGCAACTCCAATGCTTCTATGCAATTCACTAGTGAACCAAACAACCTTTACAATCTAAATAACTTCAAGTATTTAGGGCTTGCAAGCAGAGGACTGTGTCCATTAGAGGAGCTAAAAACCTTTCTATAGAGATAGCATCAATATCTTTGATTGGATTTGGAGAATTTTCAACAATGCAAACTTACGTTTTCTTTGTTCTTTTCTATTGTTTCTTGTGCATTTACAGCCAATGCTACTTTTGCTTTCTCTACTTGCTCTTTTACTTGTTCCATGGTATCTCTTAACACACTTATCAAATTTGCTTTGTCTCCTTGCTGATGAGCCTTGTGTTGATGGTGAAGACTAAACAGTAAATTATTACATTCTGTTGGGAAAGAAACTCTAACCACAGAAATCAATTACTCAGATGTCACAGGCTTGGTCTACCTACTGTATTCTAATGGGTTATGTGATTACTTATGGCTTTGTAACTGTAGCCATATCCGTCAGCCTGGGTAGCATATAGACAACTAGGGAACTTGCCTTTAAAAAAAAAAAATCTTCACGGGGTTTGTCCCAACACATTCAATGCATTGGGTATAGACCCTAGTTCAGACTTGAGGTGTCGTGCAATCGGGTATCGACCTCAGTTCAGATTTGAGGTGTCGTGCAATCGATATTTGTCCTTGTCCAACATAAATATAATCATTTTTATTGGAACCTTTGACATGTGCATCATTTGACAGCCATCACAGTAGCATTCAAGCACTCAGACGGGCATTAGAAAACTAGTCCTTACGGGTGGTACCATGTACCTTCTATATTGTTCAACCTCCACTATGCTTCATCTAGACTCCATTAGGGCACCTCCCTTTTAATCAGGCGACTAAAGATGGTAGAAAAAAAATCCAGGTGCTAGCATGTTGCAAAATATTTATGAGGCATTTAACATCTACCAACCAAGCACAAGAACTCTTGAGGGCCAAGAGCTTGTGGACCTGTAATGTGCTGCATCAAGCATGAAATGTTACGATGACTAGTTTCAAGTTTTCTCACATTACATTTGATGCACAATCATCCGGACTAGGAGATCCAAAAACAAAGTCATCTTCTAGAGCAGAACCTTCATATAAGACTGTATGTGGCAACTTAAGTAGCTCACGCAAAGCTAGCTTGAGTGTATTTTTAGAAGAAGACAATAACCTGCTCTAATACCATGTAAAGAACCAGGTGTTACGCGAGTGGTGATCGAGAGCAAGCCTCACTCACAACTCGATAACGAGACATTAAGGAGTGCCGGTTGGGAAAATCGACTTTGTCCAATACAAAACACAACACAAAAATTTTAAATTATTTGACAGCACACCACAAGCCACACAAGAAAACAAAAGAGCACAATATGCCTCTTGTAGCTCAAACAACTAAAAACCAAATCTGGGTAGAGCATCACACAACCTTTCAATAATTTCAAAGACACCAAAACTTCAAAGACAAAACCAAGTGAAATATATTCTCATACCTTGATAATCTTTGGTCGACACTCGGCACCACAAAGTCCAAATTCTTCATATTCCGAATTAGCATGTCAAGAGTATCCTCTCGTATGCGACCCTCCTCTCACCTCTCTCACAAGGTACAAATTGAAATTGAGGGGGAAGGCCCCTAACTCTTCTTTCATCCCTCTTATATAGTTTTTAACATTCTCACTCACGTTCTCTTATGCTTTTGGCTTTTCAACAAGGCAAACTCAATGTTTTTGAAAAAAATGAAAAGCTTAAAGCTTTTCTAAATTCAAGCTTTAAAAAAAAAACTATTGCGTCTTTACTCTAGCCGCTTGGTCTAATGTTTTGAAGCTTTTTATTTTCACCACCATTGCCATTATTGTGTTTTATCATCAAAGTCAATGCTATCTTGCTTTATCTACAGTTGCCATCTCCTTCGTAAAATGCCGAATTGCTTGCGAAAATCTGCTTCATCAACTCTGCATATGATGTCGTCATGATCCATGTCGTCAAATGTCACCTCCTACCCTACATTAATCATTGACATCTACCCTTTGTCAACAGATTGCATCTAAAGTCTCCATCCTTGTTAAAATACAGAGAATGCATGCTATGGAGGATCACTGAGATGAGCAAATAAACAATCATAATGAGGCGGAAGCAATGACAAGGAAGAACAACTAATATTATCCAAGCATAATGCAAGTACAACTGATTGATAATGAATGATGGAATGAGTGTGGGGATGAGTGCCTTTTATAGGCTTACACTAGGTGGTATTGGTAGGGGAAGGTAGGTGAAAAGGGACCATGGTATTCAACAACCGTGGTTTTAATAAACTGTGCATACATCACCTAGTCTAAGGCTTTATTTGTAGTCTATTTTTTTGCCTTGTTTGTCCCATACAAAGAGGATATGGTGGATGTGATTGCACATTTCTCAACACCCCTCCTCAATCACAACCGGAAAAGACACTGAGAATACAGAGGCTGTCGTGAGTAGAACCTTGCAAAGTGTAGACATGGAAGAAACTAAAAACAACCATACAAAACTAGAGGTTGTTACAAGGCCTCACTAAGTGTGTAGAGGTTGTAGTGTCCAGAGGCTACATGAGGAGTTTAGGAGCTTATGGTGGGAACATAAGGCAAGTCCATATGTTAAACTAAAAAAGTCTGTCATCAGAAAATGAGCTACAAAAGAGAGACTGGTGAGTCTTATCCTTTTGATCTTGGGGTTCTTCTTCTCCTTCTTCTTCAATGTTGTCTTCATCTTCTTTGACTGTAGCAAGATATGCTCTTTGAGATTTTTTCTTAGCATAGCAAAATTTCTCAATATGCCCAAATTTCTTACAAAAATCAGAAACTACACTCTTCTTCCCTTTCACATAGAGGAGTTGTTGGTCTCCTCTTGGGATGCTTGTTTCTCCTTTGTTCTTGATCTTCTTTTCCTCTTCCAGGAGAGAGGCTTTGATGTCGACAAGTTTTGGCTTTGGCATGTTGATTAATGTGGTAGACACATTATCAAACTCGGAAGACTTTTGAGAAGCACTCCAATGCAAATGTCTTCATCCATCTTCAAGTTGATTCCTACAAGTTGTGTCAAAAAGCTTTCCATATAATTCAAATGAGTTGCAAGTGAGGTATTACTTTGCATGTCAAGCCTAAAAAATTCAATTAGTAAACCATATTTTGAGGATTTGGAGTGAGCTCCAAATAAGGTTTCTAATCAATCCCATGTTGCATAAGAGGTTTCACAATCATCAACATGATGAATGTAGCTATCATCAAGTTCGAGCTTGATAATAGCTTGAGCCTTATCATCATTTTTATCCCATACAACCAAAAGTGCAGCTTCCCTTGGTTTCTTCTCTTGACCACTTGTGATTGACCACAAGCCTTTCTTCATTAGGATCAATTTGATCCTAGTTTGCCATGTATGGAATCCAGCACCATTGAATCGGGATGTCGGTGAGTCCTTGCCTATTTTGAGATTGCAAGATCAGCAGCAAATTAGCTCCAAACAATTCAAATTTCAGTTGAGCACAAGTGCTAAGAAGCACTAGGTGATTAGTATCAAGAGATACTAGGTAATTTAGTGACTATGATGCCCTTGAAGTTGGAATATTCAAGATCTGATGCAAGTCCAAGTCTTCTCCTCCTTGATTTGATGCTGGAGTTGCAAAAAAAATCAGTTTTGATTAGAGGCAAAGTTGATTGTGTTAATTGTCATTAGTGCTAAAAGCACTAGATGAGTGTCAATGAACACTGTGCTTTGTATCTTCTTGAAGTGCTTTGCAAATCTTGTCAAGATCTCCCCTCCTTGCTGGTAAATTGCTTGAATGCTTGCTGAAATAAGGTTGTCATTGCTGAAGACTGAGTAATTTCTAGTAGCCAAGACTTGAGGACTCTAGTGAGTGAGATAATAAAGTAGGAGATGAAGCTTAGCTATGGAGTCTGTGATTAGGGTTACCAGACCTGACTGGTTTTTTCACTGCTGCAATGTGTACAGGTGATTACTTGCCACAATACTTCATGGAGAGATAGCTTACTTAGTAGGCTTTTAAAGCCCCATGATTCCAATCAAGATTGCAGGGCGCACAGACTATATGTAGCGTACGATCAGAATACAGGTGCAGACAGGCATCGGGCTGAAGCAAATGCAATGCCTGGGTTGATAGTTGACAATGCCAAGGTTTGAGATGATAGGGAGGAGCGCCCTTAGTCAGAGAAGATTTTCCCAGAAGAAAACACAAGCTAAAATGGCCTGAATTGGGAGTTACAAGTCCTCCACTAAAGGTGGGTAGCTATGGAGGTAGGTGAGAGATCCAAGGAAAAATGAAGGGAGCCATAAATTTAAACTGAAATGACTCAATTAGTGGCTTGATGGCTCACTAGCTTAAAACTTGCTCTGATACCATATTAAAATACTAAGAATGCATGCTATGGAGGATCATTGACGAGCAAATAGACAATCATAGTGAGGCGGAAGCAATGACAAGGAAGAACAACTAATATTATCCAAGCATAATGCAAGTACAACTGATTGATAATGACTGATGGAATGAGTGCCTTTTATAGGCTTATAGTAGGTGGTATTGGTAGGTGAAGGTAGGTGAAAAGGGACCATGGTATTCAACAATCGTGGTTTTAATAAACCATGCATAGATGACCTAGTCTAAGGCTTTATTTGTAGTCTGTTTCTTTGCCTTGTTTGTCTCATACAAAGAGGCTATGGTGGATGTGATTGCACATTTCTCAACAATCCTCTCCTGCTGCGTTCAACTTTGATTGCCGCCACAAGTGTATTGAAATCCGTTTTCTTGCCTTCTTTCCAATACCTTCATCACTACATATTTTTCCACCTACGTTTTATAGCACTCACCACATCAAATCAGATTCCTTTGTGTCATTGATTCTGCCCATCATCAAATCTTTGTCCGCTTCTAAAAACACTCTCCATACTACTTTAGAGTATGCTGCTGTGATTCTGCATGCTATCCTTTCCTTCCATATGGTAGCTTCTTGCAATAATGCTATTATTTATGCTTTTTTACCAACACATCAGCACCCTATGATTGCCATCAAATCTCCTCTTTTAGAATTCGATGCCGCCGAAAGTCAATGTATATGTAGAACATGCCGCCACAACTGCTACATAACAAAATAGTAATCATAAGGCATTGCCCTCTTTTTGCAGAGCATCACCCTCAACTTCCCATCTATTTGGCATAAACAAACAGCATGGAATCATGCAAGCCGCCTTTTGATATATGGGACTTCCTTCTCATAGCTCCTCTAACATGGCAAGTCAGCAAAACATCGTAAGCAAGAACCATTAAAGTCTTCAATAATAATTTCTTATCTTCTTTTCAATAAAATAATGAATTATCAAATTGTTGTCGATCCCTCTCTCCTTGTCACAAGCTGCAATGCCTTTTCTATTAGCTAATTTCTTTGTATGTAGTATTGTATTCTGATTGCATGATGTTGGACGTGAAAGCATAGAAGTTCACATATAGTCCCCAATATCTTTGAGCTAACATTGTTTGGCCTTTCCACTCATCCATGTTGAGCCCCACTCTTTTTGTTATTGGAACTTCCTTGGAATGGAGTGCCAGAAGCCAATGGCATCCATGATCTGATCCATGTATTTACCATAAAAGACAACAAGAAAAGGGCTCTTCTCTAGTGGTTGCTTGCAAAGAACACACATCACCTTAAAAAGCCACCTTGACATGCTCCTCAAGTCTTCAATAACTGATAATTTCCTTTAAATGTTCCTGACTTTTGTTCGTGCAATGTGCCCTAACAAGAAAATATGTTTTGCAATAGAACTTCGTGTCTAATCATCTATGATATGAAAAAATATGCAATGCAAGATCCATGATATGCAACAGATCAATCAATGTTCCACACAAAAATTATGAATGCACCAAAGAGTGTGCCTAGCCTATCTAGATGTGCTCGTGCATTGTGCATAATGCAAACAAAGTTCCTTGTTAAGAATTAATCCTTAATCTCACCTCTCAAGTTTCAGCAAAAGAAATGTCAATCTCTGCTCCACCCTCCATAATCTCACAATCTCTCTGGAAAATGATGGCCCACAAGAGGTTGACCAAATAAGAACAACCCATCTCACAATTGACGGTGTCCTTCACGACCCTCTAACTCACCCAACCACCTTACCCACTCATCCAAAGGTTCCTAACTTTGTGATAAATATCCCAAATATCGTGCGTGCAAGAAATGTGCATGCTCAATGATAGGTGCTCTCTTAAGTGTGCGTGCAACTAGGATTTACTGCATATAGCTGGAGCAGGCCTCATGTCGTGCAAGTGCTCAACAATGGTGCGAAATGTGCATAATCTCAGCCCATGGCATGGAAGTATTTGATAGGAGCATGAGAAAACCCCTGAGTGTAGTGTATCAAACAAGTGTAACTTGAAGTGCTTGTGAACCCATAATCCCTGTGACGTGCAAAAAATCTCAACAAGAAATCAAACGTGTTCCACAATGTTCGGCAGCTATTGACAATCTCCAGCTCCAACCTATCCAAAAAAATACCCAGCTCGACCAAGGCTATCAAGTTTCACACTCCATAAACCAAACAAAATGACAGAAATAAATCCTAAGCTAGACAATCACAAGAAATCCAATTACAAAACAACAAAGCAATCAGACACGCAAACAACTAAGCTAGTAGAATCCAAACCTAACTACAATTTGACTAGTGGTTTTCAGTTTTAGAAAAACGCTTAACACCAGCAGGGAGATAGAGATAGAAAAAGACTAGGCCATAAGGGTAGCAACCATGCTCCCTGCTCAATCCATTATCTTCCACATAGTCAAGTCAACTATTGTACTACACACACATACAAAGATCAAGTAATCTAAAATGTAACCATGGTTAAGTCAGTATGACTTAACCTTATTCAACTAAGGTAGACAACTGAACCCAAGACTATGAGCTTGACTCTCAACAAAATTAATGGAGGCTGCCTTAGGGCTTTGATATCCCCCCTAGTGGGCTATCCTCCCACAAGAGGACTCCTCAAATCTCTATCCACAAGAATAGATCTCTGTTAAAACCTAGTTGTGGGTTTCCTAGCAGCCATAGCCACCAGGAAGCTTCAAGTTCTCGTATTTTCATTTTTTTTCACCCTGGGAATCACTAGCAATGATTCTATATCTCTGAAGCTTGTTCCAAATTTGGGATTACCGCCAACACTCAAGGGACATCAGTGAGCTTACTGAGAAGCCAGCTTTCAATCTTCACTCAAGCATCTCACTAAGCTTGACATTAGTATTTTTAAACGTTATTGATTAATCTTCTAATCACTTGCTTGCTTGATATTTGTTAAATCTAGTATAAACACATTAAACATTGTAACATCTCATCTTGTAACACATTAAGTTTAAGCATGCTATGTATTAATTATCTCTTTTTACTTCCACACTTATTGGCCATTGTGTAAAGGACTAGACATTGCCATTGCTTAGAGCAATTGGTAAGTCCTTCCTATCATGGCCATGGCTTATGCAGATGTTAGACCTCAAATTTGTAAGTTTGATGGAAAATACTTTCATCTAGATGCAGAAGAAGTATGAGGAAGAGAGAACAACACATTAATAATTTTTGTGATACTCAACCAAATAGTTACATGACTTACAAACTTGGATTGCAAAGAACAACAAGGAGATAGAGGGGCTGAGAGAACAATTATAGAAAGCTGAGATCATGAGAAAAAGGGAAAAACTTACCCGTGCTCAGAATGCAGATTTTACGATCTAGCTAGAGGAGGAAAAGTCAAGGTCAGACGTTATCACCAAGAAGTTAGTAGAAGCACATCAGACTCAAGCAAAAATGAAGACAGCCTTCACAACGTTGCAAGATACAAGTGGAGCGAGTCTAACTACTGCTACCAAATAGGTTGAAGAGAGGGATAATAGAGCTTATGAGGAGATGCTAAAAAAATTACTCACAGACTTGGCAAATTTCCTTCATAAGGAACACCGGTCTAAGCTTTATGTAGCTGCCCTTAAACATGCATTGTCATTACAGCAAGGGATCTATCAGTAGGCCACCTGCATTATGTCATCCAGAAGCACAAGTGATGTGGAGGAACTCAAAGCTTGGTTGGGAACTGCTACATGTGCCTTGGCCATTTCTAGCCAAGGGAAGGAGCTCACACTATTAGCCTCCTTGGACCCAACTAGAAGCCAGATGATTGATCACCTGCATGACATGGGCTATAATGATCAAGGGTTGAGAGATGTGAAAATGGTGCAACTAACCTCCATTGAGCCATGTTAATCCTTAGATGAGCAATGTGGAAAATTTGAAAAATCTAAAGCAAAAGAAAAGGCCAAGGCAAAAGTGAAACAAAAGACGAATGCGCACCAAGAAAAATATGGAAACACAAGAAATGCAGAAAAGTCCTAAATCAAGGAGAAAGGCACACAAGAAAAAGTGCAAGTCAATAATTTTGTAAAAGAGCGCAAGGCGCATCTTGATTTATTTTAAGAGCATTGGGGCTCTCACCCGTGCAAATTGTAAAGGTAGATGGGTGGTAGGAAGGAAGCTAGGAAGATAGGAGGACAATGGGAAAAAGGACCTAGGCCATGGCCCCCTGTGTAAAAAAGGGGACAAGGGGATGACCACCCAAAAGGGATTTAGGGTTTTGTATATAAAGTTGAAAAGTGAATGAGAAGCTCATTCTTGTGTGTGGCCAAAAGTAGCTCTCTTCTTCTTGTTCTTGCTTGCTTGAGCTTGTGCTTGAGAGAGGGAGTGTGAGAGTATGATGGAGTGAGTGTATGAGGGTGAGGGATCGTGATGGAGAAGCTCTCCATCTTCTCCTATCTTCTTCTCTTCTCTTCTCTTCTCTTGTCTTGTCTTGCTTGTGGCAATGGAGCTTGGAGCATGGAGCTTGAGGGTGGAGCTTTCTTGAATCTTGTACTTGGATCGTGGAGCTACTAGAGTGCTTAGAAGAGGAGGCAACTCTTTCGGGCATGGAGGTAAGCTCACTACACTCATAGAGATGGATAGTGCAGCATCTATGTGAGAGGTAGCCATTAGTGCTCGGCTTGGAATGCTTGAACAATAAGCAGTTCCTAGGTCTAGGCGGTTGAGTTTGAGCTTGCCACTACATTTTTGTTCCTTTGCCAGGACAATGGATCCTTGAGTGCTTGGGCGCTTTGAATCGAGCATAGAAGTAGGGTTTTCCCCGAACTGCTGCTTGAGGTAGATAGGTAGGAAGTGAGGGAGTTTGAAGAGGTATTCAATCTCCTTAGCAAGTAAGTTTTTGGTTTTTTGGATTTGGAAAGGTAAGTTGGAGTAGTGTAGGTGTTTGTTTCGTGATTTGGATGCATTAGGGTAGGAAAAAACAAAGAAAAAATAAGGAAAACAGGTATTGGGATTTCATCTATCATAACATGGCAAGAGGGTTTGATTTGCTTGCCGATTTGTATTTTGGGGTTTATTTGCTATTCCAGGTATATACAATCCTTCATTAGGGTCTATTCTTACATTCTAGAAGTTTGTGTGACCCCTCATAACCAAAATCGTTAGAATCGAGAGATTTTTGTCATCCTTGGGAACTTGTCTATAGGATTCAGACATTGTTACTAGAGTCCGATTCCCAGAATTAGATGTGGACGTTCCCAGAATTGGAGTCCGATTTGCCAAATTTGACCAACCCATTGTGTCCAATCAGACATACCCTGTCCGATTTTTTGAAAATCAAACATCCCATGATCAGACACAAAAATTGGACATCCCAGAATTGGATGCATCAAAATTGGACCATCCAGAATCGGATGCTCAAAATTGGACTACCCAGAATCGGACACTCCAAAATCGGACACATGTCAAATTGTACACTTCAAATTGGACACCCCATAATCGGATGCTCGATTCCTAGAATCAGAAGTACAAAAATCAAACCAATCCATAATCAGACCACCTGAATTAGAGGACCACTCGGACTCAGATTGTCCGATCGACTGATCGGACCAACCCAGAATCGGACGTCCGATTTTGATAATTGAAATCCTAAGAATCGGACCTATGGGAATCGGATAGAAAATTGTCTAAATTGGACAAGTGAAAAAAATATAAATTTAACACATCGAACCCCTGAAACCAACCTAGAGACCATATAGAGCCGAAAGCACATCATAGATGTATCATCAAGTTGAAATCTAGAGCAAGTAGTTCAAAACTTTGCTACTAACGGTCCTTCAAATCATGCATGGTATTTAATGTAACGGCCCTACGGGCCAGGGGGACTACCCCCCGAGACCCCAGTAGAGGGGGTTTTGCCCTCTCCGCACCTCTATCAAGTAGGCTGGAGAGAAAATGTGCGCCGTGACAGGTCCTCTAAATTAGATCCTAGTATAATAATGGCTCTACACAAGCATAGATTCTCACTTGCAAAACAACAACCGAAAGCCCATACCTGAACAAAGACAAATAGAGACCCTAGAACCTCAATGGGCCAATCTAGCCAACAAGGGAAAAAATGTATGAAAGATGCGGATCTAGAGCATGGCAGATGCTATGGCTGATGGAAGATGAAGACCAAACTCATGATGACATAGACAAGTAGAGACAAACTGTTACACAAGTGAATTAGGTTCCAAGATGGCAGCTTGGACTCATAAGCACAATCTTGTGTAGGACTGACAAAGACAAGACACTTAACTGAAAGTAAAAAGCATCATGACATTGTATTCATTCCATATGAAAAGTGGTAGTCAAGTACAATGCTTTATAGTTGTTGGATGGTAGTAGTTTTTCCTTTCTATGCATATGGGATTCAGTCTACTGCATGTCCTAAGCCCAAAACTGTCTCATACAAAGAGGCTAAAATAGGTGTGATTGCAAACATCTCAACAAAAGGCCATACCACAAAAACATGTATAGGTTGCGTCTGGATTGCATCTAGTCAAAACAGAATGCAACAACATCAAGCTACTGTGAGGATGACTAGACATGACAGTCCCGACGATAGATGCACCTTGAACAACACTGCACAAATGACCCAAGATATCAATAGAGAATCCAAATGTAGCTATGCAATTGGGGACTCAATGGCATGTATCAGAGGGCTTGAATTTATAAGCCAAGACTCGGAAGATAAAGATATGGTACCGCCTCCTTATCTTTGGGTCAAACTCATCGCAAAAAGAGAGTACTCTGTCAATGCTCTCATCCATGAAGGAGATAACTTTAATATCTTGACCTATGAAGCATGGACCCTACTAGGCCAACCAGAGCTCACACCAACTGATGCAACTCTTAATCCTTATAGGGGGGGACACCCATAAGCAGTTATAGGGAAGTGGAAAATCCTTGTAACTATTGAGACAGAAATCTTGCCTATCCTATTTCATGTTCCTCCAAATAGTGCTAATTTTGGAAAGGAAACCCTCCTAGGATGACCCTTCAAAAGGGCGACAAAGTGTGAGGCCAATTATGTAGCACACAGAGGATATACTTGACACTACCGGGTGTGAGGATAATCACAACCTTTAGCAAGGGTCATCTCATCGAACCTCGAGGGAAAGACAATGAACATTTTGACATACAAGGAAAGCCTAGTAATGAGAGCAAGGACTTGTTGAAAGAGTTGATACAAGTGCATCTTGAAGAGAGAGAACCAGTGAGCAAGGCCATGATTGAAAGAAGAGGGTTAGGAGATAATGCTAAGGACAGGCTTTGGACTTAAAAATATCATAGAAGACCACAAAAGAAGCCCAAGCCTTACAGACAAAGGTATTGATGGAGAGCCAGCACAACATCACTATGGATATCCAAAGCGTTGCTACATGCTCAAGGGTATTATGAAGGTAACTGATGGATTTGGGTACCAAAGCCCCCTGCTAAACCACCTCTATTAGCTGAAGGCTAGATCGTGTCAAAGGCAAAGAAGTGAAGGAGGAAATCTAAATGAAAATCCAAGCCTTGAGTCAACAACATTGGAGTGATTGAGCCCCTCACAACTGAAATCAGGAAACCAAACATGACTGCTTGAAAGGTAGATCCTCAGGCTAGCATGCTTAACAAGCAGATATCAAATGTAACTGATGGATATGCACAAAGATCACTAGTGCCCAAGGAGACTTTGACTTCTCAAGAGGATGATGAGCATCACAGGTGCAATGTTGCTCGTGATAAGGCTGATTGCTCAACAAAGAAAATGGCAAAATCGTCAAATAGCAACGAGTAAAAATTCTAGTCAATGCCAAGTCCACCTAAGAGTCCCAAATCTCCTACATCCTCTTTCCCTAGACGAACACATGAAGCACAATATCAATCATCAAGTGCAGCTACTCAATCCCAATCTCTATCTCCATCTGAGCTTCCAAATGTCCAAGGTGTGGGACATGACAACACCCCTAATTCTCAACATAGGGATATGCATGTGCAATCCACAATGGCTAGCTCAGCTGATGTTTCGATTTGCACAAGTGAATGCTCAAAGGGAATTAAAAGATACGACCACTTCCGATCTGCCTAAGGACTTGACACCGCAATCCACCAATGGTAGCCAAACCAATGAACTAGCTGCTACTACTTCCAATTAGGAATCACAGAAGCCACGGCCTTTGGTCGTGACGATGCTTCTTGCAAAACATGTCCTTAGCAATTCACATGTGGAAGAGGTGTCACAACCAATATCCTTGACACGTCTAGCACTTCCAAAGCACCTAAAGCCTAGGCTTGAGAACAAATCTCTCAAAGATTTGGCCAAAGAGATAGCGTATCTAGCCAATGAGCCAAAGATGAAGTTCCTGATGAAGCTTGATTACAAGCTGATAGCCATCGCATGCGCATACGTCCATAGGGACATTGGAAGGGCAACACTAGAGCACAAAAATCTCATAGCCGAACCCCTTGGAGCCCCAAGAGAAGCACCAAGAAAATGGGGATTCTATTGCAAGAAAATCTATCTTGTAACATCAACAAGCTTGAATTTCATTTTTTTGATGACCAAAACAAGGAAAACAGCAAATCTTCACGCAGCATCATAGTAGATATCTCCTACGGATTTGATAGAATCAACCATAATCTTCAACTTCTTCATAGAATCCATCAATAGAACAAGGAACATAAAAGAATACACCATTTTTGAGTGAAAATCAATCACATAGTATTCATCTTCAATGTCTTCATAGTTTTCTCTCTTGATCTCTCATATACAGACACACTATTTTGATAGATTTGACTATCTCTGACTCTCTCTCTCTCAATAGTACATCATCTCCTCACTACAATACTCAATAATGACTCTCAATAATCCTTCTTAGGTCATGGATGCACCTCCCAAGAGGTATGTCTGATGCGAAGAGGCACCAGAGCTACTACAGTGTCTCTTCATAGCTCACTACTGTCACTGTCACTCCAGTCTTCTCTTCAGTCTTCAACAGCTGCTTCTTCCATTTGTTTTAGCTCTTTTGAACTTAGATTAATCCTTTCAAAAAGTTAGAAAACTTTTCCAAAGTCACACATACATTTTACAAAACACTTACAGAAGATCTACAGAATTGATTTACAGAGGGTTACAGAAGGTCATAAGAAAATATCAAATCCTCATAACTCATACTAAAACCATTCCAAACTATCAAAAACTATTCAATAAGCTTTCAAAATATTTCAACCTTCATTAATCATCAATCCATGCTTCATATAGAAGAAAATCAGCACAAAACAGAGGCTATACAAAAGGTATCAGAACCAATCAGAACATCACAAAGATTCATATTTCCACTAAAAATCATCATGAACTTCAAAAACATAATCAATATCATCCAAAAAACTCTTAAACACTTCCATTAACAACCATACATCACTCTAAATCCATCAAAAATCAATCATTCAGACCTAAAAAACAACAAAAATCAATCAAAAATTTAGTCTTTTTCCACTCTCAACATATCCCCACACTTAGAAAGGAAGCATCCTCGCAACCTAAGGAAAAGAAGAATATAAGTTCACTAAAGAGCTCAATTTAAGCTTCTGTAGTATCTTCAACAATCACTCCACCACGACCCCAACTTATCACCTGTATCTTTAGAAAAGAATACTACTAAAGGAAAACTTTGTTATTCATTAACACATCTAATAAACAATAAAAAGCCATAACAAATTTGTAAAGGATATAAGAGGTTCTTCAGCTTTCCATCGTAGGCTTGCCATCCACCGTCACCATCAATAGTTGAAAAGAGAGCTCTCGAACAAATTATTCAACCAGCACGAACTCATCACATAATACAACACACACACAAACACAACCATCTGAATGGCACCTCCAAAAAATGTCTCATTAAGAAGCACATAAGATACATTCAAGGGTATCAATGAAGATGATTCCTTTTGAAGGCTTGATGATTTCGAAAGCGATCCAGGGATAAAGACTCATCTACAAAAGATTTTGGAGGATTTTGAAAGAATTAAAGGCAGCACATCCATTCTAGCAAAACAAGGTATCTGTTAGGTAGACAAAGAGCATGAAAATATAGGACATCCAACTATTGGGAATCAATGTTCACATTGACATTCATACAAAGCTTTGGAATGGCCTTTTGATCGTTATGGGAATGCCTATGCATATATGCTAAGTACAAAGCAAAATGGGCTGTCAATCTCACTGACGGATCTAGAGATTGTGAATATTGTTGAGAAAAATGGAGGTAATTTTGGTATGCTTGACTAGCAGTTGTCCAATCCCCTCGAATTAATGGCCAATTAATATGTGGTCCCATGAGAGAATCAATTGAGCTCCATCCTCTTCTTATCGGAATCTGCTGATCAAATCCTTCGTACCCACTAACCAACTGAGGGGGTTGAGAAATAGAAGTGGCAGGAGATGGAAGTGGAATAAGTAAAAGAGGATGAAGAGATGGGTAGGAAAAATCATAAAATGAGGATAAGCTAAAGAAGGAGTGGCTGAAAATGTAAGCGAATCAGTTAGGAAAGGTGTCAATTGATAAGCAGGAAAAGTAGAAGGTATATGGATAGATGGAGAAGGACATGGCGGAGAAGGGGAAAAGATTGGATCTTCAATGAAAGAATAATAGGTAAAGATTGGAATTTGAGGAAAACTCTGAGGTTGGAAAAGGAGAGGTAAGATAGCTGTTGAGTTGGATTTATAAAGGGAAAAATAAGCATCATAACGATGGGCCATTTGTTGGTAGTACAATAAGCTAGGAACAGAGGGACCTAAAACAGATCGTCGATGGTAGGCATCAAAGAAGGATGAATCAAATGTGGAAAGATAAGCTAGGAGATCCACCCTCAGTTGGTTAGTGCTCTGCACATAAGTAGAAGCTGTATTCTGGTGTTGGTTCAGGACTATAGAATCAATCATTGAATGCCATGAAGTGTCAGGGCAAGTAGCCACTTTATAAGAATAGCAGTGGAACATGTCATCTATCTGCAACTCCAAGTAATTGACATATAAGGCAGCTTGTAAGACCACACCCCCCACATACCAAGCCAGATCTACATCATCTGAAATTATCAGATCACCTCGTAGATACATATAAGACAGCAACATGGTATCCGTCGTCACAGAATCTTCAAAGACCATACGGACAACTTCTGTCAGCAAATCAGAAGACCAAGCCCCACTCCAACCATCCTCTGGAAGAGGGAGATACATTGTTGAGAGCGTAATATAGAAGGCCAACTTTTGTAACTAATAGTGGACAAAAAAGGAATGGTCAAGAGGAACATACTCTTGAAATTGCTCAAATGTAGACCATAATAAATCCATCCTGGACTGCAATCTTTCCACTTTATCTTGAAACAACGGACATAATGTGGCATGTCTCTGGAGAACTACCAAGTCCTGCTGAGATATAGAAGGAATCATAGGAACATTGGGGCTTGGAGGAATGGACCGTGACTGTGCCAGTTGGTCCTGCAACTGCTTAATCGGGGAAGCTTGGGATTCCAATGTATTGTGAGCAGTCTGCAAAGCTGACAGTTTCGTATCTAATAGAGTCTTAAACTCTTGAGCTTCTTTAGACATTTTCTCTTTCTCTTTCGAAGCTCTAATGACCTCTGATTGAGCCTCTGCTAAACTGAATTTTCAAAGAAGATATTTCTTCTCTCTGGTCTCAATCATTTGTGTCTGCTGCTCCATCTGCTTAAACAGATCGGCAAGAGTGTCTTTAGCAGAGGCTAACTCTATGGTTGCCTTATGTGACTGGTCTTTGGATTGCATCAATTCTTCATAGAAAGAAGCATATAACTGTTGAACACAAGCTATCACTAAGAGTTCAATAGAACTCTAGATGTTGCTACAAAGGAAAGGAATGGCATCCCTTGACACTAAACTGTTCAACGAAGGAATTGATATTTCCAAAGAACCCTCTAGATGCGCCTTGAATAAGTTATTGCATGTGAGGTAGGCAGGAACTGTTACTGAAAGAATGACTGGTGGAATTTTCTTTGCTACACGCTTCAAGCGCTTCCGCTGAATGACCAATGGAGGAGGGGAATCAAGATCCTGTATGTCAATGGGTTCTGAATCTTCTGAAAGTGGAGGGGGAGGGACTTGATCAGATGGAGGAGGGGGTAGCACACCCTTCTTAAGGCCGAAATATGTCAAGAAAACATATAAATATGAACCATAGGTTACATTGGTAACATTCCCTCTAGTCACTTTGACAAAATGTTTGTCCATTTATGTAAGAAGGTAAGTACTCCAGTGAATGGCAACCCCTTTTAACACCATCCTCGAAGCTGTGAAGAGCTCCTTGGACAAATAGTGGGATAGTGCTTTGGCAGGCATGAACCTGTCTTGGAGAAATTGGCAGACTAGCTTCCAGAGAGGATCAATGATCATTGAAAAAGATACTCATGAAGTGTTAATCACCTTCTTGACATCAAGAACCTCTTTGGTTTGCTTTTGTCATCACAGCTTGAGAATCTCGTCATTTGAGTCTGGTTGTAATAAAGGGTTCTCCTTTGTAGGGAAGAGACAAAGCCCCAGGTGTCAAGCCCATGGAAGTACCATGAACCAAGCCCGATTTCTTACTGTATGATGCAAGAAACTTATCACATAGGGCTGGATCGTCTGGAATCAAAGGGAGTGAAGCAATAACGAAAGATGCAAGGCCAGCTTTCGTGATAGGCTCAAAAGTCAGTAGGGAAGAATAATCCCTACTGATCAATGGGGCATACTAAAAAGGAGGGGGAGCTTGAGGTGCCATTCAGATGGAATATACACACACACCACAAACACAGACAATCACAGAGAATGACTACAAAACAACAAAATAGCTATAAAAAAGAAATCGATCAAAATAAGCACACACAAACGTAACTAACTAATTGACCACCCCAAACAACCCACATCCTTGAAAAAATTCGGCATGACCCCTACACATATGTGACCGAAAGCTTCATGCTATACAACAAGCAGGCACCCAAGACCCCATATCAGGCAAAAAAGAGAAAACTACAGACCGCACCCATAATCGTATCACACAATCAAACCATAATTCCTCAAAAACCTAATCAGGATATAACCAGAACTTTGATAAACAATATCAGCTTAAAGAATTGTGCGTGCCCACCCCAGGAAGAGTATTTATTAAAAAGGGGAAAAAGTGCAATGAGGGGAATGATTCTAGTGAAGGGTTCATTTTAATAAAGTATTAACAATGGTTGAAATTTTATTAGATTGTAAACCTTAATTAAAAAATGGCGGTTCATTTTTAAATTGTTAATTACAATTTATTAATGTGAAACAGTGCTTTTAACAAAACCCAGACTGCGATCCCCAAACTCAGGTCTCTAAATGCATATTCATTGATTAAAAATTTAATGTGTCTGAAGCGCTCTTCTTTTTCAACGCCTGCATTTTTGTGACGGATGGTTCATTTTTATTTAAAATTAAAGTGCCTCTGAAGTGCACGTAGCATGTGCAAAGTGAACGGTGGGTTGATTTTAAGTTATTAGAAAAATGTGTGTTTTAGCGCGAGCGCGTGTGAAAAAAGTGGGTAAATAAAGTTCATTTTAACAATTAACTGTGGTTAAGGGATGACCAAAATAAATAAAGCACGAAAAATAGATACCTGGTAGGGGCATGCATGCAAGAAACTGAGGGCGCACTGAGTAGTCCCAAATGCAAGGAATCCAACAAAAAAGTAAAAACTACTAACAAGAAAAAATAAAGCACCTTAGGTTTTTAAAATAACAAAATAAATATCAAAGTAATATTAGGGGGATCACATTTGGTTTAGGTAATATTCATTGGTGTTTGGGTGAAATTGTTATTATTATTATTATATTTTTTAATTGTAATTTAGGTGTGTTTTGATTGCCACGGGGGCATCTCGAGGCTCTTTAAACCAAAAACAGGCACGTTCATGCGCGACACGAGAGATGCGACCACACGTCAAAAGGAAAAAAATTTAATAAAACCCAAACCATACATCGGATCGAAAGATCATAAAAAGGGAAAATGTGCCGAGAGACGAGGGGAAGATGATAGAAAAATGTGACACAGGTTCCGGGGCAAAATCAGGGTGTTCACATGGAAAAGACACGAAAAATAGCTCCAAAAAGACATACGAGGATGAATATGGAAAAATCCACTCGCCGGAACGCAAGGTGAAAAGAAGAAAAAATGTGCCAAATAATGTGCCCGAAAAATCTATCATGTCAACACACAGTTTCAACCGAGAGAGGATGCGTTCATATGGAAAAAATCCAAAAATCGTACCCGAAAAGGGATTCAGAAATTAATATGGAATGATCCATGCACCGGAATAGAGGACAGTAAAAAAGAAAAATGTCTGGAAAAATATAAGCATCAGGGCTATCACATCAAATCTCAGTTCGGATGGGGTTAGAAGGCGTTCGGATGGAAGAAACAAGAAAATAACACAAAAAAACACCCATGAAAATTAATAACAAAAAACACAGATGGTGAAACAGGGCAGAAAAAAAAGAAAAATTTGCAAGAAGGGTGGCCAGACAATGCTATCCAGTCAGAATGGAAGTCCGAAAAGAGTAGGGATGTTCACATGGAAAAAGGGCAAAACAACGTATGAAAAAGACACAAAAACTCGCAATAATTAATAACAAACAACCTGTACAACGAAAGGACAGGGTGTAAAAAGGAAATGTGTCCAGGGGAAGGCGTAGGACAGGGTTGGTACATTAGTTTATGTTTTGAAGTAAGAAGGACGCGTTCACATGTAAATATATCCAATGAGCAAGAATTGCTTCGAAAATTAATAACTCAAAAACGGTAAGCCGGAACAAGGGGATGTAAAGAGGAAAAGTGTGGCAGTTGAAGGGACGAATAGGGTTATGATGTTAGATATCAGGTTCAGTGAACGAAGGATGCATGCACATGGAAAAACATAAAACTATTCAAAATGGGATAGCGGATGAATCGTAAGTCATAACAAGGGTGTATAAAAAGAAAAAATGGCCAATTTGAAGGGATGAACAAGAGTATAAGGTTGGATGTGAGTCTCGATGAACGTAGGGTGCGTTCACATGGAAAACTGTCCAATTTATGGGAAATGCTTCAAAAATTAATAACTCAAGAACCATCAGTCGGAATATGGGTTGGTAAAAAGGAAAAATGGGCAATTCGAAGGGATGAACAGGGCCGTAAGGTTGGATGTGGGTTCAGTGAACGTAGGGTGTGTTCATATAGAAAAATGACAAAATAAAGAATAAAGGCACATGGATAATGAACAGCCTCGGGGATAGGGTGAAATATAACGGATGAGTGGGGAAGGGACCCCATCAGAGCATAAGGAATTTCCGTATTTGAAGGTGGATAGATGTATTTCCATGATGATATGCACAACAGATGCGCAGGGACGCGTCCCCACACTTAAGACCTTACCGAGCAGGGGTAGATGTAGCAACATAACCTAGGACTCATGAACCGACTGGACGCGGGCGTCCCCATACTTAAAACATAACATACACTTGTAATCATAAGGATAAGGTTAGAAAGACTTGACCCGTTTCGCATATGGTTGAAGGAACCGTTAGTGCTACAGAAGGATTGGAGTCGGCTGCAGGAGGTACCACGGCTCGCTCCAGTGTTTAGCAAGTATGGCAGGGACCATGCAATTGCACCCAGGGAGGTAGCTGGTTAATGAAGCCCATCGGGGGAGGTGTCGTTGACGAAGGATAGTCACTCAACTCACGGGCACTCAAGAGGGATGAAAGAACAGTCACTCACCCCATAACTTACATCACTCGAGTTAATAATGCTGAAACCCAGATCTCACACCCGGTTTAGGAATCGGCAAGGGGGTGGTGTAGGGGGAGTATGCTAGGGTGCACAATTGATGGTGCATTAGTGCGTTCAACCCGTCTGGCATAGGTGCAAGCAGGAAGGCTAGGGATCCTTGCAATGCAGTATACAGAATAGAGTGACGTGTCCTGTGCTGATAGCAGGGATCCATCCCGTGGGTGCAGAGGGAAACAGAAACGTACCTGACTCCAATTGTCGTAACGTCTCTCAATCCTCACCTCTCAATAATTGATTGAAGAACCATCCGTCACACTCAGTCCACCCTGTGTCTCACGCTTTGTTGAAAGATATAGAGGGCAACCCATTCCTCAAACCCATTGATGTAATCCTCATTGGTACTTCTGCAGAGGTTGTATCCCTTGTGTGCATTTGATGGTGCAACTGTGCATCCCGCCCTGTGCTGGCATACAGTGCAAGAAGGAAGGCCATGGAGCCTTATGGTGCAGTGCACATGAACAAATCGCGTGTTGTGCATTGAGAGGCCCATTCCATGTGTGCAACACTCCGTTCACACATCTCACCTCTTATTTGATTTGAAGGGAAAAACTGGTCACTCAACCCACCCTCTGTCTCACTCGCTGATAGATATAGAGAGTAGCCCATACTCATGTCCCCATCCTGTTAGGATGAAAGCTCACATCACTCAAGGGGTTGGTGATGAAGATCATGTCGGCTATTGTTATCAGGATCTTGAAGATGAGGTGTACCCAGGGAGGCAGCCAACAAGTCTCGTACTTCAATGATTTGTAAGAAAGGTCGTCTATTAAGAAGGACAGACAGACTAATATTGTAGAGACAATGCGCCAAGGGAGGTGGCTTCCAATTACTTGCTGGAAAGGTTCTGCTGGTGAATCAGCTATCCTGAACTGCGTGGTGTTACCACCTTTTCCACAGTCAGCTTCCCGCCCAAGGGTGTTTCCACCTTTTCTTGGAACGAGGCCTGTTATGACAGGGAATTTCTTCCTTTTCTCCCATAACAGTTTTGTTTGTTTGTGGTTTTTTTTTTCGTTTTCCTTTTTTTTAAAAAAGAAAGAGAATGGTAGAAATACCATGTGTCAAGACCACCCTCACCACCGTTGTTGGATGAGATGAGAAGAGAACAAGGTCGGGTTGAGAGGTATCAATGAGGGGCTAGCAGAACGAGACCACCTCATGAGGAGAATCATAAGGGCTATCAGAAGCATGAAGAGAAGGACAGTGCAATGCCCAAAAGGGGAAAGGTAGGTCAACTGTGATTGTCAAGATCCCCAAGGAGGGAAGTACTTCTTCAGATGATAGCCATTGATTAGGAAAGGATCATTAGAGGCATCAACGGTCTGCACCTGAACAGATCCATTAGGATTGATAGCAAGTACCTTGTACGGGCCCATCCACCATTGTTGAAGCTTGCCAGGAAACTTGCCAAATCTTGAATCATAGGCTAGGACAAGATCACCTTCTTTGAACTCCTTGTGCTTGATGAAACTGTCATGATAGGCCTTGCGTTGCACTTGAGCGGTTTCCATACATGGTAGGGCCATCCGCCGTATCTCATCCAAGCATTCCAAGTGCAGGAGGCGGTGTTGCAGTGACTCATCATCTCCCAAGCGTTCTTTAACTGCCACTCGCAAAGAGGGTAATTCCATTTCAACATGGAAGACGGCTTCTGTACCATACACTAGTTGGAAAGGGGTTTGTCCTGTAGCTACCTTATGGGAGATTTTGTATGCCCAGAGGGCCTTTGTAAGTCGATCGTCCCAGTTGCGACGGTGTGCGACAATCGTTCTTGTCAGGATCGAGCACAGGATGCGATTGGTGACTTCAACCTGGCCATTAGCTCTGGGGTAATAGGGAGTGGACTTGCGATGGCGGATCTTATATAGCTCCGTCAGCTCCTCCATGATTTTGTTAAGGAAATGAGTACCTCTGTCACTTACCAGCTTGAGGGGACTGCCAAAACGGGTGATAATATTCTGGTACATGAACAGGGCTACGTTGTTACCATCGTCTCGCTTCAGAGCTTTAGCTTCACACCACTTTGTGACATAATCCGTACATACTAAGATGTATCTATTCTGCTTCCATCTAGTGGGTGGATCAATGGGACCCACAAAATCAATCCCTCACTTCTCGAACGGCTTTAGGGAAAGAATGGGTTGCAGTGGCATGGCACTTGTTTTGGTGGGTTTTCCCATTTGCTGACAAGCATCACAACTCTTACAATAGTCATGTGCATCCTTGTGGAGGGTCGACCACCAGTATCCTGCCAACAGAGCCTTCCTGGCTATCGCTTCTCTTGCGAAGTGTCCACCACATGGTTCATCATGGCATGCTTTCAATACTATGCCGATTTCATCCCCTGCAACACATCTTTGCAGCACTTCATCTTTGTCTCTCTTGTACAGTGCACCGCCTAGCAAGGTGTAGGGGGCTGATTCTAATAGAAGCTTCTTCTTCTCACGGCTTGAGATGCCAGGAGGATATTGTTGAGTTACCAAGAGGTTGGCTATGTCTGCATACCGAGGAGTAACTATTTCAACTAGAAACAAGGAAGCATCAGGAATGTCTGGATCATCATGTTCCTCTTCTGCAGTTTGAGGGATCCGTGATAGATGATCGGCTAGGACATGTAAACGGACAGGCTTAGTGACCACTTCAAAATCGAACTCCTGGAATAGGAGCAACCATCTCATCAGTCATCCTTTAACATCTGCTTTGTTCATCAGAAAGGATAGGGCTTCATGATCCACGTAGAACTTGAAATGCGTTTACAATAGATAGTGTCAAAACTTCTCCAGTGCAAACACCATTGCCAAGCACTCAAGCTCTGTCACTGTATAGTTCCATTCCCTATTAGTGACCTTTCAGCTTGCATAATAAATTGGTTGATCTAATTTAGAGGGGCCCTTTTGACATAGGACAATACCTAGCCCTTCAACTGATGCATATGTGTGCACATGAAACTCCTTCGTCCAGCCAGGAGGTTGTAAGATAGGTGCTTTGATAAGGCATTGCTTTAGGGTATTAAAGGCTTTTTCACAGTCATTAGTCCAAAGAAAATCCACATCTTTCCTTAGGAGCTTGTGCAGAGGGGCCGCCTTGATTGAAAACAGTGCAATAAATATTCTGTAGTAGCCCACATGGCCAAGAAATCCCCTCAATTTCTTGAGGTTTATTGGTGCTGTCAAGGTGGCAATCTTCTCAATCTTCACCGAGTAGGTTGCAATCCCTTGTGCAGAGACAATATGGCCCAAAAGAACTCTTGATGAGACGCCAAAGACACATTTATCGGGGTTGAGAGAAATCCCATACTCTCGGCATCTGTCAAAACATTGCTCTAGGTGTCCCCAATGCTCTCGTATTAAGCTAAGACACAAAAGTCATCAAGATACACCTCAATGAAATTATGCAAATGATTCTGGAAGGTAGCCATCATTACTCGTTGGAAGGTGGCAAGAGCATTACAAAGCCCAAATGGCATCACTCTATAGGCATAGGTCCCCCATTATGTGGTGAAGGTTGTTTTGGATTGGTCCTCTTTTGTGATTTGGACTTCGTTATATCCGCTGAATCCATCCAAGAGGGAATACAGCTCATGGCTTGCCAATGTGTCCAACAGTTGGTCTATAAAAGGGATAGGGAAATGATCCTTCTTCGTCTTCGAATTGAGTTTTCGAAAGTCTACACATATTCGAAGTTTCCCGTTCTTCTTGGGTACAACCACAATGGGCGAAACCCATTCACTGTTAGCCACGAGATAAATGAACTCGGCTTCAAGAAGTTTCAATAATTCAGCCTTCACTAGAGTAGAATAATTAGGACTCATACTCCTTTGTCTTTGCCTTACAGGTTTGGCATCAGGCTCTAGGTCAATGTGATGTTGGCATTCTGTGGGATCAATCCCCTTTAGATCTTTATATGACCAAGCAAACACATCTAAGTTCTCTTTGAGTAGGTCTCGCAGGACCATTAGTTCTTCTTTTGGAAGATTGAGACCAAGCAAACACATCTAAGTTCTCTTTCAATAGGTCTCGCAGGACCACTAGTTCTTCTTCTGGAAGATTGAGACCCACTTTCAGGTGACGTTCCATACCATCAGTATCCAAGAACGTCACTTTCCTTTCACCTTCCACTTCGCAGATAAACGTCCCACGGATTGCTTCTGGATAGAGGTCTAACTCTTTCAAGGGAATAGTGTCCTCGTCTGATGTTCCACTAGAACCAGTGTCCTCCTTTTGAACATATGACTCATTTGTCTGTTGAAATTGCTGGAAGGGTATCAGAGCTTTGTTTGCTTCTGTGTGAGTGGTGATTTCTTTTGGACTTCGGGATTCCTCTTTAGAGGATGTGTCCAAGAATGTCACATAGCACGGACCTTCTAGAAGCCAAGGCTTTGATAGCTCTTGCTTCTGTTGGCAGGGGGCATCATCATTATCTTTTCTCCAACATGAATGGTCAGGGTGACAGGAGCCATTGGTGAACTTAATTTTTGTGCCTTTGATCCATTTCTTATGCAGATTTTGCATACTTTGTGGTCCATTGGTCAACCCAAATGGAACCATGGTCATTCCCTCCAACACCCCGAGATCTTCAACCTCTTAGGTCTCTATAGGGACATCAACAAGATCGTCCGCTATTGGAGGATCTTCTTTAACAGAACTTTCATAACATGCTTCGTTTTCTTCCTCATCATTTTCATCCTCTTCTTCTAGAGGCTCTGTCTTTGCTTCTGTAGAGGCTATGTAGGAGAAGAACAGCTCTTCTGCCTCTGCATCTACTTCTGCTTCTGCTTCTATCTCTGGCTCTGTCTCTGTTACTGTCTCTGCAACTGCCATATAAAGGGAGAATAATACATCCATGCTTCTATTTCACTATCAGAGGTGATTTCAGAAGTCAATTCTAGTTGAGGCAGGAGGTATTCTCCCATAGACAAAGACTTTGCTTCCTTTAGTAGTTGGCTTACAGTGCCCACTGTTAGGGACTGTGCCTCTATTTTCTTAAGAAAGATATGTTTAACAGCCTCTTCATCTCCTGATGTAGTATTTGTTACCTCGTTGGAGGATTCAGTTATGACTTTGATGGATGCGGATCCATTGCCTTTTTGCGATCCATACAACTTCAACACCACTTTGTTGGGTCCTTTGCCTAGGGTTAGGGTTCCTTTGAACCATTCCATCCTAGCTCTCGCTTCAAAAAGGCAAGGTCTTCCCAACAGCAGAGGGTATGAGGTCCCATAAGAATTTGGTTTGATCACCAGATATGTTAGCCAATAGTCTCTTCCTGCAAGGGTTGTTTTTACGTATGGGAGGATGCCCAACGGTTTAATTTTGCTTTGGTCTGCCAATCTAATAAGCCACTGTGTAGGTTGAATTCCTTGCAAACCTAAGTCCTTCATTGTCACATCCATCATTACGTTTACTGATGAGCCTCCATCAATCAATGCACCTGAAATAAAGCATCCTTCTATCCATACACTAATCTCTGGGGTTCCAGGATCTAAGAAGGCGTTAGTCACATCCACTTCCTTCACAGGTTCTGAGGCTCTGTTGGACTTTGTTGTTGTTGGGGAAGCAATCCTTAGGAAGTGTCTTCTTGTCAAGATGCTTTTGAATCTCTTTCAGCAGTTGGGAGACAACATCAGCAAAACTGTCGGAATGTTAAGTTAGGTTTAAAAGTGTCTAGGTCTTTTACCAAGTCATATTCTTTGGTAGGATCCACGGGCTTCTCCAGGCTGCTGGGGAATGGGGCTACACCCATTTTCATCTTTCCTTTTTCTTCTAACAATGGCAACATCGACACTTCTTCTGTTTCTGGAGGTGCTTCTGCATCATCTATCTCCTGGACCTCTGGTCTCCTGTTTCTGGAACTGTGGCATTGCAGTGCTCTGTACTACACTGTTCAGTCCCTCTATTGGCAGGTTAAACTTCACAACCTTGGCAGGAGAGTTGTTTTCTTCTTGCATAACTGGTCCCTTCTTGGCGTGCGTGACAGCGGCAACTTCCAACTCTACCAAATCGGAGGCAGGCTCTTGTACCTTCTGTTGGCTATCAGTGGCATTGGCCTTGATAGGGGTTGGACTTAGACAGTCCTTTGCAGTGTGGCCTTCTCCTTTGCATCGGCTGCATAAGGGCTTATAATCCACAAATCGTCTAGTGTTTGGACAATTCGGGGAGATATGACCCTTTTCTCCACACCTATAACATTCCACCTCTGATCTCTGACCATCGCCAGACTGCCGTCCTCTGTAACTTTGAGAGGGAAACCTCCTTGGACCAAAATTAGGACCAAATTCCCTAGGCTTTGGTCCAATATCTTGTGTTGTCATTTGGATTCCAGGAAATTGAATCATGCATTTTCATCCTTCTGTCTTCATTCATGCATCTCTTTCAGAGAGCAAATATCCTCTATATGGTTCTTTCGTAAATAGTAGGTATAGAAGGCTCCAGGAATGGTTGGTTTTCAGGTACATTGAGTGGCTAAATGTCCTGCCTGATGACACTTTCCGCACCATGTATTAGAGCGCATCACATCTCTTCCTACTCCCGTGGGGGTGGATATATTGGCAGTAATCACCTTCAACGTCTGTAGCTGCTCTATAATCACATCCCTAAGCTCTTTCTTGATACTTGCAACTGAGTTGGATAAGTAGTCCTTTAGATTTTTACCTCCTGAAGTGCTTGTAGTAGGATTTTGGGAATCTTTTGTAATTAGTGCATACATTGGTTAGGTTGATCCAGAAGGTCCTTTGTTCTAGTTCTGATTTAGAGCTCATGCTGAGACTTGGGGTTGTTGATTCCAGTTGGTAGGATTCCACTGTTGTTGAGTCACCATTGGAGGAACTGTTTGAGACCACTGTTGTTGTGGTTGAACCATCATTGGAGGCATTGTCGTCTGTGGCGACCACAGTGGATTAGGTGCACTATACTGCAGCATTGTTTGCATCTGGGGATAGGGATAGGGAACTGTCCGTGGGACTGCATTTGGTGGGTATACCATTCCTAGCATGGGAGGAGGTAAGACTCCTCTTCCTGGAGTCATTGACAACCTTGCTTTAAATTCATTATACAATATTGCACCTTCCACTGTAGCTTGTAGATCGACTAGTCTTCTCAATTCCACGAACTTGCGAACTTCTGGTTGTAGGCCTCTGAGAAACACTCCTTTTTGGATACCTTCATCCAAATGATAGTTAGTCCATCTCTTCAGGATGGATTCCATTCGCGAGACATAAGCTTCTACTCTTTCTCCAGAGGACTAACTTAGGTTCATGAACTCCTCTCACATCCGCTCTTCAAAACCTTCACGCTTGAATTTAGTGAGGAAGGCCAACTTCAGGTCGTCCCATGTGCCAAAAGTTCCTGCTGCTTGTCTCTCATACCACTGAAATGCCGCACCCTTGAAAGTGGCAAGGAATATTGCTAACCAATGCTCAGGGGTTCGGGCATTGTTAGCCACACATGCTACCATAAATTCTGCTACATGAAGATCAGGGTCTTCATTGTACTCTCCCTTAAAAATTGGCAATGGGACTACATTTGCTAACCTGTCTCATCAATATTTCCAGGACGAATCTGACTAGGAAGGGGACCTTGAGTTGCTATGGGGACTTCTTTAAAGAGTGCTTTTAGGGTGTCAAAGGAGGCTTTTGCTGCGAGCTCGTTCTCAGATTTGATTTTTTCCTTCTTCCTTCTCACATACCTCTGGACTCGTTCTAATGCTTGCCTCTTGATTGCGTCATTCATCAAGGGGTTGGCTCCAACCAGTTGGTCTGTACTCAACAGAATAGAATCAGAGAGTGCCTTAGTCTCTGGGAAATTCTTAGGCAAACATCTCCGCTACTTCCTTCTTTTCAACATCTCTGAATTCGGCTTTCAAACCACTACAGAGGGGGAGATATTCCATTTTGAAAATATCAAAACTCATTCTTCTTAGGATCATTGTTATGCCATCATTATAATAATGCCAACTTCTAATGGTTTCAACAGTGTATGTTGTGAAAGACACACTGTCTACCAACTTCCAGTGGGTTGCTAATTGGACAAACAGAAGATTGTCAGAACACCAAGCATCCTATGTATCTTGCTGTTGAGCATCCATGAACAAATTCCAACTCTTTTCCTTCTTGTTTTTGTGAACCTCCACTGACCACGATTCCTAAAGCTTCTTGACGATCTCCCACTTGATGATGTTTGGAAACTTCTCAATGAATACCAAATCTTCCATGGATAGTAATTCTCTCTGCTTCTGCTCTTCAGTTTGTTCCCAAACAATTTGCCACCAAGATGCAAGTTTCTGTTGCTCCAACAGGAAGAGGAAACAGTCCACCACATAGAGCTTGCATCATGATGGTAATATGTTTCCGCCAATGTGGGATGAACTTCTTGTGGAAAGTGGCTTTGATAATAAGAATCTTCTACTCTTCAGTGGAAGAAGGAACTTTTCAAAAATCCATTGAATTCTTCTCTTCTTGGCAATGCCATTTCCTTCATTTTCAGCCTCTTCTGATGCTTGTTGATGGCAAGTTTCCCCGCCTATGCACCAAAAACATGGCGCCTCAAGAGAAGCACCAAGGAAAAGGGGATTCTACTGCAAGAAAATCTATCTTGTAACATCAAAAAGCTTTTATTTCATTCTTTTGATGACCAAAACAAGGAAAACAAAAAATCTTCACGCAGCATGATAGTAGATATCTCCCACGGATTTGATAGAATCAACCATAATCTTCAACTTCTTCATAGAATCCATCAATAGAACAAGGAACATAAAAGAATACACAATTTTTGAGTGTAAATCAATCACATAGTATTCATCTTCAATGTCTTCATAGTTTTCTCTCTTGATCTCTCATATACAGATACACTATTTTGATAGATTTGACTATCTCTGACTCTCTCTCTCTCTCTCTCTCTCTCTCTCTCTCAATAGTACATCATCTCCTCACTACAATACTCAATAATGACTCTCAATAATCCTTCTTAGGTCGTGGATGCACCTCCCAAGAGGTATGTCTGATGTGAAGAGGCACCAGAGCCACTACAATGTCTCTTCATAGCTCACTACTATCACTGTCACTCCAGTCTTCTCTTTAGTCTTCAATAGCTTCTTCTTCCATTTATTTTAGCTCTTTTGAACTTAGATTAATCCTTTCAAAAAGTTAGAAAACGTTTCCAAAGTCACACATACATTCTATAAAACACTTACAGAAGATCTACAGAATAGAACAGAACAGGAACAGAGCAGAGACAGAGACTCTACAGAAGGTTTACAGAGGGTTACAGAAGGTCATCAGAAAATATCAAATTCTCATAACTCATACTAAAACCATTCCAAACTATCAAAAACTATTCAATAAGCTTTCAAAATATTTCAACCTTCATCAATCATCAATCCATGCTTCATACAGAAGAAAATCAGCACAAAACAGAGGCTATACAGAAGGTATCAGAACCAATCAGAACCTCAACAAAACCTATCATAACATCACAGAGCTTCATATTTCCACTAAAAATCATCGTGAACTTCCAAAACATAATCAATATCATCCAAAAAACTCTTAAACACTTCCATTAACAACCATACATCACTTAAATCCATCAAAAATCAATCATTCAGACCTCAAAAACAACAAAAATCAATCAAAAATTCAGTCTTTTTCCACTCTCAACACCCCTGACTTGGGATGAGCAACAACATGTTTGCTCCCGCTATGTAGCTATTGCTGAAGAAGCCATACAGGACATCCCAAAGGCCATACCTAGAGAATTGCGATCGATACCCTCACTCTATATTGCTCAATGTGAGACAAACAAGGAAAAGCTTGAAGCAATCAAACAAAAAGGGAAAGGACAAGGAAACTTTGTGCAGAAATGGTACTCCAACCAGAGGTTGGTAGCCAAAATTGGCCACCAACTAATGACGCTCGCTAAGCAAAGGAAAGCCCTTTGGACATCAAGACATGATCCCATGTACACCGCCCCGACCTCATTAAGAGTGTTGGCAATGGTCCATGAGGTCTAGCTTTCTGCCACTATCCTAAAACATCCCCTGTATGATAAAGTGCTTCTAGAAGAAGGTCTACACGTGGCTAGCAGGCTAGGAGTAGGGAGCATGGTGCTTGATGTTAGCGCATATGTCTTCTACGTCACTCAAGACCTTGCAATCCGAGATCTCTATGCTTCCCATCAATACAGCCCTGATTTCTTCTGCAGGTTTTGTCCAAGACTACATGACAAGAACCCTAAAACGTCTCTTGGTTTTACACAAGAGTCACTCAAACCTCCAGAGCAAGAGAAAGACAGCTTTAAACACAACACTTGCTTTGATAAGAAGCAATGGAGGCATGTTCTAATGGGTAAGGACAAGAGTCTAGAGCAAACACCCGGCCAGGAGCAATTGCCAATGCAATCGAATGAGGGGCTAAATGGAGGGGAATTAGCTAAAGAGCTAGACTCTCCAAAAAGAGAGGCAGTTGTACCCTCACAACCTAGCAAGGCTATTTAGCAGACCACAAGTATGTCTCATGAGGACACACTAGAGAAAGAGAATGTTGAGGCCCAAGTCTTCAATGGATACACCTCAATTGCCTAAGAAAAAGAGGAGAAAACAATGAAAACAACAACGACAGTTACAAGTGGTTGTAGAAGCCAAGAAGATTGAGACCAAGAGTGCTAACGAGCTGAGGAATAAAGCACCGAGTCCACCGATGAATGAACCCATTACCATCTCTCCTAACAACGGTGAAACCTCAGATACATTTTTGTGTTCTGATAAGTCAAAGAAACCATTACCATCAATGGTTTCTTGCAACACTCAATCCACTGACAATAGACCTTGCTTTGGCCAATCAAGAGTGGATGGAATACTGTCACAACAGGTTGACAAAACTATACCAGTCACATTTGAGAAAAACCATGACACAATAGGAGCAAAACCTTAGGAGGAAAAAATATGCCCTCCTTAGCTCATAGGAGCTCCTCCAATGGAGGTAGCTATTGGCTGGCTATGGAGGTTGAAAGACCAAGATGGGAAAATGAATCTTTTCTTGTACACTTTGGTTGAGCTAAGGTTTACGAAAGCTAAAGGGATCAGATATGGATCTAATATCATGTTGGAAATTATACTTTGTAGCATGATAAGAAATGTACACAAGAGGGAGAAGAGAGCTCAAGAAGTACAAGAAGAAAACATTGCTTGTTTAGTTGCTTATGAAGTACGACTGGTACACTCTCTCACATCTCTCTAAGAGTGACCTCTTGGCTGTTTAGATAGCCTCTAAATGGCTAGGTTTATGGTTTCCCCTTGCCCTCTAGCCCATTCACACCCAGCTACCCTTATCCACCCTTACATATATAGGGTTCACATGTCTATCTCTCAACAGAAGAGTAGTGACGATTCCAAATGCCTCCCTCCCTCTCACCTCTCACATTAATGTGTTCATATGTTTAGAGAGACATATAACTGACTTATCCTCCTTATTCAATAATCATCATCCTCCCCATTCCATTAGCATGTTTTGTGGGCGTGCACGTGTGCATGCATGTGCATGTGTGTGTGTGTGTGCACATGTGCATGTGCATGCCCGTGCACGTGTGTGCATGCATGCATGCGCATGCACGCGTGTGTGTGTGTGTGTGAGCCTTAGGCTACTAGTAGTTTTGTTTGAAACCTACAAATGCTCACAAGAGAGCTTTTTGCACACCTAGGGAGCTACATGAATTTGCAATGATGCCACTTAGCTTAGCCAACCTTCCAGGAACTTATCAATGCATGTTCCTCAAGGGGTCCTTCAACAACTCCCGCAACACAATCTATGAATACAATTTAATAAGTGGGGAATAATAAGTTTAAGAATTTTGGATTATGTCATTTGAAATGCAGATATTCAAATTAATCTAGAGAAGGTTCTGGTCATTTTCAAGAGTATCCAACTCTCACAACAATGAAGTAGCTGCAACAATTTCTTGGGTTCAATGTAGACAAAACCAATTTTGTACTTTATGTTGCATCTATCACATGTCCCTTAAGAATCCTTCTTAAAAAAAGACTCAAATACCATTGTACAAAATATTTGTCACAAAGCATTCAAAGCAACTAAAACATGAATTAGCCAAATCAACGACTTTGAGATACCCAAATTTTGACAAACCCTTTCTCCTTCGCACATATGCATCTAATATGGATTGGGAATAGTATGCTATATCCAAACACAAAAAATCAATGGAAACCCATTTCTTTCATTAGCTATAGTCTCACAAAATTTTTAAAAAATTACTTCATGACCAAAAAGGAACTACCAGCCATTATGTGAGCCTTTTGGCAAGCTTCATCCCCACTTGCATGGAACACAAGTCATTGCAAAGACAGATCATAATCCCTGGATGGCACTATTTTTTAAGAATCATCCTTCAAGCTACCTCTTGCAATGGATACCACATCACAAGAGTAAATCTTCAATTACAAATGATATATCTTGCACAAAAGAACACATCCAATAGGTCTAACTACCCATTGGTCTAGTGCATTATCAACTATCCACATTGATCCCATGCAATTAGCTATGCTCAAACACAAGATCCTCAATCCATATAGATCATTACACATCTTTAAGAAAATTAACCCATCAACACTAATAGCAATAGATGCTTTGGAATAGCCTACTTTATCTCCTCAACCTCAACTTTATGTACTAAAGAAATTACAATAATTCTACATTGACTATCCTCACTAGCATCCCCCCTTTTGGTCCATTAAGAATGTATAAACTTCTATGCCTGTCGTGACCAAGGTACTATTGGTCATAGATGCAATGAACAATACCCTCAAACTCTAGCAATGTTCCACATGTTAGTCTCAAAAGACTCTAATGAAAAACCCACAAGCTTATGACAATCAATCAAAGTGATGCACTTCTTTCAATTGTAGCTTGGGATTTGGTGGGTCCCATACCAAAGATATTCAATGCCAATAGGGTTTTAATTGTGATGACTAAAATTTGACCCTCCAGTTCAAGCAATGCTTGATGCCACACTAAAGCGGTTGCTAGATTCCTCCTATAAGAAGTGTTGATGGAACAAAATTTCTCTACTCAAGGGTCTAAATTTACTATAGAACTCCATTGGACCATCATTTAATGGTTAGGGAGCCCTTTACATTGATCCCCCACAAAGGAATTGGGATATAGAACCATGAAAAAATAGTCCAAAGGCTTTACCCTTTTTTGCTCTATATGGTAGGCATCCATCCTTAACCATCTCAATCTCCGACCAATTAATCAAGATGTTAGGAAATGGAATGCACATTTTGGAGCACATCATTTACTATCTAGGAACACCACACAAAAGCCAGTGTGTATTATCCCATTCAGAAGAAAGCACTATGACAATCATTCATGCATTAAAATGTTTGGGATCATGCACCATGCTACAACCTCTCTCTAGACAATGTAGTAGCTGCAAAGGGATACTCGATAGCCCATGTCTCCAAAAAGACATACTTTTCAAACCCAACAGATGATCTTATGCCTCAACAATAGAGAATGACATTCAAGCCAATGGGATAGCTTCATCAAAACTCTACTTAAAATGGCAACCATGGCACAAAGGAGGAGGTCGAGATTCATGTCTAGTGGAGTGGCAAAACACAATCCCGACCAAGCCATGGGCATATATTATGGTATCCTATATAATCAAATTTAAAAAAGCACAGTCATAAATGTCCAAGCATAGCAGCACACGTCATAGTGGTTGGGCAATAACTTCCATTGGAATACCTAGGCTCAATCATATGGTCCATGGCCCAAATTTTTTAACATTTCAAATATTTGAAAAAAAAGGTGATAATTCCTTTGTAATATATTATTCTAACTAATTTATGTTCATGAATGTGCAAGATCTACATAAAAACACATATTCACAAGTCCAAAGATGTAGAGAAGCATGGCAAAAATATGGAGGTCAATGATAGAATAGGCTCTCTCTCTCTCTCTCTCTCTCTCTCTCTCTCTCTCTCTCTCTCTCTCTCTCTCTCTCTCTCTCTCTCTCTCTCTCTCTCTCTCTCTGTGTGAACATCACATATTGTCAAGATTGTGGGAGAGAAGGAAGAAGTCTCGCTTGTAGCTTTCTTGCTTGCACAATGGGGGAATACACACACAGGTGGAGGCTGAAAAATAGTTTTCCTCTTCTTAGTTGTGTAAGCCAAAAAGAACTCTCGTACATAGAAATAGAAGAACCCTATATATGGGTCTCAAACCAAACTCAACTAACTAAGGTGGCATACTAACTGAGCCACAAACTAGAGTAGATAAGGATAGCTGTCATCTAGCTATTATTCATGGGCGGTGTACCAACCGCATCTGCAACTGACAAGTCGGTGACATAAATGCACAACGGTCACCCTGCCATATCACGAGTGGAGCTCGATATCTCAACACTCCCCCTCGAGCTCAATCCCAATTCTTGCACACCAAGCAGGTCTCTGAACTTGCGCAGCTTCTCTGCGCCCAATGCCTTCGTGAATATGTCAGCTACCTGATCCTCTGTGCTGACATAAACTAGATCAATAAGACCTAGTAAAACCCTCTCCCGCACATAGTGATAATGCACCTCAATGTGCTTTGTTCTAGCATGATAGACTGGGTTATTTGCCAAGTGTATACTACTCATGTTGTCACAATAAATGACAACTGGCCCATCTGTAGGCTGATGCATATCATAAAGTAGCTTATGCAACCAAGCTACCTCACATGCAGCCATTGTTGCACCCCTGTACTCAGCCTCTGTGCTCGACAAGGCAACTGTAGGTTGTTTCTTGCTGCTCCAAGTGACTGCAGCACTTCCAAAAGAGAACACATATCCACTGGTAGATAGTCTATCAAAAATACTACCAGCCCAATCAACATTAGTGTATCCATGCAATTGTATCTGAACCCTGGTCTCATAAAATAGTCCATACTGCAATGTGGACTTCACATACCTGAGTATGCGTCTAGCCACATCCAAATGTGGTTTCCTTAGAGCCTACATAAACTGACTTACCAATCCAACAGCATAGCTCAAATCTGGCCTGGTAATAGTCATATAAATCAAACTTCCTACTATGCGTCTGTACATAATAGGGTGTTCGAGAAGCTCACCTGCATCTGCGCTCAACTTCACATTCTGCTCCAAAGGAACTGAAATAGGCTTACAGCCTATCATCCCATATTTGGACAGCATGTCCAATCCATACTGCCTCTGCAAGAGCCATATCCCACTTGGTGATCTAATCACCTCAATGCCCAAGAAATAACGTAGCTCTCCCAAATCCTTCATCTCAAACTTCTGCTTCAATAGCATTTTCACATGAAGGATATCTTCATCACTATCACCTAAGATAATCAAATCATCAACATAAATGACAAGCAGCATAATACCTTTCTCTGTTTTTCTCACATAAAGTGAGAAATCTGCCTTGGAAATCTAAAAGCCAATAGTGACAAGATACTGTTTAATCTTGTCAAACCATGCTCTAGGTGCTTGCTTCAAGCCATACAAGGATTTCTTCAACCTGCAAACAAACTCAGGATGAATAGTATGCACATAACCTGTGGCTGCTCCATATAGACCTCTTCTTGCAAATCACCATGCAAGAAGGCATTCTTTACATACATCTGATGTAAAGACCATCCCTTTGATGCAGCCATAGCAATGACTGCTCTTATGGTTGCTATCCTTGCAACTGGACTGAATGTTTCTTCATAATCAATACCATATGTTTGTGCATACCCCTTGACTACTAATCTTGCCTTGTATCTGTTCACAGAACCATCTGCATTGTGCTTCACCTTATAAACCCACTTACAACCAATTGCATTCTTATCTTTAGGCAAAGGTACCAATTCCCATGTAGCATTTGCTTCCAAGGCATCCATTTCTTCATCCATGGCTTTCTCCCATTTTTCTTTTCCCATGGCTTACTCAAAAGAAGTGGGTTCTGGTTCCTGTATCACTTTGACCATATAGGCATAGTGAATGGCTGTAAATCCATCATATTTCAGTCTATCCACAGGATACCTAGCTCTGGTAGACCTGCACAAAGTAGCTTCACTCCTAGGTGCTCTCAAAACATCCCTGGTCTTCCTTACTCCAGGTGTAACAATAGAAGGAATACCCAACTCATCATCAATGCTCTATTCTGAGCCACTGGATTCACCATCCACATAAGAATGACTTGCATTCACATCAAACATGGGCTGATCTACCTTCTCTTTTTCTTTTTGTGATACCTGCATACCACTATCTGCATTTCTTTGAGAAGATTCTCCTGATCTCAATCTGCCTGTCCATGGCGAAGAATGTGAACCACTGCTAGAGGACGCTCCAGGTCCACTAATATCTTGTGACTGCTACTGTGAATTCTGTGCATCATTACCATTTTGTGCATCTACATTATCAATCACATTTACTGGTTTATACTAGCTACTCATCTCATCAAAAACAACATCTCTGCTCACTATAAACTTACGAGTAGAAGGGTTATAGCACCTATACCCTTTCTGCTGCAGAGAGTAACCAATAAAGATGCACTTCTCAGCTTTTGGATCCAACTTGGATCTCATCTCATCTGGCACATGAACATAGGCAATGCAACCAAAAATATTCAAATGAGAAATATCTGGTTTCCTACTAGTATACCTCTCCTCTAGAGTCATCCCATGTATTGCTGCAGTGGGAGTCCTGTTCATTATGTAGACTGTTGTAGCAACTGCTTCAGCCCAGTAAAAATCTGGCAAGTCTTTTTCATTGAGCATGGCACGAGATACCTCTCCAATATGCCTGCTTTTTTTTTCTGCAATTTCATTTTGTTGTGGGATATGACTACATGAATATTGCTGCTTTATGCCATGCTCCTGCAAGAACCTTGCAAACTCATTTGAGAGGTACTCTCCCCCTCCATCTGACCTTAGGCATTTTATTTGCAGGCTTGTTTCTTTTTCAACCATAGCTTTAAGAGTTTTGAAATGCCCAAAAACTTCACTTTTCTTTTTCATAAAATACACCCAAACTTTTCTGTTATAGTCATCAATAAAAGTGACAAAATAATGATAGCCTCCAAGAGATGCAACTTTAGTAGTCCACACATCAGAGTGGATTAATTCCAATGGCTTCTTACTCTCTTGAACATGTCTAGGAAATGGTTTCCTTGCTTGTTTTCCAAATTGACAGGCTTCACATACCTTATGCATTTCTGCAACCTTGAATTTAGGCAATCTTGCAACAATATTTTGGGCTTGCATTGATTTAAGTCATTGTACATTAACATGACCAATGCGTTTATGCCAGATATCAATATCTGCAACTACACCGGTCCCATGTGCAAACATTGCTGTACTCAATTCAGGCATGTCTGCGTCCAACGTAAACATTCTGTCATTCTTCTTTCCTTTTGCTATCAAGCGACCTTTATTTTTCATATCCTCAACAAAGCATCCATGAGAATTAAATCTGACCTGCAAACCCTACTCAACCATTTGACCAACAGAAACTAGGTTCTTGGTGATATTCGAGACATGAAATACATCCGACAGGTATTTCTTTTTCCCATCCTGCATAGACAAATGAATTTTTCCAATCTGCACAATAGGATGTGCAGTATCATCACCAATCTCCACAAATCCTGGTTTTTCCATTTTCCTTGCATCCTGCGTCCATTCTGCATGACCTGTCATGTGGTTTGATGCATCTGAGTCAACATACCACACATCGTTGCTTTCTTCTGCACTTGTCACAGAATTGGTCATGTGCTGCACCATAAACAAATGTTCATTTCTGTCATCACCCTGTCTACTAGAAGATGCATAATTCCCTTGTTGCAATTTTCCATTCATGATGTCATTCTGCTTTTTATAGCAGTCTTTAGCCATATGACCCATTTTACCATAGTAGTAGCATTCAACATTGTTGTTTGCATTTTGGCCTCTTTGCCATCCATCACGACCTCTTTGGCTCCCCCTGCCTCTAGAGTTACCACGTCCTCCTCCATAGGACTGGTTTTCTTGAGTTTGCTGCATATTCTGATTTCTATCACGGCCTCCAGATCGGCCTCCTCTACCTTTGTCTCTACCTCTTCCAGCATTTGAGTAGAAGACAGTTTCTTTTGAAGTTCCTCCTAAAGAAGATGCACCACCATTTCTCTGCTCTCAGAAATTAGAAGAGCAATCAACTCCTCAAAATCAGGAAATCTTTCACGGATGGAAATGGATGTTCGGAACTGTGCATACTCCTTTCCTAGACCATTCAAGGTCACAGAAACTAAATCATCATCTTCCATTGGCGACCCAATGGAAGCAAGTGCATCTGCAATCTTCTTCACCTTCATATGGTAGTCATTGATGCTCATACTTTTTCTTTGCACATTGTGCAACTCTTGCTTGAGCTGCATTTTCCTGGCTTGCGTATTTGTGCTATACATTTTTTACAAAGTATCCCATGTCTCCTTTGGCGTACTTGCATCCTGAATATACACAATCATAGAGTCTGAAATACTGATAGACAGTCAGTACATAACTTTTCTGGCTCTCTCATGCCATCCTTTAAATGCCTGCATTTGCTGTTAATTGGGAACATCAGGAAGAACTGGTTCTTCTTCATTTCCTGCAAACAAATTCCCAATATCCTTTTCCCATAAGGAAATTCGTCATTCTAAACTTCCATGCTTGGAAGTTGTTCTTGCCAAGCTTTTCAGTGACAATCTGTGAAAGAGAATCAGATGCCATTACAGAACACTGCAAAAAATTTTGTCACTGTCAAAAACACAGCTTCAGCCTCACAAGGGCAAATCTGCAAAACTGACGAAAGTGGTATTTGACCACATAGTCACTTCCTAGTGACGATTTTGCATCAACAGGCAACAGGGATGATTCTGTAACTCCCAATGTCTTTGCACACAAGCATACGATGCAATTTCTACGGTAACTTTTCACCGACTTGTAGAACGGTGGTCGCATAGCATAAAAGAGGGCCTTTTCTTGAGTGCGTGCAGAAAACTTCCGCCTCCAAAATAGGCCCCGAAATGGCCTCAAATCAAAAAAACAGAGCAATCAAGGGTTAAAGCCCTTTCCCATGGCATATACTGCTCTCTTGCTACACCACGAAGGGCGTCTCAATCTGAGACAATGTACTCTTGCACTTTTCGGCTATGCTACCTGCTGCAGAGACTTGCTTCCAAAATAGAAAAATGAAAGCAACATTGATCCTCTTACCAGAACACCGCAAACTTGGCTTGCTTTCTTGAGCTTCTTACCACGAACAAGGCTCTGATACCATGTCAAGATTGTGGGAGAGAAGGAAGGAGTCTCGTTTGTAGCTTTCTTGCTTGCACAATGGGGGAATACACACACAGGTGGAGGCTGAAAAACAGTTTTTCTCTTCTTAGTTGTGCAAGCCAAAAAGAACTCTCATACATAGAAATAGAAGAACCCTATATATGGGTCTCAAACCAAACTCAACTAACTAAGGTGGCATACTAACTGAGCCACAAACTAGAATAGATGAGGATAGCTATCATCTAGCTATTATTCATGGGCGGTGTACCAACCGCATCTGTAACTGACAAGTCGGTGACATAAATGCACAACGGTCACCCTGGCATATCACGAGTGGAGCTCGATATCTCAACACATATCTATATTTAATTGTTTGCTAATGGCACAATCACACGACTTACGTTTCTAGTGATTCTTCCATGTCAGCAGTCTCTAGGGACCTCCATTGGATTGCAATGGACTGTTAAGGCTATGGCAATCAATTGGGGAATCCATGAGAAAGATAGAGGGAGAGAGAGATGGATGATAACACAATCTTCCATATCTCTTATAGACTTACTTTTTTGTTAATTTTGTATTTATCAAATTATAAAATTAAACTTTAATAATTCATCAAAGTTCTGCTAACCTTCCAACTTGACTTTCTATTGAACAATACAGCCCTCTGACTTATGAAACGCAACCTGGGACATCTAGATAAGGGAGACATATACCTTTTCGTGTTTCATACGTCACCTTTTTTTTGTGAAAATTTCGGTTAAATTCAAATTTTTTTTGAAAAATAAGTCTGTAAGTAAGTAAAATAATCAATACATTTAGTTACTCATACCAATCTTAGCATAAGATTGAGCTATTTTAATCAGTTGTAGAGTCCTTCTCGATGTATGAAACGTGAGATGGCAAATCTGCATGGGGAAGAGCTATGCCTTATCACGTTTCACTCGTCAAGCTTTTTTGAAGAAAATTTTTCGACACATTCGGAGAAGATTTCAAAGATAATCTTGACAAAATGAACATTGCTTTTTAGCTTACTAAGAATTTTTAAGAAAATTACATTTCTGAGACTTTAGCACATTTTGTGTGGGGTGATGAAATCTTACCTTGTCATGGAGGGTGCTGAAGAATTTTTGGCTGTGACAAAGACACATTGTGCTGGTGTTTCGGAGGAGGGAAACGGCTTGGTCTCTTCGAAAAAACTTTTGTGGTCCAAAAATTTGGTTTTAAAATGATCTTTGTTCACACGTGTGACTACTATAATGTGCAGTTAACTTGGCATGTACATTGCATAGACCATTGTTGCCTTGAAACTTGTGCTACGTGTCACTGACATATTTGGACATGATGGTGCTTTTATGGCACCGCTTTTTGGTGTAAAGGAGAACTTTTAGCCTTTTCATTTTCACTATAAATACAACTCCTTTGAATGAGTGCAGGGTTTTTTCTGAACAAATGCATGGTAACCGTTATACAAGAACTCAAGCTCGTGTTTATGCAAATTTTTCTTCCAAGCAATTTGATCTCTTCTACAAGCATATCCTCAACAAGGCACTGCAAGCCCAAAGTAAGTATATTCTCAACAAAGCCCATTTATGTTGAGGAAGCAATTTAATTTTCGAGTAACAAACTTATATTATTACTATTTTTTTGCAATCTTTGAAAAATAGTTCAATGAGTATTTGGAGGAACCAAAGATCATTAAAATTGTTATTTTTCATCTGAAATGATTGATTGGCATATGAAATGTGAAATTGTCAACCTGTAGAGGGTTTCTGAAACCCATTGTTGCATTTCATAAATCCTCTAACTAAAATAGTATCCGACCGATGAAATGCGAAATGTTATTCTTGCTCTGTTGCCCAAAGGATCAATTCGTGTTTCATAAGGCATTGTTGTTTTGTTTTGTACAATTTAACATGTATGCTATGTTATCCAAGCATTGCAAATGTGGAGTAAAATATATGGATTTAGGTACCAAGATGAATGAAATAAATTGTCATTGTGGCTCATTGTTCTAGTTTCACATTGATGTCTTGCCCAAGTTTTCTTAGTGAGCATGTCATACATAGCTTAGACAAATTTTTTGACTGTGAAAGCTTTTCAATTATCTTGCAAAGTGCATGAAGTGTACAGATATGGGCGTTCACTAAAGGAATGTCTAGGACTGTCTTAAATTGTGGATCCTTGTTGTGCCTAGAGGAAGCTCTATTTCAATTGCTTGAGTTCAACTCTATGGTTGGGGACATGCAATATAGGC
Source organism: Lygodium microphyllum (assembly GCF_053477565.2). Lineage (NCBI taxonomy): Eukaryota > Viridiplantae > Streptophyta > Polypodiopsida > Schizaeales > Lygodiaceae > Lygodium > Lygodium microphyllum. The sequence continues at coordinate 60,416,694 of NC_141158.1, read as the reverse complement.
AAGGAGATTTGGAGTTGGCTCCCTTTGATAAATTATACATACATTTGAGTGTCTTTAAGTCACCAGCTATATGCCACTCAATCTTCTAGTTCCCAAATCCTTCAACAAATATCTCTTCTCCTGCTTGTTGTCTCTTAATAACATCAGGTATTGGTGTTCGATGAGAAACCCAATACAATATATCAAAATCCTCTATATCTACTTCGAATATTCCTAGCCACAAGATGTTGTATCTAGATTGAATACTAAATGACATTGAGTGATTGCAGTGATCTGATGAAAGTGCTCCATTCACTAAGGTAATAGAGAACCTCTCTAGTTTTGTGCATTTCAAAATCTCACTTTCATCAAGTTTAACCATAAATCTAGCCACTCCTTGTGCCTCTTCTAGTGACAAGTCATAGAATCTGATCATTAAACATTGTAGGGTGGGAAGGTCAAGGAAAATATTGTTTAAATTCATTGAATACAACTTCATTTTTCTTGCCCTTGAAGCTATCCTTGATATGGAAAGGCTCACCCAGAATCTCCATCACTTTGTTATTCACTCTCTGTCTGATAGTTCTAACCACAGATGGCCTTGGAAGTATGCAATTGCGTACTTGTCCTTGCATCATATTTGATTGTAAAAGCTGAAAAAGTTGTATATAAGCATTTTGACTGATACCAATACTATCTAGTGTCTTTTGCACTAACTCACTATCCAAAGAATGATTCTTTATAAATGACTCCAAGCATTGTTTCTTTGCCTTTTTAAATTTCTTCTTCTCCAAAATATCTTTTGAAACTACTGAAGGAAGAAGACGATAATAAAACTGAGATGCTTTTAAAGAATCTCTTTCACTTGTATTCAATTGAAGAAGAGACCTAAACAAAATCAACATCACAAATCAATACAATTAATTATTTAAAAAGTCATATTTAATATTTTTAAAGTGAAAAAATATACATTGCTACTTGGATTCTTTTACTGCAACCACCTCCTCATCGTTTGAGACTCTCAATATTTTTAAGAGCCTTTTGTCGATTTCGAAGGCGTAAAATAGTTTTCTTTTGTTGATAAGATTTGATGTGTTTCTCCAACGAATGAATCCTCTGTTGTTGACATACCTCTAGCTTTTGTAACAACTTGTTGTTATGTTTTGATAAAAGATGGTTCTCCACTTTGAGAACATCTTTTTCTGCAACCAAGTTAGGTGTATAACCAAGAAACCCATTATAACCATCACCAATAAATCTCAACAATGAAGAGCTATTATAGAAAGGCAAAGTGCTATTTTTGCTAGGATCTTTGGGATATAGCCTGCCATCTAACAAAGATCAAAATTCTTCTTTCCTTCAAACGTGAGCATATGTTTCATAGACTTTGTAATAGTAATTGGTTTTGTTCTCTTCCTTATTGGTTCATACTCACTATCCAACTCAATATGAAGATGATAGAGAGGTATTTAACTAGAGCTATAGAGATCATTGGATGACTAATCCATAGCTAAGGATGTGATTAGAAGATTGAAAAAAAAAACTATCCAAATTAGAAATAAGAAGGAAAACGAAGAAGAAACTAGTAAGGATGGGAAAGAAATAAGGGAATGAGAATGGAGGGAAGTAATCAAACGTTGAACAAAATTCAAATTGAATATTAGTTTTCACTTTAATGAGGATGAGTAAGATCTTCATTATGACAATCTTTGTCACCTTTATGGTGTCCTAGATTTCTAGGTTTGATGGGACCACGAGAATATCATGACAATGACTTATTAACAATTTTTGATATATTACTTACCAAAATATAAATGTTTTTAAAAATATAAAAATTAATTTTATTTCCTAAAATGTTTTCTCTCTCTAGGATTGCTTACAGGGCATTTTCGAGACCTCAAAACTCCCCTAATGCATTACTCATTTTTTACTATCATATCACTGTTGGTTTATTGTAGATATCAAGCTTTTATCAGAGATAGTTTATGCTTAATGCTTTTTTATGCTTTATGAGACACTGTATTGGAATGCTTTTGAACTTAGATTGAACTTGCATTACTCATTTTTTACTATCATATCACTATTGGTTTATTGTGGACATCAAGCTTTTATTATAGATAGTTTATGCTTAATGCTCTTTGATGCTTTACAAGATACTCAATGGATGCATTGCTACTTTGGTTGTTATGTATACTTCCCAATATGCTATGGCATGCTTTTGAGCTGAGTTTGGGCTCCATTACATTGACCTTGGCTATGGTTACATGCTATTGGATGCTTCTTTTGGATGCCACAATAAGAGATTGAACAAGATATTGGGTCTCATGCTTTCGAATGTATGTCAATTGTATCTTGGATGCTTGGATGCTACACCTCTAATGTATTGAGATTCTTCTGCTCATTTGGCATTCACTCTTTGTTCCAATGGGAGCTTTCATGACATTTAGGATGTCACATAGAGCTTTAGATATTCATAGTTAAGCTTAAGGTTAATTTCACCAAGACTGTGGGACACTTACTCCATGCACATGTTCTCTTGATATGTATTAGATGAAATTACCCTATAGTGGACTGATTTGATCACTTACTTTGGACCTAGAACTTATGTCTTTCAGTGTGTTGTTAGTGATATTTATATGCTTCTAGGTCATGTATTGAGTTTTTCTAAGTGGGTTATGTATCTAGTATTTCTCTTTCTATGATTATTGACACACTATAATTGTGATAGCCTTTAGTGTCGGTTGTTCCTAGTTCTTTCCTTTTGTTTCTTGGTTGCTCACAATTGGTTGTTGGGGAATATTGTTGCAATTTATTATAATAGCCAGTCATTTCAGCTTCATGCATTCTATTTGAGGGTAGTCACTTGAATTTGACAATTACTTGATTGTAGCTTGTGGCTAGTTCACCATTTTGGTAGTTCCTCTTGCTTAGCCCTTGCTTTGGCTGTGAATTTAGGGCTATTTTGATGTTATTTATAGCGATCTATTTATCTTAGACTATGCTTTTATTCACTGCACTATGACTGGTGGATCAAATGACAATGCTATCTTCAACATTGACAAGTTGGATATAGCTATTGAAAGGCACAAATTTGGCAAGTTCTAGTGCAAAAAATGCAAATTAAGCCCTTGAGACATGAGGGTGTCAAGCCCAAACACATTGATGTAGAGGATTTGGTTGAAAAGGATGAGTTATGTAAATTCATGATCATTTTGTCACTCTCTAAGTAGGTTTCCTATAATTTTGTCTCTAATGGGCAAACCACATGGGAGTTATGGGAAAAGATTCGTAATGTCTATGACAAGCAGATCCCTAGGATGCCATGGAAGGGTATGAGGTACCTTAAGAGCACTATAGACATGTGCGTATATTATGGTGGCCAGGATACAAGAGTCATAGGGTACACCGACTCTAATTATGTAAGACATGTGTACAGTAGAAAGGATACCTCTTACTATGTCTTCACCTTTGTTGGAGGTGCTATGTCTTGGATGTTCGAGGTGTGGAAATGCATGGACCTATCCAACATAAAGACAGAGTATATTGTAGCCACTAAGAATTGTAAGGAGGCTCTCCGATTAGGCCATTTGGTTGTTGCAAACCTTGGTATTATTGATGTGGTCTCTACATTGCATTTGGATTCTATGACTGCTACTCAATTAGCCAAGAATTCGGTCTTCCATGTGAAGAAAAAGCACATTGAGGTGCATTACCACTTTATCAGAGAGGTCATTTTGAGGACAAGTCCATTGAGCTTGCTCAACTGATCAAAATCTCGTAGATTTTCTTACTAAAAGTCTCTCAATGGCACATTTTTTCTCACTTTCGAAAGTTGATGGGCATTGGATGAGACAACATATTTCCTCATTATATTGTACTTTATATTCATTTGTAATTTGTTGCTTTTTTCTTGTTCTCATTGCAATAGTGGCACATTCTTCTTTAACTAGGAGATTATTGGGAGTAAAGACATTTGTGCTTAACTAGCTGTGTATTCATTACAATGTCAATACTTGCACACCTATACACTACCTATGGTAGTCATCCATCACTATCACTTCATTCTTTAGTATTTGAATGATATTTGAATAAGGAAATTCCAGTCACACATTGTGACTATTGGAGTTCCCACATTCTATGTCTCTTACTATTGCTTCCTTGCTTCTTCCACCATAGCTCTTGCTCCTGCTCATGTGCTTCCTCTCAAGGCTTCCCCCTTCAAGCTCTAGCTTATTTCCATGAGAGTCAAACACAAGTGTTAAGGATTTTGGACCTCTTTGTAGATTGGTTAGTATCTCAAAGGTTATAGTATGATATGATGATAAATGTAAGCAAGTGAAGATTGCTACAAATGATTTTGATGTTGAAATAGAATAGAGTATGAATATAGAAGTGTGACCTCTACCTTGTCTTCTAAAGAAAGTGATATATTTAAGCAATGATGTTGCAGTTAGATTTTGGTTTACATTTGATAATTATTGAATAGGTTGAAGTCCAAGGTGAACCATTTAAATAGCGACAAAAGTAGAAAATACAAGGATTTTAGCAACAACAAAAGGATCAATTGAATGCATTAAAAAGGAGCTAATGACTTTGTGGCTTCCAACTTGGTTGAAGAAGAGAGGAAATTTTTTTGAATCTCTCTATTTGCCAAACAAATTGGATGCTCTCCAAATAAATGCTAAAAATTGTAATTTCAATAATGTTGAAAGTTGTAATTATAGCATTGCTAAAATAAAGATAGTAGTATAGGTCAATCCAACTATGGGCAAGTAGCCAAGAAAACAGGCTCCCACTTCTAGGGATATTTGAGTAGCAAAGCAATGAGTGGGCATAAACCACCAATATACTGAAGATTATCATGAACTCAAAGTGTCCATAAACCATACATCCCATAAGCATGTACACCATACATGTAGAAGATCTCAAGAGCAATAACCAATATTTGCCAAATCCACAACTGATTTAGAAATAGTAATGATGCTTAGCACATAACCAAAATAGATGTATACATCATTGACAAACTATTGAAAGAGAGAAGTCCCGATGTCCAAAGTATATGAAATCAAATTAGTCCACAAGTGGAACTGCATTCAATAGCATACAAGAGAATATATACATAAACCAAGAGTTCCATAGTCTCAAAGAACCAAGCTCTACCAAGTAAGTACAAGTGTCTCCCACTAGAAATGAATTCTATGTGAGCAAGTAAAGCTCATGCCATACACATCAAAACATCTAGGAAGACCAAGCATATCACAAATATATTCGAGAGCATAAGTGTCCAATGAAGCTTCAATACCCATCATGGAAGCTTAAAACAACTTATCAAAATCCAAGTACATAAAATGCAATGAAGCTTCAATACCCATCATGGAAGCTTAAAAAAACTTATCAAAATCCAAGTACATCAAATGCAACTCAAATCCAAGTGCCAAAGCATGTTAGAACCATATCTACGCTCATACATCAATGTTAGACATCAGAGTAGACATGTAGTATACCTAAAATACCATGTAGACACAATAGAAATAAAACTTTCTCAGTAAAAGCTTGTTGTCCACATTGTTACAATAGTGAATATATTATCAAAATTGAGCTAATGCAAGCTCCAATGTATGCCAAAAGCACCTCAAGATATCCACAAATGATCTAGCATCAATACATGAGCATATGGGCATCAATAGAAACATAAATGAGGTCCAAACCACCCTGAAGTAAAACTATCCTAGACCTGTATACAATAGGTTTATTGTATATAGCAGCAATGATAGAGGTTGGGGAGGACTCAAATGATATCCAAGAGCAAGTAGCAATGTTGGGGAGGAAGCCAAATCAAGTACTAGAGGGCCAAAGCAAGTACTATACATGATGCAAACTGTTAGAGGGGAGGGAGTTAAAAACTAGCATAGATCATGCTCATATTGTTGGTCACTTTGCTACCCTACTAGCTTTTATTTCTCAATCAAGGCTCAATGAAGGGCTTGGAACCCTTGGAACAAGCCTTAACTAATGGAAATAAGCTAGGAGAAGGAAAATGATCAATGCATACCTTGGGATGAAGAAGTAATGGCTACCATGAAACCTTGAGCCAAAGCTTTGAATTTGTGCTGAAGCAAATAAAGATTAAGCTTCTTGAATGCTTGCTTTGATACCAATTAAAAGGTGAGTAGAAGCATGAGGAGAAGCAAGAAGAGTGTACGATGTCATGATGCTACGCGGACACAGTGTGAAAAAGCATGGAATGCATCATCATCTGACTTTCTTATTGATCAAGAGAGTCAATGTGATCTGAGTGATTGGCATGAATAGTCCAAAAATACTAGATTTTTGGATAATTTTAGCCTATTTTTGATATTATTTATTATAAAAATTTGAAAAATATAGAAAAGCTTCTAGATTAGGATGGCATGCAAAAAGCAAGTTACTTTTTTAGCCATTTATGAGATTTTTCATTAAAAAAAAGATTAGCAAAATTTCGTGTGTCGCGATTGCTGTTGACAGGTTGAAAATTGCACGTTGAACTGGAAGAAGAGGAGGAAGTGAACTGGGAGATCCTGGACCAGGCATCCTGGACCAAGCATCCTAGAGGTTTACCCCCCCTTCAAACAGAAAGTGTTGTGATGAATGCTCTGCAAGCAGTTGAGCGTGAGATGAAGTTGTTCAATGGTAGGAATGTATCTGCATATGTACATACCTATGCTCAAAAAATGGAATTCTTTGGAGTGGCTCAACTTGCATGGAGCCGATATTTTGTATGTGTTATTGTACACGAACTGAAAGCGAGAATTACTAAATTATACATGCAGGATGCTGACTGGGTAGCTTTCAAGAAGACACTTAGGGAAGAATTGTACATTGATGACACTAGTTTGATTACATGCAAAACTTTTCAAGAGTGGGTTTTACAACCCAATAAGGGTCTTGTGGCTACAGAATTGTTAAGAGAATTTGAAAGTCAATTTGAGCAGTTGGATCTTGCAGAACAGCAAGCTCTTGTAGGTCAAAAAATTGAATTGTTTCTACAAGCAGCAAATCCTGAGCTTCAAGAGAAGCTTGATGATTTTCTAGAAGATCAAACTACAGAGACAGGTCTGAAACAGAGTGGAGACATGTCAATAAATCTATTACTGCACTTGTGAAAAATCATTGAAGAAGAGAAAGATTACATGTCTCTAGCTTGCCCACTGTTACGTGCAAAACAGTTGAAGTATACAACAAGCCACCCGCTTCTGTGGCTAGCCCTATGGTTGTATACATGCTATTGTTCCCTCTGTTTAGGGAAGATGTCTTAGATGAATTGGTCAAAGGCATGCGGGATCTTCAATTGAAGATTGCAAAATTGGATGAAAAAGGACAAGAGGAAAGGGGACGGGCAGCAGCCCCTAAGCCAAGAAAAAGATGTATGTGGTGTGATAGTTTGCAACATGAGAGAAAGGATTGTTGTACCTATCAAGAGGCCTTGGCATGATAGCTCATCTTTTGGAAAGATGGTAAGATCCATGTACAAGAAATGGGATTGCCTCTTGCTTTGAATTTCGGAAAGGGAGGTATGCATAAGTTGTTGGAAGACTTGGCTGTCCAAATTGCTTATGCGACGGTACATGCTTCTACTTTTGGTCTACAATTGGATGGAATTCATGAAATATGGACACATGCTTTACATGCAGTTGAAAAGAGAAAGGTTACTGATAGTGAAATGTCTCATGCAGGGCAAGGTGCAAAACACGGATGTACTTGTGGAAGAAAAAAAAAGAGAGATGAAGATAATGCAGGGACATCTAAAAGAGTGACAAGAAGAAGTGTGGATCAGCCTAAAGCTACAAATTAGTCACCTCTCGAGCATGTTATGGAAGAGGTTAGTTAGGAGCAAAAACAAGATAACAAACAAGAGGGCAAAAAGAAGGGTAAGCAGTCAGGATATAAGTTGCAGTCTGACATTGAGACAACCCCACAGATCTTAACAAGGTTCTTGAAGAATGGATCCTAAACAGTTGGGTGGAATTCATCTTGGGAGAGGTGCTTGGCATTGCCAAGCAAGAATTTCATGATGAGATTATTGACATAATTAAGAGGAAGTATCAGTTTCTTGGTGATATCACTAGTGCATTAATGCAATTTGAAGAGGAAATTGGTTTGTTGGGTATTCGAGCTGAATATGAGCATGAAGTAAGTACTGGGTCATTTATGTATGATGCTACTAATTAGTGGACAACATGTGGAAAAGAGAAGAAAGTGGCTGAAAATGCATTGTCTTGTAGCAATATGCATGGTGGAGTAAGGCAAATGCAACAATATGGGGAAGAGACTCTAGGATTTCTTCCTCGAAGTCACTACACAAGAAATCATTGGGCCAGGGATACCACTAAAACGGTAGTGAAAATAGGGGAACGTGAAACTCCTTGTGTAGCTTTACTTGACCATGGGTCTGAGATAAATGTAATTGAGAGTGGATTGTATGAGAATGGTGCATGGCCTGTGGATACTGATCATGGTTGGCGTATGAGGGCTACAAATAATTCTTCGGGAGAGCTTTATGTTGCATATCCTAATGTAAAAGTGACGACGGGTGATGTACAAGAAGATCAACACTTCTTTATGCAAGAATTCCTCATATACAATGATTTTGGGACAGCCCTATATTACAGGAGTGCATATTGAAACAAAGGTGCTTTATGATGGTTCTGCTTATGCAAGAGTTAGATGCAAGGATGGGAGGAAAGCAATCCAATTTCTTATTGTTTGTGTTAATCATCCTAGAAAATGGGATATGCTTCGAGAGTCTCCTTTGGCTCCAAATGCAAGGGAATTCAAAGACCTAGATTTTCATTAAGCACTGCTATAATGTGGGGCTATAGTAGTGTTGTTCAGAGGATGTACTCACCTCTTGATGGAATGAAGCATATATTTACTATTGGTTATTCTCAGTTTACAGCAAACGGTTCATGTTGGTTTAAGCCTATGGAAGCTGTGTGCAAGACTGAATGCATATCCATGAAACGGGCACCTAAGGAACTAAGAGCATTGGGATTGTTAGTTGAAAATGAAGGCATTTCAAGCATCTTTTATGGGCTGAATATTAATGACACTATAGCTGAAATTTCAGCAACTATACATGCAACAAATGAGGTTGAAAACAAAGTGTTGTTAGTATATTCTTTGGACATGTATGATGTTATAGCATTGTTTGCTCAGCAAGAAGGATTACAATGGGATGAAGCACTTGTGAAGACAAAGTATAAGATAGTTGACAAAAAGGTGAAACCAATTTCTTTGCCACTTCCACCAAAGAATGAGGGTTTGTATAAAAAAAAGTGTCAACAGCCAAGCTTACGGGATCCTAAAGATATAGGTCATCAGTTTACATGTGAAACATTACAAGAATTGAAAGTTGGTGCATAAGGGTTTCTTTTGCCTACTAAAAGAGACTGTTTTATGCAGATGTTGGCTAGGCATGGAAAGTCATTTGCATTTTAGCCAACTGAAATAGGTTGTGTGGATCCAAGTGTTGTCTCTCCTATGGTAATATTTACTGTGCCACATGTACCATGGAACTTGAGGCCTATTCCAGTGCCTAAAGCATACTTGCCAAAGCTGAAGGATTTGCTAAATGAAAAGATTCGCATCAAGATCTTGGAGCCCTCTTCAGGCCCATACTCAAATTGTTGGTTTATTGTGCCAAAAAATAATGGGGCTTTGAGGTTTATTCAAGACATGCAACTGGTCAATAAAGTGACCATAAGAAATGTGGGTGCAAGTGTTATGGTTGATGAATTTGTAGAGGCTTTTGCAGGCAAAGTAATCTATTCTTTGGGTGATCTTTACTCGAGGTATGATCAATTTCAGCTTGCAATTGAAAGCAGGGATATTACAACCATCAAGACTCCTTTGGGTTTAGTATGGAGGTGTACTCTCCCACAAGGTGCAACAAATGTAGTGGCACACATGACAAATGCTATGAATAGGGTACTCATGGATTTTATACCACAATTGACAATACCCTTCTTGGATGATGTTCCAATCAAAGGGTGTGCAGTGGATGAAAAGAATGAAGAGATGGATGCTCATGGATGGAGACATTTTGTTGCAGACCATATTTTGGATTGTGAGAGGATTTTGACGCATCTAGAAGAGGTGCATTTAACTCTTTCTGGCTGTCTTTGGAGTTGAAGAGGTTTTGATTGTTGGGCATATGTGTGGGCCCTATGGGTGAAGACCATCACCAGCAAAAATAAACGGGATTGATAAAATGCAAGATGTATGCACTAATATATTAGAGGTGCGTAGATTCTTGGAAGCATGTGTATTCTATTTGATATGGATTCCTCACTTTGCACATGTAGCTGGTGCTCTATATCAGCTTCTGAGGAAAGGTCAAAGAATTCATTGGGAAAGGAAGCATAAAAAAGCAATGAATAAATTGAAGCAGCTCTTAAAATTTGCTCCTACATTGAGCCTAAGGTTGACTATTCACATGGAAAGCCTATCATTATTACTGTAGATACAAGCCCAATCGGAATCGGATGGCAATTGGGCAAGATGATGAGGAAGGGCAACGATATGCAATATAATTTGGTGCTAAAGTGATAAATGAACAACAAAAAAGGTATCCATAGGTAAAAAGAGAATTATGAGAAATTGTGATAGCCCTTAAATGTGATAAAGAGTATTTTATGGGTGCTTGTGTGGTCATTGAGACCGATTGTTTGCTCTGGTATTGGGTATGATTACTATTTGTGCTACCCCAAACATTGCTATGCTCCGGTGGATTGCATACATCAAATGTTTGAACCTTGAATTTCAGCATATTGCAGAAAGAGATAACCTAGTGGCAGACATGTTATCTTGGGCATGTTATGAGAATGAAGATGGGATGATGGATGAGGAGGAAGAAGACGACTTTCTTGCGATTAAAAATGATGTTGTAAGAGTGAATTTAGCAATGCAAGGTGTTGCTACAGCATTAATAGAATCTTGGACAACAAAGAGAAGACACTTTAGATTTTTTGCATCTTGTGTAGAAGTGTTTCTGGAAGACAAATATGCAGGAGAGTGGTTGAGAATGGGTCAATATCTTAGTACATTAACAAAGAGAGATGAATGGTTAGATGAGGAGTTTAAGAAGATCAAGAGGAAAGCCTATGGGTTTTTTTTAAAAGATGGATACTTATGGAAACATGCTAAAAAGAAACAGGGTATGCCATTGCGAGTTTTGGGTGATAGAACTTCACAACTAAATGTTATGCAAGAATTTCATGAAAGCTTGTGGGCTAGCCATAGAGGTGTTTGGGGTACTTTTGCAAAGATCAAAGAAAGATATTGGTGGTAGGGTATGTATAAGGATGTTGCTCACTTTGTAGAAACATGTATGACATGTCAAATGTATTCATTTGTGAGACATCGGGATGGATTGTAGTCCACATATCCATTGTCTCTTCATTTTAAGTGGGTGGTGGATTTAGTCACGATGCCTACAGGCCTTTGGCAAATGAGATATCTTGTGCTTTCCCGTGAAGACTTGACTAATCAAGTGGAAGGGAGAGCTCTATGTACTAAGACAACAAATGTTGTGTGTACTTTTCTCTTAGAAGAGATCTTTTGTCAATATGGCTATGTGGGAAAAATTACAGCAGATAGGGGTGAGCTAGATGTAGATGAGGCTCATGATTTCTTTGCACGGTTGGGGATAAAGCTTACTTTAACTTCAGCTTATAACCCTGAAGGAAATGGAAAAAGTGAAAGAGGTCATCCACCTATTGTGAAGGCATTGGAAAAAGAATGTGGAGAGAAGGTAAAAGAGTGGCCACGATTGCTCCCTTATGCCTTGTGGGCTGACAGAACAACTCATAGTGCTATTATAGGATATATGCCTGTAGAATTGATCTATGGTCAAAAACCTATCATGCCGTTAGAAGAGATGACAGCCACATGGAGTGTGCTACCTTGGGAGGAGGAGTTGAATCGAGAGGAGTTGTTGGCCTTGCACATTAGATAGTTGGAAAGAAATTCAGAAGACATAGAGGCAACAATTGCAAAATTAAAGGCAACAAGGATACAGAATAAGAAATGGTTTGACAAAAGACATAGACTGAAACCAAGAACCATAAAGATGGGGATTGGGTATTAGTTTATGATAGCAATTTAGACAATCAGCATAGTGCCATGCGTAAAGTTTCCAAAAGATGGTTTGGACCCTATGTGGTAAGACAGGTATTTGATAATGCTACTTATGCATTAAATGAGCTGGATGGGCCAGCCATAAAACTTTCGGTAGTAGGAAAAAGTATCAAATTTTTCAAGAGGTGGGAATCTAATACCTATGAGTTGCCAGAATTGAAAGAAAACAATGGCCATGATACAAGGGCTAGCCAAGAAGATATGGAAGATGAAGAAGCAAAGGATATGGTTGTAGAGGATGAGGAGGACTCGAAATCTAGTGACAACTAGGTTTTTTGGCACATACCGGAGGATGTGCATGTTCAGAGGGGGTGGATGTCATGATGCTATGCGGACAGTGAAAAAGCATGGAATGCATTATCATCTAACTTTCTTATTGATCAAGAGAGTCAATGTGATCTGAGTCATTAGTACTAGTGTGAGTGACATGAATAGTCCAAAATTACTAGATTTTTGGATAATTTTAGCCTATTTTTTATATTATTTATTGTAAAAATCCAAAAAAGTTAGAAAAGCTTCTAGATTAGGATGGCATGCAAAAACTAAGTTACTTTTTCAACTAGTTATGAGATTTTTCATAAAAAAGACAGATTGGCAAAATTGTGTGTATCACGATCATTGTTGATAGGCTGAAAACTGTACTTTGAGCTAGAAGAAGAGGAGGAAGTGAACTGGGAGATACTGGACTAGACATCTTGGGGTTTTAACCCCCCTTGCAAAGCCAATGAAGCCATCAGATTTGGGTTTCAAGTAGCAGAGAAGGAGCTGTTATTTTGATGCACGTTTTTGTTCTACGAAGGAGCTCCAGGAGATCTAATGCCTGGAGATTTCTTTTGAGTAGTGCTAGACAAAGGATTACAAGTTTTGTCAATACATATTGATTCAATTCATTGTGCTTTGTCTTTATCGTGTTTACCTCTTGTCTATTCTTTTTCTTCTCTTCCATTTCCTATCTCTACTTCCTTCTATCTCTAATCCCCAGTGGATACGACCTTTTGACAAAAACCCACCAACAACAAGTTATGGAGATTTAAGCAAGAAGAAGAGAGATTGATGTGTGGGAACTCTAACAATCATAATGTGTGATTTTCCTTCTCTTATTCTAATTGTCACACTAAAAGAATAAAGAATAAAGTGACAATGATGGGTATCCGCCACCTATAGTATACATGTATGCAAGTGTGTATACAATAAATGTAGGCAACTAGGCAGAGGTGGCCTTTAACCCCCAACATCTCATAACATTAGGTGTGCTAACTTTATGGCAACCTTAGCCTTCTTCTTTAGATTTGCATGCCGATCAATGGTTTTTTTCTTCTTTTGGTTCCTCAAAATTTTAATGTAGACCTCTAAATTTATTTTCACCTTGTCATCCAATAGCTCCATTGTTTCTTCTTCACCTAGCTTTTAGTTTTATATATTTTTCATTTCATCTATATGCTTCCTTACTTCAAGAAGTGTCTTCTGAGACTCCTAGTCAAGCTCCTTCAACGTATCCTCTTCATCTCCCACTAGATGCATTAACCTTCTAGCCCATTCCTCTAATATATGGCAGGGCTTTTCACCACCCTTTGTGGTATGAGACACTTATTTTTGGGATGCAATTTTATTCTCTCCCCCACCATTATGTACTATCAATATCAAGGTTTTGTAAAGACCTATCCTAGGAGTGCACTACACAAATGACAAAGTAATAATACTAGCCTTAAGTTCTCCAAACACTTCAGAAGGAGAATATAGAATAGACCTCTACTTTGCATACCAAATTATCATGTGGAGCCCATAATAAAAATGGCACAACATACTTTACAACACACTAAGTCTATACAATCATTAAAGAAAAATTAGAAAGTTTGTTTAGTTGGAAATCAAGCTTGTAAACCTCTAGATCTACCACCTCTTCATTGAATTGGCCCATGTCAAGTACGTTTGTATCCTCCACGTCGAGCTCCACACCCATGTCTCTCATGGATTTCTTTCTAATGGCAATCATCTCCTTAACCTTTGCCACTTTGACCTCATTTTGTATTAGACCAAATTTGTGTATTTAAAGGCAACACATATTTTTTCAGCTTCTTAATCGTCCTCATAGTGCCATGCATTAAGCCAATTTGCTCATCTCTCCCAATTTTTTATGCTTTGAAAGTATTTTTATTGCATCAAGGCATTGGTGCTTTGTGTCGATCTACACGACATTAACATACGAGGGTTTCTTATAGGCCACACTTCCTTAAGAATCTTACCTAGTCAACAATTGAATCAATTGGTTGTATATAGCAAGCCTTCCCTAAGAAACGAAATACATGTTTTGAAGAATTCCAACCATGGTACAATCTCTCAGAGTCATCAATACTTTAAGGACCTCAAATTTGCTATACTCCCTTGTTCGAGAGGTATGCTTTCTGTGCTCTATGATTGATTGAGTTGTGGATTATAGATATGTAATCTTGTGTCTCGTGTTGAGAGTTCTCATTGTAGACTTTGTGTATATTTGAGAATGTAGTACTGCACCAGTGCCACCATCACCACCACCATCATTTCCACCTCTACCTTTTCATTGTTGTTCTGCCCCTCCTCTTTTTCCTCCTCATTCTACTTCTACCTTTGTGTGTGTGTGTGTCACAGATCTCCAAACCTTCACATCCATCTATTATTTTGCTCCCCTATCTTCTCTCCCTCCCTCCCTCCCACCCCTCTCTCTCTCTCTCTCTCTCTCTCTCTCTCTCTCTCTCTCTCTCTCTCTCTCTCTCTCTCTCTCTCTCTCTCTCTCTCTCTCTCTCTCTCTACACTCCCACACACCCATTCATGCATGACCCTTTTCTTGATTTCTCACCATGTGTGTCTTTGGTAGCTTTGTGTATGTGTGCATGTGTGTGTGTTTCAACTTGTCTCTTTGTGTTCATGCATATGAACCTTATATTAATCTTTCACTATGTAAGTTCCTCTCACTCCCCCTCTTTATTGGTCTCTTACCTAAATGCCTCTCTTTCTCCATATACATGTGACTCTTGTAAAGGATTATCTCTCTATAGGAGGATATATGTATGTGTGCATGTTTGTGCACACACACACACACACACAGAAGGGGAGGTGAATAAAATGAGACTAATCAATCAAGGTTGAGTTTTTAAAGGACTATAGACTAAAGATACGACTTTAAATATTATTATTTAAAATAAATTTAATCCACCCTTAGTAATTATGGGATACTTAGTATTAAGTATTAAAACACATTATAGTAATAAACATTAAAAATATTCATTTAAATTTGAGAAGCATTAATGTTGGGGTAAAGGCGCCTCCGTTGTGCCGCCCCGTGTATTACTACACTGACAGTACCCGCCACTGCACACTGCAAGTGGCGGGCACCCGTCACGTCACTTTATTCTTTACATTTATTTTAATGACTAGTAAATAAAGGAAGGCCCGGTCACACATTGTGACTGTTGGAGTTCCCATTTCTTGTCTCTCTCTTTCTTGCTCTTGCTCTCCCGCCATAGCTCGCGTGCAAGCTTCGATCCTTCTCACCTTTCAACTAGTATCAGAGCTTGGCTTCCTCTTACTCGAACTCGACTCGGTGCTTCTCTACCTTCGCATCGACTCCCTTCATGCATTGGGTCTCCATCCCGGCAGCCATAGCCAATCTCCCAAGCTTCCGACACTCCCTGGCTTGCTGAGCTCCCTCCCGGCATTGTTGGGCTTCTTTAGGGCCTTGCCCTTGAGGTACTGCATCAGAGTTTGAAGGGTTTTACTTCAGTTCTCAGTTTTAAATAGGTGGAAGAAGAGGGGCACATCATTTGAAGCTTCAAAGCTTCATATCTCACTTGCCCTTTGCTTTGGGCATTCATGGCTTTGTTGTATGCCCTCTTTGGGGCCTCTTTGAGCCTCCCATCCACACCAACATTGCCACATGGAGCAGCCACTTCCCAGGACAGCCTACACTGAATTTGCATCAGATTTCTGCCTGCCTACTCATCAAGTTTTCAGCCTATATGCCTTGGCTCCTAAATGAGCACTTAAACAATGGTCTCTAGAAGGCATTTGAGCTACTTTGAAAGCCTCTTTAGGCCTTGTGCTTGGCATTGAAGCTTTGGGGCTGACATTCTGTGGCTTGGGACTGTCATTTATTGTTATACAGTGCTAGAAATAGGGCAGCCACACTTGGCATTGGCATTTGATGCTTATACTCTACTCCGGTTACCTTGTTTGATGCCCATATGCGGCCTACATGATGCCTAGTGCCTTGGGAATGTATGCACATGATTATGCCATGATTTTGGCCTGAAATATTGGCTGATTTGGGACTGTCATTTACTGTTATACAGTGCTAGAAATAGGGCAGCCACACTTGGCATTGGCATTTGATGCTTATACTCTACTCCGATTACCTTGTTTGATGCCCGTATGCGGCCTACGTGATGCCTAGTGCCTTGGGAGTGTATGCACATGATTATGCCATGATTTTGGCCTCAAATATTGGCTGAAATTTCTCAGTTTTGACAGTCAAACTTGGCTATAATAACAGTGGGCTGAAGATACTTTGGATGCTTTGTCACTTACCTATTGGTACATGATGTATGCTTTGGGATTTGCCATCATGTATCTGACATTTGGAGACGACTTTGAGCTCATGTTTGAATCTATGGAATGTATTTGAGCTACGCATAAGCTCCGTCTTGGCTAGTATTCACTAGCATTTGGACCGACTTGGCATGCTCTTGGACAGCTTATGCCTCATGTCTATGCTTGATAGTTAGGCTTCATACATTACATGCTTTGGTTCGTGATATATGCCGCTTGGTTCGTCTATGCTTTACCGACATTGGGAGCTTTGCCTTGGATGTATTTGAGCATTTTTGACTCAGTTTGATCATTTACTTGGTTGCTATCGGATGTCATTGAGTTGATAGAGATCTTATTTTGGAATTATGTATTTCTCGTTGGTTGCTTCCATTAGTTGCTTCATGTATGTCATGCTCTTGGGATGCGTATGACGCATTGACTTGGTCACTTGTCACTGGTACTTTGTCTTGGGTTGCTTGAGCCCTTGAGCTTGTTTGTACGCCTTTTGTGCCAGTGGGAGCATCTTGCATGCTTACTTGACCTTGAGCATGGATTACATGCTATTGGAGCAGTCTATGTCATTGAGCAATTACAGATGTATTGAGACTTTGGGATTATACTCCGACAATTGGATGTTGCATTGAGTATATGTCTTGGTTCACAGGATGCTTATGAGCTGAGTCTCAGTTTTGGATCCGCTTTCTTTTGAGCAGACACCTATTTGTGTCAGGTTTTGGCAGTTGCAGGTATATTTTGCCTAGATTATCTAGGGGTGTGCCTCTTACTAGCAGATGCTATTTGACATCTCTCGGTGTTATGCTCATGTATTTTCACTGTCATTTGGCTTTGCTTTGTCCTCTTTATGTCGGCTTTGGACCTAGTATTGTTTAGTTGATATTAGATCCAGTTTTGGGACAGTTTGCTCTCATTATTGCAGTTCTAAAATTTATTACAGCAAGCATTTATTGGTGGATTGAGCAGTATTTTTAATGCTGAAATATCCTGATTTGGTGTACCGCACCTAGTACGAAGTGGGAAGCATCTTTTGGCACACTTTTCTTGCCATTTGGAGCTCATTTCAATGGATTTTGGGCATTTTCTGTAGTAAAACAGCTAGCAGTTTTACATTGTCTGTGCATTTTCAGCCTGCATTATGGCGTCCTCTTCGATTGATAATGCCATATTTAACATTACAAAGTTGGTTGGTACCAACTACTCTTATTGGAAGAGTCAAATTTGGCAGGTCTTGGTGCAGAAATCTCAGATTAAGCCACTTCGGTTGAGCGGGGAGCAGCCTGAAACTATGGACAATGACGACTGGCTTGAACTTGATGAGCTATGCAAGTCCACGATTGTATTGTCTCTCACTGAACAGGTACATTATAATGTATTTGAGAAAGCACAGAGTGCATGGGATCTATGGAATAAGATCAAGAATCTTTATGATAAGAAAAGTCCGGCGAGTCAGATGTACTGGTTGAAGCAGCTTATGGATCTGCGCATGAAGGATAATGCAACTATGTTTGCTCACTTGAGCCAGTTCCATGCTATACTGAAGAACCTGATTTCGCAGGATATCACCTTTGGAGAGGAAGTAACCCCTCTTTTCTTGCTTGAGACTCTAAATGAGTCATGGGATGTATTCCGCACTGCCCTATGTGCCTCTAGTGCTACTCTGAAACTGAATGATGTTGAGAGTGCTCTTCTGCAGGAAGAGGTTAATCGCAAAAACTTGGATGCCTCTCGTGTTTCACATGCTTTGACAATTAGAGGCAGGAATGATACGAATGATCGTGGTCATGGCCGTTGTCGTGTTGCTGCGCATCTGAGCCGTGAACACCTCCATTTTTGTTGTGCATTTGTGTTAATTTCTGCGTGTGATTTATTGTTTGTGTGATGCTTTTTAATAATCCGCATCCAATGTATATATTCCCTTAGTGCATGCGCATGATTTTGTTTGGATGCATGATGTGTCACCATTGCTCATTTCTTACTGAAATCCTCATGAGAGATTGATAATATATAAACTGTCAGAGGCTGTCATAGAGGTTGATCAGGTTGCGAGGAGGATGAATTCCGTCAATAGGACTGAAATGCTGATTGCAAAGAGATGTCAGACATCAGATGTTGTGGAAAATCACTACGTTAGAAGCAAGGAGATGAACAGAGGATATTGCAAGAGCCGCAACTGCAACGCGACGAGTGGATCATGCTTCTGCATACAGTGGTGTTGTACGAGCATTTCTGCCCACCTTTAGATCAACCGCTCATGTGGGGTTCCGCTGAAACTAGGGTAACCATAAAAGGCTCAGCACGTAGGAGACTTGAGACAAGCTGGTGTGAAGGTGCTAATTGGGGGAGTTCTAAGGAAAGAAAAAGCTAAGAAAAGAGGGAATGGTATATTTTTGAAAAAGGTAAAGTGGCGGGCTGCGCTTGAATGGGAGGAGAGGTTCCTTCTTTTCCGTTTTCTGTGGCGAAAGGAGGGGGAATAATGCTCGGATTGGAAAAAGGAGGACATAGGAGCAGAGGATCGGGAGGGGAGATTGATAAATTGCTGAGCACCACCTTAATGCGAGGGCCTCCATCGACAGTCGGGATGCACACATCTCTCGTGTTGGAATCGGCGATTCAGAAGGCATGGAGTGAACGGACATGGGAGCTGCACCTCGCTGAAGGAGGGACTTCTCTGACGGGAATTTTGGGATGAAGCATCGACGCGGAGGCTCTGTGCGGCTCGAGGTTGGTGACGAGAATCCCATCTCCTTTGCCACTCTGCCGTATGCGGACTCAGCTGAGGATGCGGTGGCAGTCTCTGATAAGAGAAGTATTGGATTCGGCTTGTGAAACCCCACAAGAGTTACGAGGAGATCATTAGAACCATTGTGAGTGTTGCCCAATTTCTCAACTATGTTGCCATGAATCCTACTGATTCAGAGCGTGTCGCATGGAAACATGTCAATGAGGTCTTCAGCTCTTGGGAGACACAGCAGCCGCAATGACTTGCCTGCATATTTACCTCTTATTCGTCATCTTATGTCTATCAATGAACGATTAGCTGATGCCACTGCTTTGGAAGGCATAGATACAGGTCCCGGAGTGATGTCAAAGAAGAAATTCATTTCAGCAACAGAGGATAAGAGGAGAATCTGAGCTCTCTCTCTGTCTCTGCCTGACCGTTTCTCCATTTTTTTTTGCACAAGGTTGGTTTCTTGCCATCGCCTGCATTGCCTGTGTCCTCTTCGAGCTTCCTTCCTTGTCGCCATCCCTGTCTTGCGACTCACACAGTCGCTGTTCGGTTTCCTGTCGCCTATTCCAGCCAGACTTGATCGCTGATCGTCCATCTCAGATACAGATGATTAGAGTTTTTGGCTCTCTATGAAGTCATCCTGTCACTACGAGCAGCAAGCTAGCGGATTTTTAACACGATGGCCATGGAAAGCTTTGCTACTCCTTATCCAGTGATTTTCAATGATGGTGAATGAGATCACGACATGGGCAAATAGCCCTGATAGCCACTTTTGTATATTCGAAGACAGTAAAGAGCTCCTTCAACCGTATGGAGGTGCTTTGAATGATTTATCTGGGACCATGTCATTCAGCGACCTATTAAGTAACCAGAAGAGAGCACCTCTGAGAGTGATGGTTCTTCTGGAGAAGATGTGGTTTACTTGGTAATGAACTGGAGAAACCTGCTGTTAATCCTCACAGTGAGAAGGAGAACAAGTGATGGTGCAAAAATTGCTACAAAAGGGTACAATGATTTTAAACTATTGGAATGCTCATGTTGCTGGAGATCCTCTAGTTTCCTCGTGATCAAATATCCCAAAGGTTCTGTTTAGGCTGAAATTTCAGTAACCCAGATCTCATTCTCAGTAAACCTCTCGACAGAATTTTCATCTTCAAACATGGCATGCTACAGCTGAACGACCACGAACAAGTCTTTACTTGATGCTGTACTTGTTGAAATACAAAAACTGTTCATGACAGCATATCAAGAACATGAATTTGCTCAGTTTCTTTGTTGTAACTCTATGATTATGACAAGGAATATAGTGATCATTGACTTCCAATATTTGAGTTCTTCTTGTTAGCCTCATTTCTTGCTGTACCTTGAACCCCGTGTTCTGCAGCTCTCGCACGATCTCTTTGACATTTCTGGTGAACCCGACGTGAAAGTGCTGCGTCATCAGCAAGATGGGAGACTCGCAAGAAGAGATGACAGATGATAATGTTATGAAGAACCTGTTTCAGTCATTTACCATGTATATGCAGCAGCAAGTTCATGCCAAACGAGACAGTGATGCTATGGATGCTTTGAAAGCTGTCCAACAGGAGATGAAGCAGTTTAATGGCCAGCAAGTGTCAACTTACTTGCATTTATATGAAGAAAAGATGAAGTTTTTTGGAGTTTCTCAAGATGTTTGGAGCCGCTACTTCTTGCGGATCGTGGTGCGCGCTCTTGAAGGTCGAATTGCAGAAATTCAAGAAGCACATACAGGTTGGGCTGAATTTAAAAAGGCATTAAAAGATGAATATTTCCTGGAGGATACAGGTCTTATGAATCGCAGGAATTTTTTAGCATGGGTTTCTATGCCTAATAAGGGACTTTCTGTTACCGCTCTTCTGCGAGAGTTTGAAAGCCGTTATGATCAGTTGGATGGGACTGAACAACAAGCTTTGGAGATGCAGAAAGTGGAGTTGTTTTTGCAAGCTGCAGATGCTGATTTACAGGAAAAGTTGGATGATCTTTTGGAAGATCAAGCTACTGATTCAGGTTTAAAGACTGAGTGGAGACATGTCATTGATGCTGTGAATGCTCTTGTCAAGAAGCAGTGCAGGAGAGTCAGATTGCATTGAAATACAGGATCAGTTCCTGAAAAATCCTTGGAGACTTCTTCTTCTACCCCTGCTGCAGCTTCTTTGCCTAAGCCTACTCCTCCTGTAGTGAATCCACCAGTTCCTGCTGCTCCAGTGTCTTTATCTGTAGATGATGTTATTAAAGGCTTGGCGGATTTGACAATTGAAGCAGTCAAAGCTGAAGTTGGTAAGTTAAAGGAGCAACTTATGTCAGTACCTGCTGTAGCACCTGCTCCAGTGACTGCGTTTCCAGCTGGTCAAAGAAAAGGGCGACGATGTATTTGGTGTGATAGTACAGAGCACCAACATTACAGAGATTGTGATGCTTTTCAGGAAGCACGTAAGAAGAATGTAGTGTTCTGGGGACAAGATGGGAAGATATGGCTGACAGAGACTGGCGCTCCTCTTGACACGAACTTTGGTAAGGGAGGTATGAAGAAGCTTGTTGATGATATGGCTGCGCGATCAGCTTATGTGAGTGTTAGAGGAGATGCTTCAGCTTTTGGAGTCCAGCTTGAGCAGAAATCTGATGGAGACTCTGCTTTATGGTCTTCTGCCTTGGAGATAGCGAGAAGAGGGAAAGTTCAAACTTCTACTATGACTTGTGTGGGCTCTAGCATCCGAGGAGAAACAGGATGGGATTCTCCTGTTGACAGGTATTCTATTTTTGCTTATATTGCTAAAACGCAGGGTTTAGATGCCATGATTGAAGAAAAGAGAAGAAGAGATGAGGAGGGTCCTAGCACCTCCAAAAAGACTAGAGGGGGTGACTTTGTTTCACCACCTGTTACAGCTCCACCTATGTCAAATTCTCTAGCTCAAACAGGTTCTGATCAACCAATGGGAGACAAGCAGAAAGAAAAGAGGCAACCAAGAAAAGAGCCAGGATTCAAGCTCTTGTCAGACCTTGATATGCAAACGGATATGAATAAGATTTTTCATGAAAGAATTTTGAATAGTGAAGTTACTTTTACTGTTGGAGAGGCTCTTGGGATTGCTAGAAGAGAAATACAGGATCAGATGCAGGATCTTTTGCGGAGGAAACGACATGCGATGGAAGGACCTGCTTTACAGGGATTGTGGCATGGAGCTCTTGGAGAAGAGCATGATGATGCAGTGATGGTTGAGAATGCTTCTGTTAATCCGCAATCGGAGAAAATAGTGCAGCCTATGCAGTATGAAGATGATGAGACCCCTATTCTCATTCCTCGCAGTCATTTTTCACGAAGTCATTGGGCTAGAGCAACCACTGAGACAGTGGTAAGGATTGGAGAGAAACAAATTCCCTTGATTGCTTTAGTTGATCATGGTTCTGAAATTAATCTTATTGCTCGAGGTGTTTATGAGAGTGGCAAGTGGCCTATGGATGCAGAGCATGGCTGGCGCATGAGAGCCGCCAATAATACTTCTGGTGATATGTATGCTGCTTGTCCGAGTATCAGAATTTCTATTGGTAATGTTGAAGAGGATTATCATTGCTTTGTTCAGGATTCATGTTCTTATCCGATTATTCTTGGACATCCTTTCATTACAGAAGCAAGAATGGAAACAAAAGTGATGGATGACGGATCAGCTTATGCGCGGATACGCAGTAAAGATGGTATGCGAGTTGTTCAGTTTATGACTGTTGGGGTAAATCATCCGAGAAACAGGGACTCCTTGCGTGAGGCACCACTACCTGCGAAGGAGTTGGATTTTCATTAGGTACCGCTGTCTTGCGAGACGCCAGTGGTACAGAGCAGAGAAAAGAGGAGATCTCGCCTCTTGGCAGCCAGTCTTTCTCCAATAATTTTGTTGGGATTACTTCAGATAGTTCAGTGAGTTATCAGAAAATTTCAGATTTGCCTAGAGCTGCCAGGCAGTACATTGGTCGTAAGGAGAAAGAGTTGAAGAATGCAGGTATTTTGCAAGCAGAAGAGCATGTAGATGGATTGTATGAAGGGATGTCTTATGCAGATACATTGTTTGAGATGAGAACAATGCTGAAAACTGATGTATGCAAGGGTTCAAAGATCATACCTGTGCAAACCTTGGATATGTTTCAGGAAATTTCTGGTTTTATGCTGCAAACAGAGTTAGAGGCTGAGAAAACTCAGCAAACTAAATTTATGGCTGATCTTGATCAGCTAATAGAATTGCAGAGGGCTGAATCCATTCAGCCAACAGAGTTGAATGCAGAAAAATTTCTGCATACAGAGTTACAGGATGCGTCTATGCAGTCCATTGAGCCGAGGGCTGAATTCATTCAGCCAACAGAGTTGAATGCAGAAAAATTTCTGCATATAGAGTTTCAGGCTGCACCCATGCAGTCTATAGAGCTAAAGGCTGAAATTTTTCAGCCAACAGAGTTGAAAGATGCTGAAAATTTGCAGAAATTGCAGCAAAGGAAAGAGTGCTTGAATGATGCCAAGGTTGACACAAAATATAAAACAGTTGATAAGAAGGTTAAGCCGGTTGCAGGCCGCTTCCTTCTGATAGTGATGAGCAGATTGAAAAAGCTATGAAGCAGCCTATGTTGAGGGATCCTGCAAATATTGGACATAAGTTTACAGCTGAAACTCTTGCAGAATTGAAGATTGGAAATGATGATTTTTTGCTTCCAGTGGAAAAAGAATGTTTTAGAGAGATGCTTGGACGTCATGGTAAGGCATTTGCTTTCTTTCCACATGAAATTGGCTGCATTAGTCCCGAATTGGTTGCACCTATGGTCATCTTCATTGTTCCTCATGTACCATGGAATATACGTCCTATTCCTGTGCCTAAAGCACACTTGCCAAAGCTGATAGAGTTGCTGAATGAGAAGATTAAAATGGGGATTTTGGAACCCTCTTCTGCACCCTATTCTAACAGGTGGTTTACTGTACCAAAGAAGAATGGTACTTTGAGATTTATTCAGGATATGCAGCCCGTGAACAAAGTGACAATCAGGAATGTGGGTACAGGTCCAGTTGTGGATGAATTTGCTGAAGCTTTTGCAGGACGAGCCATCTATTCACTAGGTGACTTGTATTCAGGTTATGATCAGTTTCAGCTTGCCTTGGAAAGCAGGGATATTACTACTATGCGGACACCTATTGGTCTTGTGAGGATGTGTACCTTGCCACAAGGTGCTACAAACTCAGTTGCTCATATGATGAATGCTATGCATAGAGTTCTTCGAGACTATATTCCGCAGTATACCATGCCATTTCTAGATGATGTGCCTATTAAGGGTTGTGCAGAAGAAGAAAAGAATGAAAGTCTTGATTTGCGTGGATGTAGACAGTTTGTGGCTGATCACTTGAATGCTTGTGAGCAAATTTTGACACGATTAGAGGAGGTAAATTTGACACTTTCAGGGCTGAAATCTGTCTTTGCTGTTAATGAAGTCATCATAGTTGGGCATATGGTTGGATATTATGGTAGAAAGCCTTCTCCTGCAAAGGTGGATGCCATAAACAGGATTGCAGAGTATTGCTCGACTACTTCAGAGGTGCGGAGATTTGTGGGAGCTTGTGTATTTTACATGATTTGGATTCCTCATTTTGCTCATATTGCAGATGTTCTCTATCAGCTGCTTCGAAAGGGGCAGAAATTTCATTGGGATGTGAAGCATTCAAAAGCCATGCGTAAGCTCAAGAAGCTATTGCAATCAGCACCTACTCTACGCAAGGCGGATTATCAGTGTGGACGGCCGATCATGTTGACAGTTGATACTAGCCCTATTGGCATAGGTTGGGCTGTGGGACAGGATGATGCTGATGGAAATAGGTATGCTATCCGCTTTGGAGCTAAAGTTCTTAATGAGCGACAAAGGAGATATCCGCAGATTAAAAGAGAGTTGTGGGGAGTAGTCACTGCACTGAAGTGTGACAAAGGGTATTTTATTGGAGCTTCAGTTATTGTGGAAACAGATTGCTTACCTTTGCTTGGCATGATTACTAGTTGCTCGACTCCAGATATAGCGATGCTTCGGTGGATTGCCTATATCAAATCATTGAATCCAGAATTTCGACACATAGCAGGGAAAGATAATCCAGTTGCTGACATGCTTTCTAGAGCGAGATATGAGGATGAGGAGTCAATGCTTGCAGAAGATGATGAGACAGAGTTTGCTACTTTTGTCCTTACTCATGATTGTCATGTATCTACTGTTGAAGCTTTTATTGAAGAACTTTATGTTGATGAGTGGCTGCAAATTGGACTGTATCTAAGTTCATTGACTCGAAGAGCTGATTGGACAGATGATGAATTCAAGAAAATCAGAAGGAAGGCTTACGGATATTTCTTGAAAGATGGTTTTCTTTGGAAGCATCCAAGAAAGAGAGGTGGCTTGCCCTTGAGAGTAGTTTGTGATGTAGCGATGCAGATACAGATTATGCGAGAGTTTCATGAGAGCTCATGGGCTGGACATAGAGGTGTGTGGGCTACCTATGAGAAAATCAAAGAAAGATACTGGTGGAAAGGAATGTATAAAGATGTTTCTCACTTTGTGGAGACTTGCAGGGATTGCCAGCTTTACTCTTTAGTGCGACATCGTGATGAGTTGCATCCGACTTATCCACTATGTATGCATTACAAGTGGGTGGTAGACTTGGTTACTTTGCCAGTGGGACTTTGGCAGATGAGATATCTTGTCTTGGCTAGGGAGGATCTTACAAACTATGTTGAAGGTAGACCGTTGCGGACGAAGACCACCACTACAGTATGTAAATTCTTGTTGGAAGAAATATTTTGCAGGTATGGATGTATAGGCAAGATTACAGCTGATCGTGGAGAGCTAGATGCTGATGAAGCTAGAGAATTCTTCTCACGGCTTGGGATTAAATTGGCTCTTACTACTGCTTATAATCCAGAGGGAAATGGCAAAAGTGAAAGAGGACATCCGCCGATAGTTGAAGCATTGACAGAAGAAGAGCAAGTAGAAGAAAGACAAGCAGAAGAGACAGAAAACATAGATGATGAAGCTGATGGAGAAACAGGTCCACTAGAATCAGAAGATGGACTTGACATGTTTGTGGACTTGAATGATCCTGGATAGTTGGCACATCCGGAGGATGCGCAGGTTTAGAGGGGGTGCATGTCGTGTTGCTGCGCATCTGAGCCGTGAACACCTCCATTTTTGTTGTGCATTTGTGTTAATTTCTGCGTGTGATTTATTGTTTGTGTGATGCTTTTTAATAATCCGCATCCAATGTATATATTCCCTTAGTGCATGCGCATGATTTTGTTTGGATGCATGATGTGTCACCATCGCTCATTTCTTACTGAAATCCTCATGAGAGATTGATAATATATAAACTGTCAGAGGCTGTCATAGAGGTTGATCAGGTTGCGAGGAGGATGAATTCCGTCAATAGGACTGAAATGCTGATTGCAAAGAGATGTCAGACATCAGATGTTGTGGAAAATCACTACGTCAGAAGCAAGGAGATGAACAGAGGATATTGCAAGAGCCACAACTGCAACCCGACGAGTGGATCATGCTTCTGCATACAGTGGTGCTGTACGAGCATTTCTGCCCACCTTTAGATCAACCGCTCATGTGGGGTTCCACTGAAACTAGGGTAACCATAAAAGGCTCAGCACATAGGAGACTTGAGACAAGCTGGTGTGAAGGTGCTAATTGGGGGAGTTCTAAGGAAAGAAAAAGCTAAGAAAAGAGGGAATGGTATATTTTTGAAAAAGGTAAAGTGGCGGGCTGCGCTTGAATGGGAGGAGAGGTTCCTTCTTTTCCGCTTTCTGTGGCGAAAGGAGGGGGAATAATGCTCGGATTGGAAAAAGGAGGACATAGGAGCAGAGGATCGGGAGGGGAGATTGATAAATTGCTGAGCACCACCTTAATGCGAGGGCCTCCATTGACAGTCGGGACGCACACATCTCTCGTGTTGGAATCGGCGATTCAGAAGGCATGGCGTGAACGGACATGGGAGCTGCACCTCGCTGAAGGAGGGACTTCTCTAACGGGAATTTTGGGATGAAGCATCGACGCGGAGGCTCTGTGCGGCTCGAGGTTGGTGACGAGAATCCCATCTCCTTTGCCACTCTGCCGTATGCGGACTCAGCTGAGGATGCGGTGGCAGTCTCTGATAAGAGAAGTATTGGATTCGGCTTGTGAAACCCCACAAGAGTTACGAGGAGATCATTAGAACCATTGTGAGTGTTGCCCAATTTCTCAACTATGTTGCCATGAATCCTACTGATTCAGAGCGTGTCGCATGGAAACATGTCAATTAGGTCTTCAGCTCTTGGGAGACACAGCAGCCGCAATGACTTGCCTGCATATTTACCTCTTATTCGTCATCTTATGTCTATCAATGAACGATTAGCTGATGCCACTGCTTTGGAAGGCATAGATACAGGTCCCGGAGTGATGTCAAAGAAGAAATTCATTTCAGCAATAGAGGATAAGAGGAGAATCTGAGCTCTCTCTCTGTCTCTGCCTGACCGTTTCTCCATTTTTTTTGCACAAGGTTGGTTTCCTGCCATCGCCTGCATTGCCTGTGTCCTCTTCGAGCTTCCTTCCTTGTCGCCATCCCTGTCTTGCGACTCACACAGTCGCTGTTCGATTTCATGTCGCCTATTCCAGCCAGACTTGATCGCTGATCGTCCATCTCAGATATAGATGATTAGAGTTTTTGGCTCTCTATGAAGTCATCCTGTCACTACGAGCAGCAAGCTAGCGGATTTTTAACACGATGGCCATGGAAAGCTTTGCTACTCCTTATCCAGTGATTTTCAATGATGGTGAATGAGATCACGACATGGGCAAATAGCCCTGATAGCCACTTTTGTATATTCGAAGACAGTAAAGAGCTCCTTCAACCGTATGGAGGTGCTTTGAATGATTTATCTGGGACCATGTCATTCAGCGACCTATTAAGTAACCAGAAGAGAGCACCTCTGAGAGTGATGGTTCTTCTGGAGAAGATGTGGTTTACTTGGTAATGAACTGGAGAAACCTGCTGTTAATCCTCACAGTGAGAAGGAGAACAAGTGATGGTGCAAAAATTGCTACAAAAGGGTACAATGATTTTAAACTATTGGAATGCTCATGTTGCTGGAGATCCTCTAGTTTCCTCGTGATCAAATATCCCAAAGGTTCTGTTTAGGCTGAAATTTCAGTAACCCAGATCTCATTCTCAGTAAACCTCTCGACAGAATTTTCATCTTCAAACATGGCATGCTACAGCTGAACGACCACGAACAAGTCTTTACTTGATGCTGTACTTGTTGAAATACAAAAACTGTTCATGACAGCATATCAAGAACATGAATTTGCTCAGTTTCTTTGTTGTAACTCTATGATTATGACAAGGAATATAGTGATCATTGACTTCCAATATTTGAGTTCTTCTTGTTAGCCTCATTTCTTGCTGTACCTTGAACCCCGTGTTCTGCAGCTCTCGCACGATCTCTTTGACACCGTGGCCCCCATTACTCGCAGAAGGGTCGGTCTAAATCTCGTGGAAAGTCGCGTAGTAAGTCGCGTGGACGCAACGCTAATGTCACTTGTCATCATTGTGGGAAAAAGGGCCATATCAGACCACAGTGTCATGAGTTGCGCAATGAGAAGCGCAAGGATAAGGGGAAAGAGAAAGTGCAGGAGAAGTCCTCTGATCGCAGCATAGTACCTGTGAAGTCCAACGTCAAGATTGAGGAAATTAATGTCATGCAGACCGAGGATTCCGATGGTGGTGATGAGTTCATACTTTTAGCTAGTTCTTCTGATGCGTCACACTTGACTGAGACACCTAGTATGTATGCACAGTGCTGGTTATTGGATTTAGGTGTGTCCTTCCACGTGATGCCTTACTGGTTTCACTCTTACCGTACTGTATCTGGATCAGTCAGACTTGGAGATGACAGGTCTCTTGATATTGTGGACTGTGGAGATATTCAGTTGCAGTTTTCCACTGGCAGTTCCTTTTTGCTCAAGGATGTACGTCATGTACCTGCGCTTATGTGCAGTCTTATGTCTGCAGGACAGTTGGATGATGCAAGGTTTCATGTCTGTTTTGGGGATTCTGCCTGGAAGATTACCAGAGGCAGACTTGTGCTCGCTAGAGGCGCCAAGGCTGGAAGCCTCTATCCTCTTGTTGTATCTGGGTCTTCTGTAGACCATGTCTTGGTAGTGGGCTCTATCCCACATGTATCACTTTGGCATGCCCATTTGGGGCATATGTCTTTGAAGAGAATGAAAATGTTATCTGGTTTGCAGTATCTTCCGCCTTTGGACTATGCACGTTTTGACTCGTGTGATCATTGTCTTTATGGTAAGCAAAATAGGTCTACGCATAAGAAATCGAGTAGGCCATGCATGAGTGAGCCCTTGGCTTTGGTGCATTCAGATGTTTGTGGGCCCATGCCGTGTATGTCTATGGGTGGCGCAAAGTACTTTGTTACCTTCATTGATGATTTTTCTAGGAAAGTGTGGGCTTATCCCATAAAGAAAAAGTTGGATGTCTTGGCAGTCTTTCAGCATTGGCTTGCTCTTGTTGAGAACTAGACTGGGTATAGGCTGAAATGCCTTAGGACTGACAATGGGGGAGAATATGTCTCATGTGATTTTGAGCAGTTTTGTGATGACAGGGGTATTAAGCGTTAGTTGACCACCCCTTACACCCCACCCCAGAATGGTTTGGCTGAGCGCATGAACAGGACTATTCAGGAGCGTGTCCGCTCTATGCTTAGCCATGCAGGCCTACCACAGAGCTTTTGGGCTGAGGCAGTTAGTACGGCAGTGCATGTCATAAACCGATCGCCTTCAAGTGGATTAAATTTCCAAGTTGCAGAGGAATTTCAGGTTGGTAAGCCACCCTCTTATGCGCATCTCCGTGTCTTTGGATGTGAGGCATTCTGCCATGTGCCCAAGAACAAGAGGAGTAAGTTGGATCCAAAGAGCATTAAATGCATCTTTCTTGGTTATGGTGATTCAGGAGAGATGGGCTATCGCCTATGGGATCCGTAGGTGCGGAAAATAGTACGCAGCCATGATGTAGTCTTCCATGAAGACAAGATGCACAGGCAGCCTGAGAAGGTGGTTGAGATCCGCAGAGTGATCTTTCAGGAGGAGCCTAGAGCTCCTGCACAGCTAGTTGGATAGCCTACAGCTTCAACAGATACTCATGGTCAGGGTGTTGGCCAGGCCATTGGGCAGGCAGTAGAGCCTGCAGTGAGACGATCTGCTAGAGACATATGTCCACCTGATAGATTTCAGCCCTCTATGCATTATGTTTTGGTTACAGATGCAGGAGAGCCTTTCACTTATGATGAGGCTATGCGCAGGGGTGACAGTCACTCCTGGGAGAGGGCTATGCAGTCTGAGATTGACTCCTTGCATAAGAATGAGACTTGGGATTTGGTTGCCTCGCCTAAGGGCAATAAGGATTTGCCATGCAAGTGGGTGTACAAGCTGAAAAGTACCCCTGGACACCCCAAGCCAGCATACAAGGCTAGATTGGTAGCAAAGGGTTTTAAGCAGGAGCATGGTGTAGACTTTGATGAAGTCTTTTCTCCTGTGGTTAAGATGAACACCCTGTGCTTGGTCTTGGCTTTGGTTGCTCAGCTTGACTTAGATCTATATCAGATGGATGTCAAGACGGCTTTCTTACATGGGGACTTACATGATGAGATCTATTTGGAGCAACCTAAGGGCTTTGCAGAATCTGGCAGGGAGCACCTCTAGTGTGCAAGTTGAAGAAAAGTTTGTATGGCTTGAAGCAGGCACCTAGGGAATGGTATCATAAGTTTGATGCCTTTATGCAGTCACAGGGCTACAGCAGGAGTGCTATGGATCTGTGTCTTTACACGAAGAAAGCCCGTGATGGTTCATTGCTTATTTTGGTACTCTATGTGGATGATATGCTGATAGCAGGGAAAGCTCATGATGAGCTAGATGCTCTTAAATCTCAGCTGAAGAAGAGCTTTGAGATGAAGGATTTGGGACAGGCCTCTCACATCCTTGGTATGCACATTAGACGCGACAGGCATTGGGGACTCCTCTACTTGTCACAGAGGGAGTATATTCATAAAGTCCTTGAGCGCTTCCGCATGCATGACGTAAAGCCTATTGGCTATCCATTGCCTTCTTATGTGAAGATATCACAGGCCGATTGTCCACAGACAGATGAGCAGAGGGCTGAGATGGCCCAGATCCCTTATGCTTCAGCCGTGGGCAGTTTGATGTATGCCATGATAGCCACTCGTCCAGATATTGCCTTTGTAGTTGGCGTTGTGGCACGCAATATGGCTACACCTGGCAGGAAACATTGGGATGCCGTGAAGGGTATCATGAGGTACCTGAAGGGCACAACATATATGTGTATTTGCTATGGTAGCCATGATACAGGGGTCGTGGGGTACACTGACTCCGATTATGTAGGACATGCAGATAGTAGGAAGTTCACTTCTGGCTATGAATTCACCTATGCTGGAGGTGCTGTCTCTTGGATGTCCCGCGTTCAGAAGTGTATGGCTTTGTCTACCACTGAGGCCGAGTATGTTGCAGCCACTGAGGCTTGTAAGGAGGCATGACCTTGGGATTGATGCTATACCTACACTGCATTCGGATTCTATAAGTGCCATTCAGTTGGCTAAGAATCCGGTCTTCCATGCGAAGACGAAACACATTGAGGTGAGGTATCACTTCATACGTGGTGTCGTGGAGGACAAGTCTATTGACCTTGTCAAGATCTCCACTGACGAGAATCCTGTAGATCTGCTCATGAAAAGCCTCACTACTGAGCTCTTTGCCTTCCTCAGGCGATTGATGGGCGTTGGATGAGATGTTGCCTTTCCTCATCCCTTATACCTATGTAGAGTTGTACTACCTTTTTTCTTTCCTTTTCTCTCTCACTGGGGCAGATTCGCCTTTAAGTGGGAGGTTGTTGGGGTAAAGGCGCCTCTGCCATGCCGCCCTGTGTATTACTACACTGACAGTACCCGCCACTGCACACTACAGGTGGTGGGCGCCCGTCACGTTATTCTTTACATTCATTTTAGTGACTAGTAAATAAAGGAAGGCCCCGTCACACATTGTGACTGTTGGAGTTCCCATTTATTGTCTCTCTCTTTCTTGCTCTTGCTCTCCCACCATAGCTGGCGTGCAAGCTTCGATCCTTCTCACCTTTCAATTAAGACTCAATATAGTCAAGAGAGAGAGTATGTGTACACATACACATGCACACATACACACATATAAAAGAGAATAGGAAAGAGATGAGTTTAAAAATAATTTTTGATGAGAGAGAAGAGACAAAAAGCAACTACTAGCTAATAGTATCATATTATGTGTGTATGTATGATGTTTTCGTAATGTAAGATATAATAGATTTTGTAAATGAATTATAATAAAATGTTCGGACCTTATGAACAAAAATACGTCACTCTCTTTTGGGGAATTTTTGGAAACATAGAAAACTAACAATCCACATATTATATTTTCTTAGCATATAGGAGAAAGTTTCTAGAAGAGAGAGAGAGAGAGAGAGAGAGAGAGAGAGAGAGAGAGAGAGAGAGAGAGAGAGAGAGAGAGAGAGAGAGAGAGAGAGAGAGAGAGAGAGAGAGTGTGTGTGTGTGTGTGTGTGTGTGTGTGTGCATGTGTGAGTGTTGATAAAGATCCAAAGCTATTAATATAGGAGAGGCACAAAGGTAGTATTCATGGTGCCATTACAGTATTGTAGGAGACATAAACACACACACACACACACACACAGAGAGAGAGAGAGAGAGAGAGAGAGAGAGAGAGAGAATGTGTGCATGTGTGTGTGAATACATGTGTATATATTTTTATCCATAAAGATCAAAAACTATTAATGCCGGAGTGGAGATGGTCAAAGATAGTATTATAGGAGAGAGTTGCTAGAAAATTTTTAAGGCAAAGAAGGGGGCATCGATTCCCCCTTCTTTGACTTAAAAAAATTCTTGCAACTCTCTCTCCTATATCAATTTAAAAATGATACCTCTCTAGTCAAAATACTTTTCATATGTCTTTCTCATCTTTCTTATCGGTAAATTTTTTTAAAAAATACCTCTCTCTTATCTCTCATCAATGATTATTTTGGTCTCCTCTCTCTTTCTCATATCTAATAGCTATTTTAAACTCTCTCTCCTCCCACTCTTCTTCATTGCCTCCTAACGCTCTTCTGATTGAAATTTCTCAAATTCAAAGTATGTAAGAGGCAACCCATTGATAGATTACTTTAGGTGGATTAGATTCTTTATGAGTGATAATCTTTAAAGCTATATCTTTAGTCTTTTGGTATACTAGAGAAACCTACATTGATTGTGTTTTCTCTCACAGATGTGTGTGCGCACGCACACATGCCACACACATTCATTAAGAAAAGGGGCGTTGTTGCCCCCTTTCTTGCATAAAAATTTTTAATGACCCTTGAGAGAGAGGGGGGGTTTGATAAAATTTTATGCCAAAAAGGAGGGTGGCAATGCCATAGAATTCGCACTTGCCCTTCTTGCTACCGCAATAAACAACTAGCTCACCAGCTACCACCCATTGCAGGGTGTATTCTAGCAAAGATCACAAGGCTTTGCCTTGTTCACTTTGCATTTTTGTGAGTAAAGGAAGCGTTGTGCAATGGCTGCTCCCCTTTGTTTAGTAATTGAGAAAATATTAAGAATAGCATGCTTCATGGGCATTGCACACAATGGTCTATGCCCAATCCACAAAATCCCATGACTGTGCATGTGCAACAATGTGTTTAATTGTGAGTTGTTGGATGTGTAAGCTCTCTCTCTCTCTCTCTCTCTCTCTCTCTCTCTCTCTCTCCGTGCACATTATCATTGTACCATTAGATCTCCTCCATTTGTCTTTGTTAATGCATCTTTTTTATGGCACATAATTACAATTAGTTTTCAATGAAGCAAAAACTTCATGGGAGGCACACACTAGTTTTTTTTGCATTACATTTCAAAGAAAGACTTACAAACAATTTATAAAGTATTGTCATAGGAATCTTGAGTAAACCTATTGTGCAAAGTAAAAATCATGAAGAGGTAGCCATCTCATAATCTAATTTCCCAAAGAATATTGACATGCGTCCCATGAAGGTTTTTCGATTCACATTTATGGGTAGCAGAGTTTTTTTTCTTTCCTTGCAAAACATGAAATGGATACATCTCACATTGTGCTTTGCATGCAAACTTAGGCTACATGTATAAAGGCTAGCAATTTGAGTTAAGATTTAGTTTTTGGAGCTCATCTAAAAAGTACATTTACCAATTTAGGTAATGGCAAAATCGGGCCCATAACTATTGGAGGTTAGGTTTTAGTGGGAATGGGGTAGTACAGGTACCCAAAACTTACTCATGTGGCCAAAATTATAATGAGTATAGAGTGGTCCATGTTCTGCAAGAAGCCTTGAGAAGAATTTCTTACATAAGCAAATGTAGACTTAAGATGATGGAATTACAATTGGGATGTCAACCACCATCATACTTGCTTAGGCATAGGGCAAGGCATCATGCATTCATGCCCAAGAACTTTATATTAATGATTAGCTGTCGTCACCAGTTCTAAGAAAGACTTTGATTTGTGAGCCCTTGCTCTATTCCCTTCGTGTCAAAAGTAGGCTCACTTCAAGGTTTGTATCTTGGATACCCTTGAAATCATCAACGATTGATCCTTGTTTCACAAAAGGAATAATCATGGATGTGTTGCAATTTTTAAACACATTTTGCATAGCCTTTATATACGTGATGACATATATAGCGATTCACACTCATAACTAAGATCTCTCTCTCTCTCTCTCTCTCTCTCTCTCTCTCTCTCTCTCTCTCTCTCTCTCTCTCTCTCTCTCTCTCTCTCTCTCTCTCTCTCTCTCTCTCTCAAAATCAATCAATGTTGCATGCTTAGCTCCTCATTCTAGGTTTTATGATACATGAAAGCATGGTATACCAATTACTAAACTTCAAATGGTTAAAGAGAGAAAGAGAAAGGAAGATAAACTTAGGGGAAAGTATGAATATATGATTGGCTTGGGATTGAAACTATTTGAGTAGTGTTTGTTTACCACTAAGTGATTGCAAATGACATTATATTATATTTTTGGGATCTTTTCTAATTTTGAGTTGTTTTTTGTTTTATCTAGAGATTTCAGATGGCTAGAACTAAGGCTACTGCAAGAAAGCAGAAAGTTGATCCTAGAGGTCTTGCTTTAAAGGTCCATCAGTCCTCCAAGCCTTCCAAACTTACAAGGAAATCAAAGCCAAGGACAAAGTTTTTTGACTCTGATTGTATTCAAATCCTCAAGAATAAAATGAGAGAAGTAAATGACTCTATTCTTCTTGTTGTGATAATATATCAAAATTTGTTTTACTCACTATATTTTTCTTGCAATAGGCTTTTACTATGATTCTCACTATAATATCCATTTCTTTGCCAAGTGTGTAATGCATGAGCTCCCCTTTGATAGACAACAAAAAGTTGAGGTTCTTGATCCATCTATCTCATACTATATAAGGAGTGAGGTTGATGCAAGTGCATTTGACCTTTAGAGCTTCTTCTAACTCCATACAATAAAAAGTAAGTAATTTAATATTTTGTTAGATTTTATGAGATCTTTTTTTGCTAGATTATTTAAATATTTTTCTTTTTAGTTCTCATTAGAGCCTAATTGGAATAGATTGTGTGGAGAGGCAATGTTTCCTCATCAATTCTATGAAAAGAAGCCATGGAAATGCCAAGTTGTAAGTTATATAATCCAAGGTCTCATTAATATTTTGATCTTTCTTTTTGTAATTACTCTAGATTTTATTGTCTTTCTGCTACAAAGCTATAAAAAGATTGATTAAAGTGTTAGAGAAAAATCCTCCCATGCCTTCTGATTTACTTGCAACAATGCAATATACACAAGTTGCGGTAAGGTCTTGATTTGAATGGTTGGAACACAATAAGAAAAAATATTCTATAAACTACCATAAACAAGTTTCATAGTTTTACTTTATATTATTGATTGCAGTGTCCTCATCAGGATGATAGTCACTCTTATGGCTGGAGAGTAATTGCAAATGCCAGAAGATTGGTTAGGTTTATTTATCTCAATGAAGATAAACTTATAAGGTAATGTGAAAGATACTAAACTTTAAGATTGAGGTTTGTTGCAAAATAGTCCATTGATGATAATAATATAGTCCATTGTAAAAAATAACAATGAACTAAAAATCTTTTCTTACAAATGTTTGACAATTTACAAGGGATTGCTATACAAGTGAGCATGTTTGGTATATAAGAGCAAAGGTCATGAAGTACATAATGGTCAAGTGTATGCAACTGACAAGAACGGACAATAGTGGGGGCTTGGACATTGAATGAGAGGAGGTGCATGTAACTGCAGCATGTGAAGTTATGCCTTCAACACCCAAGGCAACCAATGCATCAAAGAAAGGAAAAATAACTCCTAAAAAGGATGTCCCTTCTCCTAAGAAAAGTTCTCAAAAAAAGAAGTAGCTTTTCCTCATTGCTTGTAAGCCCATGTGTGTATAAGTCATGGAGATGGCTGATAAAAATTTATCACAAAATTTGTATATGTATTTTATATTGATAGCAAAGAGATCTTTTCTTTAATATCCTTGCATTGTATATTCTTCTCTCTCCTTGTTGATATCTACAAAAACTATGTTGCAAATGTTTAATAATCAAGAAGTGTAGGTATTCGTCATGAGCTGAGAAGAATGCCAAAGAAGCTCCTGAGTGCAAAGGCTCTAATACTAGTTGAAGGGGGATGCCCTGAGAGGAAGCATGCAAGTAGAAGTAAGAGCTATAGTGGAAGAAGAAAGAGACATAGGATGTGGGAGATCCAATAGTCATAATGTGTGATAAGCCACTACCTACAATGTACATGTATGTGGGTACCATCAGTGTAATGAATACACGAGTGGTTAGGCACAAGCACCTTTACCCCCAACACGGCCTTTTCAACCTATTGTGACTTCCTCCACCTGCAATGTACAAGTGTGCGGGTACTATCAGTGTAATGAATACATGGGTGGTTAGGCATAGATGCCTTTACCCCCAACACAGCCTTTTCAACCTATTGTGACTTCCTCCACAAGGCTTCAAAACAATTGTATGTTGCTCAACTTCTATCTATCCCACTACAATAGAATGAAAATATAGAAGTGGTTGATAAACACACTTTTATATATGCATTTAAAATCCAGTTTATATGTGCATGTATTTGTGCACTTTATTTATATTTTTAAATTCTTAAATGTAATTTAAATAGGAATAAATATTTTAGCTTGCCATCAATTCATTTTAATTTTCAATATATTTTCAAGACAAAGGAGATGGAATAATAGCTAAATGAAAGAGTAACCAATAGGGTGAGACACAATATGACACTCGAGAGCTCACGTGTGAGAGCTATAATGGAGAGTGAACATTTTATTCTTCACACTCTCTTCTTCTCCATAGAAAATAGAGTAACTTACTTTTAATGTTATTACTATTATTAGTGTTGTGTTGATGTTGTTGTTGGTTTGGGCTTCAATTCTTTAAGAGAAGAA
Organism: Lygodium microphyllum; assembly: GCF_053477565.2. NCBI lineage: Eukaryota > Viridiplantae > Streptophyta > Polypodiopsida > Schizaeales > Lygodiaceae > Lygodium > Lygodium microphyllum. The sequence continues at coordinate 60,378,612 of NC_141158.1, read as the reverse complement.
ACAATATGAAGCTCTAAGGAAAAAAGCTTGTATAGAAAGCTATTTTTTCCCCCTCCTTTGATTTGAAAGTGCATAAATTTGTTTTTATTTATGTATTTATATTGTGTTAATTTTTTGTTAGACTTTAGATTTAGGCTTTACTATTATAATAGTACTCTGTGTAAAATATTTTGTGCAAACTACTATTATAGTTAGGCTGTGTTTAATAATGTAGTTAAATTGCATACAGCAATGCAAATGAATGCACTAATAAATGCACATTATGCATTGTGCAAAGCTACATGGTGCTATGTCCTTCATGTAGACCTCTATAGTATTTTGAGTGTGTTGCATACTAATGATGGTAAGTTTGTAAGTATTTGTAAAATCTAAACTTATCAATTCTAGTACCATCAATTTATTTTCTTTATATAGAAATAAGAAGTAGCAAGGAAAGTGGAGGGAACAAAACGAAAGCATAGAGTAAGCAAACCATAAGATATTTTCTTTCATCGCTTTCTTTTCCTTTTGAAAATGTGTAATTTTTAAACCTTATATATTAACACTTTTCTTAATCTTTGAATAGAGTTTATGTTTAGTGTTTAGGTGTTACTACATCTAGGATTTGCTATATATAGAGCATGAATATTACTTGTAACTACATTATTTGAAAGGTATGTTAAATAACATAGCTAAATTAATCAAATGTATTATTAAATGAGCATATAAATATGGTACAAATTGTAGTAATGCTTTATGCTTCATGCGTGGCTCTATATCGTATCTTTGCAAAGTCTATAATATATTTTAATTTTAGATCTTTTGAATTTTTAATATTGTGATATTCACAATAGTTCTTTACACTTGAATTGCTTGCATATTCAACATGTATTGCAAGGAAATATAAAGACCATGGATGTGGAGCAAATTATTATACTCACTCCACATACTCAATGTGCATCATTATGATGAGGTCCTAATCCTCCTTCAAGAAGTGCACTTTTTGGGGAATGATCCCCTAGTTTGAGGTTTATTCTCTCTCTTTATTGGAAGTCAAGCTAAGTCTAGCTTATAATATACCTCCATTTTCTCCTATTTTGTACAAATTTTTTGTAAGAGCTGGGACATTTTTGCCTTCAGATTAGATATATATTTATGAATGTATGTTGAGCCTAATACACCAACATTCGATACTTTAGACAAACTTCTATTGTTTCAAAAGCTGCAACTCATTTCGGTGACAATCTCTCACCTTGTCTCTCAACACTCCACTCTAACTAACCATGCACCCTCCTCTCCAACCCAAGAAATCAAGAACACAAGACTAGCTCAAGTTGTAATGAACTCACCTAGCTTACCTTATTGCATTTGATGACTCGAAGGCTCGAAGATGGTTCCACAACCACGATCAACACAATCCAATGCTATCACTCCTCCGTATCCACAACCAAGCACACCAACAAGTTGAAGAGCTAGTAGAGAATATAAGAAAAGTAAGACGATGGGAAAGAGCTTCACCTTCTCTCAGTCCCTCACTCAACACACCTCTCACTCACTCTAAACACAATGGAAGCAAGATGATAAACTAGAAAGATTGAATAGAAAGCTTGAGTAGTCACATTAATAGAGCTTCCGCAGCATAGATGTGCCAAAAGGGTCATACAACTGAGATCTCCCACCCTTATATAGACCAAGAATTAGTGTAAGGGTTAGGGTTTGCACCCCTTTTGCATTTAGGGTTTGCACCCATTTTGCATTTAGGGTTTACATCCTCCCTCTTGGGCATCCTACCCACTTCATGGGCTCTACGATGGTCAATCATCATTGCATGCTTTAACCTTAGTCTAATTAGACTGAGCCTAAGATATTCTAAGTACAAATACATGTGTGCAACCCATGCAACAGTTGTGGATGGACAAACACAATCGTGAGTGATAGATATAATCTGCACAGAAGTGAGTCCAACTCTCATAAAGTAACACATCCATGATAATTTGATGATGTCCATGAAATATAAATATAATCCAACTGCCCAAAAATAGGCACTGAAGCTCCACAAAAAAAATATCCATCACAAAATAGTAGCTGACACTTTTTCTTTTACAGTCTTCTCAAAATACCATTAATATTATTTCCCCCCTAAGACGAGTGCCATGGAGCTTTCATTGAAAGACACGGAATGTTGGAAACTGTCTTGATGAAGAAGTAGGAGTCCTGATGGTGGAGAAATGTATGTTTTTGATAAAGAAGAATGTGCTTGATGAAGAATGATGTGATAAACAACTGGTGCTAGAAAAAAAATGATGCCCTTGCTAATGCTATAGATGATGTCCACAGGAGATGTAGCTCAATGGAGGAAAATGATGGTAGTATGAATGATCAAGGATGGCTCTGTTGAAGAAGAAATCGTGGAATGGTGAGGATGTAGAGGCCATTAATATTGATGGTTCTTGAGTTCTTCATGTAGTCCTTCACAAAAAATCCTACAAGCCAACTTGTGCTCTCCCTAAGGGGTGTGTTTAACTTACATGTGTAGTGATTTGTGCATGTGCAAGTGCAACTAGGAGATGGGTCAAACTCCAAGCAAACGTGAAGTGGTGTCCCACACTTGAGAACCCAATTGGTGGATTGTCATGGTGCGATGCAAAACTCAAGGTGACAAGTCATTTGAGGAAGCCCAAGATGTTCTACCCTTGAGCTGCCCTGAGATTCTGTAGTGAGGGAAGGGCTAAGAGGTTACAAATGGAGCCAGCCAACCAAAGCCACTCTACACATTGAACTTGAGGACCCCTAGTAGGTGCAATGAAAGGTGAGTGCATCTAACTAATCATGGAGATTTTTCTCTCTTTTCTTTTCCTTTCTCTCTCTTTTTTTCCTTATTTTTTGTTTTTTGTTTAAAATTAATTTCTTCATGTGAATGTACAAGTGATTCACTCCATAAGGAGTGGTAGCAAGGTAAGAGAAAGACACCATTTTCTCAAAAGATATGGCTTAAGAAAGGTGCAAAGATCAATGGGTGATTTTGGGTAGAAAGGGTGTGTACATTGGGAAAATATTATGTCCATCATATCCTTGAGTAAGTCTATACAATAAGATGAAAATAGTACTGCTCGAAGAAGAAGTCTTGCCATAGCAATGTTGTCAATCCTTGTGTTGATGTCAAAGAATAAGGGTGGCAGGCCATCCTTATAGGGGGTTGGTGGCTATTGTAAAAGCTTGACTGTGAGACAAAGATAATTGCAAATAACTATGAATGTAGCATCTAGGCAATTTAAGTACAATTTAAAGAAATTATTGAAAGAGGGTAGTAGATCATGCAATTGGAAGTGATAGATTTCACTCTCATGTAGAGCATTGATATTGGAAACTTTGGGAAAGTTATGTATGCCATGCTTCTCCACATCATAGTCTCTTCCATTCCTTTTTGGGTAAGGGCAATGAAGCACATTTGCCTTTTGATTTGAGTAGAAAAAGGTAGAATGGGCCATTTCATCTACTTTGAGGATAGGATATCTCCATTCTGGTTGAAGCTTCCACAGCTCTTGTGGCTTCTCTGTGAGATACTCCCTCTTGTTCTTCTCCTTGGTAATCTTACAAGCTACTTTCAAAGTTGATCTATTATGGTTCTTCAACCACTTCTTGGCAATTTTCTCTCCCACTTTCATGAGGCTTTGCATTATACTAATTGGTAAGGGTGTTCTGAATTTGGCATCTTCAAAGACATTGAAATTAAAAATGATGGTTTTCTTCTTCTACTTCTTCTCATGGTAGGTCTTAATGGGTGCATCCATATCCTCTCTTTGTGCCTCAATACATTGCATGTCAATGGGATACTCTGGCACATCCTGAGGGGCAGCCTTAAGGACCTAAACCATCCTATCAAAGTGCTTGTGGACCTTTAATGCCATGGCAAGTACTAGTGGTGGCTCCTGAGTTTCCTCCATGATTTTCTCCTCCTGTTCAACAAAATCATGGGGTCCATGTAATCAAAAGAAGGAACCATGTCCTCAAGAGGCTCTTTAGCAATGTGGTATTGAACAAGTGACTCATGCTAATGTGTCACATGGCTTGTAGTGGCAAGCTCAAGCTCAATCGCCTAGACCCACGGACCGCTTATTGTTCAAGCGTTCTAAGCTGAGCACTAATGGCTACCTCTCACATAGCCAATGCGCTATCCATCTATACAAGTTTAGTGAGCTTACCTCTATGCCCGATCGAGTTGCCTCCTCTCTTGAGTACTCCGGTAGCTCCACGATCCAAGTGCAAGCTTCAAGCAAGCTCCACGCTCCAAGCTCCATTGCCACAAGCAAGAGAAGAGAAGAGAAGAAGAGAGGAGAAGATGGAGAGCTTTTCCACCACGGTCCCTCACCCTCACACACTCACTCCCTCACACTCTCACACTCCCTCAAGCAAGAATAAGAACAAGGAGAAGAAGAAGAGAGCTACTTTTGGCCACACACAAGAATGAGCTTCTCATTCACTTTTCAACTTTATATGCAAAATCCTAAATCCGTTTTGGGTGGTCATCCCCTTATCCCCTTTTTACATGGGCATTGTTGCCTAGGTTCTTTTTCCCATTGTCCTCCTATCTTCCTAGCTTCCTTCCTACTGCCCATCTACCTTTACAATTTGCACGGTGCTCTTAAAATAAATCATGATGTGCCTTGCGCTCTTTTACAAAAGTATTGACTTGCACTTTTTATTGCGCACCTTTCTCCTTGATTTAGGACTTTTTTGTACTTCTTGTGTTTCCATATTTTTCTTGGCGCGCCTTCATCCTATGTTTCACTTTTTCCTTGGCCTTGTCTTCTGCTTTAGATTTTCCGTATTTTCCACATTGTTTGTCTGAGGGTTAACATTATCCCCCTCCTAGACGAGTGTCAGTCCCATGGCACTTTTCATCATAGGTAGTAAGCTTTGGCATGCACCAAAGACATGGTTGGAAGAGACTGATGTGGTTTTCCATGGAGGAGTTTTGGTGGCAGTGCGGATGAAGGTCGTTGGGGGTACTTGTTGGCATGATTGTCTAGTGATAGGGTTGTTGTAGTTGGTGGTAGGGTGTTCTTTGTTGGGAGTTGCACTCATGGCTAGCATAGGTGTTGATGTTTGGGAATTCTGTAAGTGATGATTCTTTGGTGTGGGCTTGCAGGATGATAAAGGATAAGAATTCAGAGTTGAGTGTTGATGAATAGGTGATGACACTTTTTGTTGGAGTCTTCAATACCTGCAATTGAAAACCTCTCATATGGTCTCTCCCTACGGGTTAGTGCTAGTCTTCTTATCGTGCATAAGACGTAGTTAGATTAGTTTGGGAGACAGATCAAACTCTAAGTAAGTCAAGAGTATTCTCTTGCACTTGAGGACCCAAACTGTGTATAGATTGTGGTGCAGATATTATGTGAGTGCACGTGCATACTTAGAGATTATGTAGTTAGAAGACTGCTCGTTTGGTTCCTCGTAGCAATGTGTGGATGAAGCAAGGCCTCAATGGGGTGGAAAATTTTGACAATGCTGAGGAGAAGTACACTTGAAGGCTTCTTGAGACATCATTTGTGATTTTGACAACACAATGTAGCATAATTGAGCTCATTGACACCTTAGCTTTTGGTACTAGTGGCTACTTATGGTGTTTGAAGAGTACGATGTACTTTCCATGGTCGTTCGTGCCTTGCTTACCACTATTGATTGCAATGGTACTACTAAGATGGAGTGTGAAAAAGAATTGTGCAAATGGTTCAGGGTGATAGGTCTAACAATAGGCGAGACGAGTGCCATAGGTATACCCTGCCCTTGATGTGCTCTAAATAATTGTGGGGGATGTGTAATGGGCTAGGGGACTAGGGATAGAGCCAGCCGACCAAGGTCACACGTACCTAATTTGAGGACCCCTAGGTATTGTGTTGTGATCGTGAGTGCCTTTTTTTTAAAATAAAATGAATACAACCATTGCAATACTTTGAGGCTATCAACCTTTCATTTGGATTGGGAAATGTCGATATCCAAAGGTTGTGAAAAATGGATATTGCAAAGATGATTATGTTACTAGCCTCAATGCTAGAGGAACAATTATTAAGATGGAGAGATACACTTGAGATTTTGCAAAGCTCTTTGTAACATATGAGTCATCGGTACAATTGAGGTAGCAACTAGAGTGAGCTATGCATGGACAAGGAACAAAGCATCTGGAAAATTGAATTTTGGTTGATGAAGAAGCGTTTGTCATTGCTGAGAGCATGGCTCCTATCCCAATGTAGAGTTTGGGCAAGAAAGAGAGAGTAGTCGATGACTATGCTTTGGGCCATGCTCAAATACAATGTGTGCATTCTATAGGGGTGATTTTGTCTTCCCATGGGGATTCTGTCATGGCTTCTTTGTTCTTGATATTCCTGTCACTTTCTCCATAATGGTTCTTTATGGGATTGGTGATCTTTGGTGACTCGGACATTGAATGCTTTTGTACAAAGACATGTGTCGTCCTGCATTAAATTAGTAACTTGTGAGAGTACATGCAAGTCCTATACCTCAACCATAATGAACAAGTGCACCTCAAATAGACATCACTTATCTAAATCCCATGGTGTTGACTTCAATGCATATCACCTGCACTTGATTATCATTGCTTGTGTGTGTGCTGGCTTTTTTTTTTTGTATTATCTATACATAGTCACAAAACACATTTATTTATATACACATTTATAAATCCATGTCACTTCATGATGATAAAAACCAATTGTAGAACTCAGGATTGTATTGGAGTGTGGCACACGCATCTAGTACTTGTGGCAGCCTACTCAATAACAACAGATATTTTGCAACATCGAGTAGCATGGTACCTTGTCCGAGTCTACTGGCAACGTGTAGCTCCTTGTCACTCAAAATTTTATCAATTAGAGAGTTCTCTTGGCTAGCTTGGGCTAAGTTCCTACCCCGAATGGCAGTTAGTACTCAAAAGGAAGTTGGCACCACGTAGGTTGGGTCTCTTTGAGACTGCCATTTGGACAATCACTCCTCTGAGACTAGGCTCCAAGTTCGGCCATTGTAGCACGGTTTTCAAACCAACATTTTTCAAGTTGACTTCGACCCTCTGATTGTCATTTTAGTTGCTCTATCTCTAAGAGATTTGGTTGGTAAAGTGCTTCGTTGAATGTCACAGTTAAACATAGTTCGTTGGCCTCCTCGTCAGAGATGAGTTGCATGCATTCATGTAAGAGCTTGTCATAGGCATGATTTTCTTATTGTACTTCTTGAGCTCTCTTCTCCCTCTTGTGCAGATTTCTTGTGCTTTGGCCAAGGGCCTTCTCAAAGGCAAGGAGAGAGAGAGAGAGGTTATATATATATATATATATATATATATATCTACACAAAATGAAAGACTAATAGATGATTAACTAAGTTGATTTTTTTTCTAAGAGGTGGATATTTCCCAAGCAGTACACATTCTACATTGACCTATAGTAGAACATTTGGCTTTGTGAAATTGATGCACATGACGAGCTTTTTTGAAAGTGTTTTAAGATCCCATATGCATCATTCCAACATCTTCTTCAACTACTGGTGTCTTTTTGGCTTATAGAAGGTGACAAATGATAAGGTGCATCTACATGTGGAGCCTGAGAGTATCTTGAGCTGTGCACTCCTTTGCCTTGCATATAATGACTCCAATACCACATAATTGACACCTTTGGGATCGGTGAGTCCACTATATGGAAGTATTGCCATGTTGTTGTGGAAATATCGGCCACAAAAATATTCCCTATCTTAATTTCCCTCCTCTACAATGAGCATCTTAGGAACATAATTGCGAACTTCTAGGTGCTAACTGTCTTCCCTAATGTTTGTGGAGAAATTGGTAAGCTTGCAAGAGCCAAACCTTAAGGACATACCTGCAAAACAATACTGGTGCAAATAAAGCTTCCACTCTATCCTTCTACAGGCAATATGTGATGCCCATAAATTCACATGGGATGTTTGCATCGTGGCACTAGGAGTTTGCAATGATGTAGGCCACTAGAAAGCATCCTCCATTTAAAGGCTTTGACATTGTTGTTGACATCTCTGGTTGGAGCACCGGAGTCTGTCATGGAGGCACCCTCATCTAGAATTGCATTTTTTATTGATGGTTCTACTGCATCCTCCTCCAAAGGCACCTTAGATAGATAGGGATCATTGGAAAACAAGTTTCTTCAAGATTTCAATCAAACAATGTAGAGTTTTATATCCCTATCCCACTACATAGCATCCTTACTTGTTGATGGTATGATAAAGCTTAAATTTTTCCAAGGTGCAAGCATCATGGAGTGTTAGCTATGTTTAGGAGTGAAGAACTTTATAAGGCCTTGGTGAGCAACTCGAACGTGGCAAAGGAGTGTGCTAGCTATTTGAAGAAGCCATATGTGTGGATGACCTTCTCAAAGAGAGAGTCTTGAGAGCCACAAGTCGAGATAGTGCAACCTCTAGAACCTCAGAGAGAGCTACAACCATTAGCAAGAGATCTAGCCAGAGTAACAAAGAGAAAGGGAAGAGTGTTGACCCTAGCTAGGAGTTGGCGGATGTAAAGCTAGAGCTGGCAAAGCTAGAGCTAGCCAAGCTCCAAGAGATGATAAGAAGACCTACTCGACCTCACATGCAATGTGTGCACTGCGGAGGGAACCACCTCCCAGCCAAGTGTATGGATCCTAGATTGAGACCTTATGCCAACTACGGTAGGTTTGGCCATGATGCTAAGCATGGTCATTTATTGAGGAGATTACCATACTCACAACCATATAGCTAGCCATACTACTTGGGAAATAGACCACCACACTTCGTAAAAAGGGGGGCTCCATTATCCCTCCTAGCACCTAACGATGCCAAGCTAGCTATCCCCAAGATGGACATTAACCCCACAGGCATACCACGACCACCTAGACCCTTTGTAACCCATCCACTGAGTGATGCTTTGATACACTATGTAGAGGAGCCGAGCAAGGACGACATGTACATAAACCCTTATGTCTCTTAAAACAAAGAGGATGACCCCATTTTGATGGATTTTAGACCAATGTTGGTGATGATGTTAGGTTAGGGAAGGGATAGAGGCCTAGGAGGACAGAACTAGGAACCAATCGCATGATGCCCAGGGCACATCTCATCTCATTGCCCTGAACGAGAGCAAGACAATCGAGAAAAGGCTGGCTTGAGATGCCTTGAGTGTGGAATCACTCATTTTTATGCTAAACACCCTAAGAAAAAACCATCATGCCATCAATTGGAAGAGAGGGAGAGAGATAGAGTGGAGCAGAAGATGAGCCTCAGCTCATTGTTGTTTTTCTTTCATTATTCTTCCATTATACTAACTGAAAGAGACTTACACACATAGGTATGACTAACCAAGACTAACTGTGGTTAAGTCACTAACTACACCGACTTATTGAATGTCATACATGTGTACAATATATCCAGTTAATGTTGGTCACACACATAAAGCTAGACTGAATGAAGAGTAGTGGGAGCTTGATATTCTAACACTCCCCCTCAAGCTCAAACCATCTGATAAACTCCAAGTAGTTGTCTAAAGTATATGAACTTTTCTTTACCAAGAGACTTGGTAAATATGTATGCTACCTGGTCTTCAGTCTTCACATGAATCAAGCCAATCTGCCCTATAAGAACCATTTCTCTAATGAAATGGCAGTGAACCTCAATATGTTTAGACCTAGCATGGTAGACAGGATTGCTAGCCAACATAACACTACTGAGGTTATCACAATGCAATCTCACTCTGCTGTATTCCCAAGTCTTTTAACAGTTTCATCAACCAAACTACTTCACAAGCCCCTGAGGCAACTCCTCTATACTCAGCTTCTGTACTAAACAATGCAACAATAGGCTATTTCTTACTCTTCCAACTAATCATACTATTGTCCAATCCAAATGCATAACCACTGGTTGACCTCATGTCATAGGCACAACCAGCCCAATCAGCATCAGTAAACCCTATCAAGTCAAGAGATTTTCCATATGCATAAAACAACCCATAATCTATAGTACCCTTTACATATCTCATGATCCTTCTGACTCCATCTAAATGTGGTTTATGAGGCTTCTGCATGAACTGACAGATCAGCCCCACTGTGTAACATAAGTCAGGATGGGTAATAGTCAAGCATATCAAGCTGCCCATCGTCTGTTGATACATGGTCACATTCTCTATGTCATTCCCAACATCAATCTGCAGCTTGACATTCTGATCAAGAGGTGTCTCCATAGGCTTGCATTCAGCCATACCATACTTTCGTAGCATGTCATGAGCATACTACTTCTGTAGCAGCCATATACCTTGAGGCGTAGAGACTACCTCAATCCCAAGAAAATGCTTTAGTTCACCAAGGTCTTTGACTCTGAATTCAGCCTGTAAACATGATTTAATTTCAGCAATGCCCTCTTCATCATCTCTAGTGATGATAAGATCATCTACATAAACCACTAGAAACACATATCCATGATTTGTCTTCTTCGTGAACAAACTGTGATCTGCATCATCCAATCTAAATCCATGTTGCCGTAAATAACTGCTAATCTGAGCATTCCATGCTCTAGGTGCCTGTCTCAGTCCATATAAAGCCTTTTTTAGCTTACATACATGTGTAGGAAAGTACGGGTGAACATAGCCTTCAGGCTGCTCCATATATACTTCCCCAACCAAATCACCATTCAAGAAAGCATTCTTGACATCCATTTGCCATAATTTCCAGCCTTTGCATGCTGCCAAAGCAATGACAGTTCTAACTGTTGCCATTTTAGCCACCGGACTGAAAGTCTCCTCATAGTCAAGGCCATATTGTTCTGCATACCCTTTTGCAACCAGCCTGGCCTTATAGCATTCTAACAAACTATTTGACTTGCACTTAATCTTGTACACCCATTTGCAGCCAATGGGGACTTTGCCTTCAGGTAACTCAACCAATTCCCATGTCTCATTTCCAACCAGGGTTGCATACTCCTCATCCATGGCAGCACACCAGTTATCATCTGTAATTGCATCATCAAACTTTGTAGGTTTTTTGTAACCTATCACACTAGCTATATATGCATAATGGAGGGCTAAATAACTAGTGTATGTAAACCTGTCAACTAGTTTTCTAACTCTCTCAAATCTCCGTAACTGTGGCTCACTCTGAGCTTTCCTCTCATGAGGCAGTAGATAACGACTCTGCCTTGCTCTAGGCATCATAATAGAGGGAATGCCCAACTCACTATCCAAACTGTCACTGTTAGATGACTCATAACTTGTTGTAAGTGGACCTGCCACATCCTCAAGAATATTTTCTTTTCCCTTATCCAATCTCCCCCTCACTGACATATCCGTGTTAGTGGATGTAGGAGTACGACTCTATAAGCGTCTTGACCAAGGACTTACTGTAGGTGACCCATCGCCTGTAGGACCACTCATAGATGTACTCATTGTAGGTGTATTTTTAGCATTACTAGTGCTGGTTGATCCATCAGTAGCCACTGCAACCGGATTACCATACCACGATGCTAGCTCATCAAAAACAACATCTCTACTAATCAATGTCTCAGGTATAGATAATACATAACACTTGTAAGCTTTCCGGTCTTGTGCATAACCAATGAACATACTCTTTGCAGCTTTAGGATCCAATTTCTTCCTCTTTTCATCAGGAACATGCACATATGCAATGCTGCCAAATACCTTCAAGTGGAAAATGTCAGGCTTATGACCATACAACTTCTCATATGGAGTTACAGCATGAATCCCTTATGTAGGGATTCTATTCAATACATAGACAATAGTCACTACTGCTTCAACCCAATAACCATTTGGAAAACTCTTCTCATTCAGCATAGCTCTTGCTGACTCCATCGATACCCTATTTTTCCTTTCTACTACACCATTTTACTGCGGTGTAGAGCTGGAAGTTAATTGTCTTCTGATCCCATGTTTAGCAAGGTACTTGTAAAAGTAATTAAAGATATATTCTCCACCTCCATTTGATCTAAGACATGAAATTTTACAGGTCAACTCATTTTTAGCATGCTTGTTGAAGTCATTGAATGCATCAAACACATCATCCTTATGTTTCAGTATGTAAAGCCAAGTATACCTGCTGAAATCATCAATGAAGGATACATAGTAATGAGCACCGCAATATGAAGCATTATGAGACGGACCCGATACATATGAATGTACCAACTACAAGGGCTGTGAGCTATTCTGTACATGTCTCATAAATGGAAACCGTGCTTGCTTTCCAAATTGACATGCATCACATACATGTCCAAAGTCATGATACTTGAACTTAGGTAGTCCAAGCACAATCTCCTTCTACTACATAGATTTCAGCTTTTATACATTCACATGGCCAATCCGCTTATGCCATATCTCAACATCCCATATAGCACCATCATCATGTGCAAACATGGCTACTTTCAATTCTAGAATTGACGCATCAAGAGTAAAAATTTTTCCATCTCTTCGGCCTTTAGCAATCAATTTGCAGTCATTACCATATTCTTCAACAAAGCATCCATCTCTATTAAATCTCACCTGCAGATTTTGCTTTTCCATCTGTCTAGCTGACAAAAGATTCTTGGTTATTGTAGGTACATGTAGTATATCATGCAAGCTTTTTTTCTTGCCATCAGGCATCAACAACAGAACAATTCTTGTGTGTTGAATGCCATGTTGGGTGTCATCCCCAGTACATGCATAACCATGTGAACTTGCAACCATCTCATCAAACCATTCTCCATGGGGTGTCATATGATTTGAATCCCCTGAACAAATGTACCATCTCTCATCTCTATTCTGCCTAGATGCATTCTTAGACACATGTTGCATGGCAAACAATCTGTCAACCTACTCATCATGAGCACCTCTAGAAGATGCATAGTGCCTATGTTGTTTTTCCCTTTGCCTTCATATGTCCCTACTTCTTCTAACAATCCTTTGCAATGTTTCCATATTTTCCACAGTAATGACAGTCCTTATCTCTGTTTGACTGATCATTTGACTGCCATGAACCAGATCCACCACCTCTACCATAGAGTGATCTCCCCATGCCTCTAAAGCTGACAGATCCACGTTGGCCTTATGTATTTGTGCCATGCCAGGCATTTTGCTCATGCTGTCCATAAGTGTTTTGAGTGTCTCATCGACCTCGAAAAGAGCCATGGCCTCTGCCGCCTCTACCACGATAGCTAGAGTAAAGAACAATGTCTCTGCTTCGAGACATACTAGAGTATGTATTCAGCCCAAGCTTAACTTCCTCATGCAGCAGCACAACAATTAGCTCATCCCAATCAGGGGATTCAACTCTCATAGAAATAGACATATCAAATGCTTTATACTCTTTGCCAAGTCCATTCAATGTCACTGCAATCATATCATCCTTAGACACTGAAGATCCAATGGTGGCAAGCTAATCCGCTATGTTCTTGATCTCTGTAGTATAGGCCTGAATGCTTTTGCTATTCCTAGACATGTTATTGAGCTATTGCTTTAGCTGAATCTTTCTTGCATGTGTTACATTTTCATAATTCTTAATGACTATGTCCCATGCATCCTTTGGAGAACTGCATCCAGTAATCTGTATAACCATAACATCTGATATACATAAGGAAAACCAATGTAACACCTTGCATGCTCTCTCAGTCCATAGCTTATGAGCCCTTTTTTGATCATTTGTCGGATTCCTTTCATGTATTTCAGGTTCAGCCTCATCACCTATACATAAGTCCCAATAACCTCTGCCAACCAAAAACTTCTTCATACAAAACTTCTGTAAAGAAAAATTTTTGTTGTCCAGCTTTTCTCCCACAATTTGAGTGATATTGTCAGTGCCTTGAGCATTTGCCATCGTTGCAGCTTAGGTATTTAGTGATGTATACAATCTGTAAGTATGTGACTCCTTTTCCTACAGTTCAGGACTAGTTTCCTACTATTCAGGACACTTTTCTGTAATTCAAGATAGTTTTCTTGACAACCTACTTGCTATAAATTGTATTCCAACAATGAAAAAACATAGTCAACTGAGCATAAACCAAGCTCAAATCAGTTCAAAACATTCTATGCTAGTGGCAAAACATCCCAACCACAAACTATATCCATATAAGTATCAATGTTTGTACTGTATGCAAGTAGCAGTACCAAACACAGCCAACCCACTGCTATAACTAGCAGTATTTTCTATGTTAAAACAAGAGTATTCAAACCTCAAAACAGCCCCAAAACATCTCATTCAGTTTGCCACTCTATGCAGGAGTTGATACATGTCCAATCGGTCAGAATATATTGCATGTATATCAAGTGAAGATGATATGTATCCTTCATGCAGACAATAACTAGTCAATACCCTAGTATAACTAGCAACAAATCAGTCCAAACTTTGGACTTTCAGTACTCACAATATCCCAAAAAGAATCTACCACTCAAGTGGTATGATCCAAGAATTTTTCAGTAGCAAATAAGCATCACAAATACTTCAACCCTGTAGGTATATTGCTTCCAAATTCAGGACAACAACCAGTTCACTGTTTCCAGCTTGCAAATAAGCTCCAAAGCTGAGCATTCAACACTCCAATATCATGCTCAAATGCATGATAATAAGGGCATATACATTGTTAGGATAAAAGCCACAAGTGCCTTGGAATCACCTATTGTTTACTGCAATAAACAACTAGTCTACACAGGTCGGTGTTGAATATCTCAAAATATGTGAGAAATTTGAAAAAACTTTCTTTTGCAAAGTTGTAGACCACATTGAATGGTCCAAACAAATGGGCCGTTTCTCCAAAAACCATTTTTGTAGCAAGATATAGCTTCTGCAAAAAAATGGGCTGCAGGCACAGTCTCCTTTGATGATGTTTTCTTCAGATCTGATGTCTTGATGTCAAATGGCCACTGCCAAGCCTCCAAGCTTCATGCGTTCAAGCTTTGATACCAAGTTGGAAGAGAGGGAGAGAGATAGAGTGGAGCAGAAGATGAGCCTCCGCTCATTGTTGTTCTTCTTCCATTATTCTTCCATCATACTAACTGAAAGAGACTTACACACATAGGTATGACTAACCAAGACTAACTATGGTTAAAGTCACTGACTACACCGACTTATTAAATGTCACACACGTGTATAGCTGTATCCAGCTAATGGTGGCCACACACATAAAGCTAGACTAACTAAAGAGTAGCGGGAGCTTGATATTCTAACACCATCCGTACCTTTGGGACTATTTGGAGTCGAAAAGCTTGATGGTGAGGCCACTCCCATCTCATTGAACGTTATGACCAGAGCACAAATGAAGCAAGATGACATTTCATTGCCAGGACCTAGCAATCTAGATGCATCCTTGATGGGAAAGAAGACTTGCCGAAGGAAGAAAACAATGGTTGATGCCAAGAAAACACTAAAAATGGACAGTGCAACCACACTAACGAGAGGGAAGTGAGTCATAGATTCAGAGGCTGAAACTTCAACACCCAAGACAATAGAGAAGGGAGTGCCAAGATTGGAGAATATCCTAATCCAAGGCACCAATTAGAAGTGGTTGACAAGGTTAAGAAGTGGGTGAGAAGAGCCCAAGAGCATCTCAAGGATGCCAAGCCCATTCTAGAATATGAGATTGATGAACTCTCCAATGTAAGCACACCCATCTCAATGACACACATAAAATCAAGAGATGCATCCGCACCTCATGCAGCACCATGAAGACAATGACTAGATGCCATGGGTAGGTAAACTACCCAAGATTAGTAGCAAAAGAGTGTAGAGCATGATGAAAGGCAAGCGGCTAGCAGTCTGCTCACAACATTGATATTTACCCCTATAACTTTACCAATGGGGGATTTGCTTAGGCAGAGTCCCTCATTATGGCAATAGATAAAGCAATGAATAGAGGGATCTAATGAGTTGAGAGTAGTCGACTTGTATGAACATGATGCAGCCACTCAGATACCTAGCCTAACACTAAAATCAGTGCCTAAATCTTGCATGTAAACGCTTTTTGGGAGGGCATAGAGATGCATGCAGTCCTACTAGTGGTAGCATTAGGATACATGATAAGAAAGGGGATCATAGACACAAGAGCAGGTGTCAATGTGCTTAGCCATGCAGTCCTATAGGCTTAGGGTAACCACCAGTGGAGAAAAAAAGGTTGAACTTCACACTTGCTAATGGCATGAAAGTTAAACCGTTTAGAGTATTGAAGCATTGGCCCTTGAAAATAGCAGGTGTCCAATTCTCCATGAACTTCATAGTTATGAATGGAGTAGACTAGGATATATTGCTAGACCGACCCTAGATGCGAAATGCTATGAGTAATCAAAGACTAGGGTAATAGTCTTATATTCCTAGGTAGCAGATCAGAGGTAGTAAGAGTCAAGATGGATACCTGGAAGACCACGCTGGTCAACTTAGATGTCATCTCCTCTATCTTGAAGGGGGACTCACAAGCTAGGAACTCTTATAGACCACTAACGAAGTATATCCCCTACCTTTTGAGGAAAAGGTAGATTGGATGCACATGCTAGCCACCATATTGACCTGCCATTCTTAGACAATGAAGAGGATTATAAGTGGATTGCAAAGATAGCCCCAATGAGTCCCGTAGAGCCACCACATCTCATTTGTCAAAGGGGAAGACCCTACCATCAGTGCCACTTTGTATGATTGCCAAAGGCCCTAGCAGACAATTAACACCTACTTATTTCCAAAACCTCCAAGGGATCCTTGAGTATTTGACGAGGGAGCTAGCTGGTCACCTTGCCAATCTTAAGCCGCTCCAAGACTTCATGGATAAACTGAAAGGGAAATGGAAAAAAGTGCATGACCTAAACCTAATGTACAATTGGGCATTAGTCACAGATGAAAATAGAGGCCTAGACAACCGCACGTAGTCAGAATGCAATGATTCACATGACAATTACGAAAACTACTACTCCATGACGAGTACGAAGACTGCTACTCCAT